>NW_023270268.1:54043941-54056052 GCF_011800145.1 Mirounga leonina
GTCATATTTATTATATCATGTAGTTTCTTCAAACTAGTCATATTTATTATATCATGTAGTTTCTTCAAATAAAATTGGTGATATAACTAAAGCAGATATTTTGAAGGAGGAAATTGAAGTCTAGAGAGGTAAATGACTGGTCCAGGGTTGAAGAATTAGTTAAGGTGAGAACCAGCCAGTCAGAAACCCTGCTCATTCTACTCTTACAGGGTGCTAGCATTCTTTAAAGGATGGTCTTGACAGAGTTGAGGGTGAATTCTAGTGAATTCTTCTTTCTGGAGGACTCCAGCAGCACCCTCCCTTTATGATTTCTGAACCTTAATAGATTGCACCATGCATTTTGATACTTGATTAGAAATCCAGAATTTGCAAACAAAAGATCATCTAGCCAAGCCCTTTGTTCAAATGAATGGAGTGAAGAGGCTGCCATGTTTGAGATGAAGTGGCTAATAAATAGTAGACCTGGAACCAGAACTCCTGTTTGATATCTCTTTACACCACATGATTGCTTTCTGTAGTTTCATTTAGATAAGCCAGGCTCCACACCAAGAATTTAAGCTTTTGGAAGACAAGGGCTTCTTAGATCTCTCCATGACCATTCCACAGTGCTGAATACATTCCTAAGGTCATGGGATTACGTACTGAATTGATTTTGGAGCAAAAGAATTTTGCTGGTTGTGCTGGCTCTGGCTGCCTCCAACCAAGTAGGGGGGATATTTATCTCAATTTGAGAAGTCCTTTTCTGGCTCTGCTGTGAATGTGCTATAGGGGTGGTGGCTGTGGGTGATGGATACAAAGTCAAGTACTAATTTCACAGGACTGTACTCTGCCCTAAATAAATGGTCATCATGAAAATATTCTCCTGAGCCTCCTTACTTGTTTGGAATATTGGATGTGTAGAGCTTGAATTGATAGAGGAACTTCTTTAAGAGGCAAGACACTCACGCTTGTTTTATTTCAAGTATATTCCAAGGAGCTTGTTATAGCCCTATAAATAATCATTGATCCTCCCAGGATGCCTCACAGCAAGTATTTCTGTTTTGCAGATGAATCGAGAAAGCCAGAGTTGTTAAATTTTCTACCTAAGGCAAATGGGTTGATACCGTGCAAATAGATACTTTGAAGGATGATGGTGCAGGAGGCCTTTCTCTGCGTCTTTGCCTTTGCCAGATGTGTGTACAAGGAACATCCCATGCCCAAGAGAAGTAGAAATCCCTAACCTGTGTCACTTTAACACACCAACATCAGCAAAGGCTCAGAATCAAAGCCGGCTGTGTTATCTCTTCTAACCAGAAGCGCTCTCAGGAAAGTGTAGTTGGAAAAGCAAAATAATTTCCAATTGTGTCTTTGAAGTTGTGTGGTGCATTATCATGGGTTTTTAATACCTACTGTGGATATTTTTAAAATAGGGAGAAATTATAAAGTGATAAATAGAAGAACTGTTTGAACAACTACATTTAAGCCCTAAAAAGTAACCTACATAAAATTTTATTTTCCTCCTTTACTTTGTAGCTGTGTCTGGATTCTGATGCTGGGGAATTTTCTTTTTAAATTAGACACTGATACATGCTGGTGATAAAACTGTTACACATTATGTGATTTTGTACCACGAAGCTTCTCATTTTTATGACATTTGTCATTTCCTCTGAGTGTGTGTGTGTATGTGTGTGTGTGTTAGTGATTAACCTGTCTACAAGAAAATCTGTTTGCTTCTGTCTTCTCCTGTGGCGGGGCAAATGAATCTTGCCACTAATGGCTTATTTTAATTGGTGACTATATGAATTTATTATACTAATTTTTCCATTCTTTTGTCAGGCTGCTGCTGTGTAGTTCAGCGGTTTAGTTCTGTTTTGGGGCTCGTACGTGAGCAATACAGTATGTAAGAGAAGAGGTTGCCTGGCATGTAGTAGGTAATAGGTGCCCAGTAAATGTACATTGAATGGACTAAACAGCAGAATGAATGACTCCAGAGCATACCACAAAACCTGGAATAAATCAGTAAATGACCTATGTTAGAATCATATAATGCTATAGCTGGAAGTGACATTAGCGGTCAGTCTAGTTCCCTGTTAGGAGATATCAAATTAACTAGATCTGTTTGCTTTAGAAAATCTTCTTAAAAAGAGATTTAGAGTATTGGAAAGGATATTAAATTTACATGTGGCTAGATGATCTGGGTGCCATACTGACTAACCGTGTGCTTTTTAGTATGACCTTGGGTATGTCACTCAGTTTTTTGCCCTCCGAAGGATAAAATGAGACAATGGATCCAAATTGTAGGGTTTGTGTATCTTGTCTGCTTGGCACCCTTTTGCACTTTTAGCAACAGATGACAACCCCATCCTGAATACCGGACACAGGGTCTGGTACCTCACCCCAGCTGAACACAGCGATTGGTCTGGGAGGTGGAAACATGATTGAAGCAGGACCAGTGTTAAAAAACAAAATCAACCAAGTAAATTTGAAGATCTAGTTGGCTTTATTCATGAATCAGGCAGCATCTTATCCAGCAAGTAGGTTGGGAACTCTGAGGAGTTGTACAAAGGGGAAGGTTTTCATAGAAGGAAGGTGGAGCAAGAAACTTATTAGCAAAAGAGAAGGATTGTTCTAGGCAAGGCCAGCTTTCCCTTAGGGGAAAAAGCAAAGGGTCTTAGCATGCAGATTACCTCATCATCCTTTGGGGGATCGAGAGGGCTTAGGAGGCCGACTCTTTGGTGCTGATCCAAAAATTCCTGACTCACCAGTTAAGACTAATTTCTGGGGTAGGTTGAAACTGCAGTTAGATTATATATTAAGCCTCAGTTTGGGGACTCTGCCTAAGTGATACCATTTTGGGCCTGTGGTTTTCTTTTTAACAACAGTTAGAGTCTTTCTGTGGGATTCTTCAAACCAAATCTGATGAGGCTCTTTTTTCTCATTGGGTATTGCAGTAAGGACTTGAGCTTGGAGCTTCTAGTAGTCAGTCTCTGCTTTCCTGCTCCCACCGTTGGAGAGTCAGATCACAGAGTAGTAGAGATAAAGGGCCAGGGAGTCTTAAGCTCCTTGGCCGTGAGGTAAACTTCTTGTCTTTGCTACAGTTTTCCTCCTTTCTAACCTCAAAATTCCTACTTATGTGTAAGGGAGTGTGCTGGGGTTGCCAGAATAAAGTGCCACAGACTGGCAGCTAAGCAACAGAAATGTAATTTCTCACAATTCTAGATGCTGGAGGCCAAAATCGAGGTGTTGGCAGGGTTGGTTTCTTCTGAGGCCTCTCTCTTTGGCTTGCAGATGGCTGACTTTTCTCTGTGTCTTCACATGATCTTCCCTCCATGTATGTCTATGTCTTAATCATCTCTTCCTATAAGGGCACCAATTATATTGGATTAGGACCCATCTTAATAACCTCATTTTAACTTAGTTACCTCTTCAAAGGCCCTGTCTCCGAATATAGTCACACTGTAGGATCCTGAGGGTTAGAACTTCAACATATGAATTTTAGAGGGTACAGCTCATAACAGGTATTTTGTTGGGTGTCTGCGACTTCCTACTCAAAGAGTTTCAGTTAATCTAGTAACCATGAATTGAATAAACAAGATTCATGGTATCTAGTCAGAAAGCATCTTTGTTTTTGTTTCCCACTGCCCATTCGAATATATTCAGTAGAGGAAGTTCTTCCAGCACCCCAGAATGAAAACTTGAGCAGTCCTATGACTTGTCTGATAATTTGTAAGTAAAACACTTAATTACATTCACTTTGAGTTGTAAATACAGTCTTGGATCAGAGACTAGAATGGCCAGTTCGATGAGGTAATCAAAACTTCAAACTTGATTTGAAATTACATCTTTCTGCTTCTGTCCCCTAGCTAAGGCCTTTGACAACTGGGAATCCAACCTTAAGTTTCTGATCTCACTAGGGTCTAAGCTGGGGAAGGAAGGAGAAAGAGAGGAAACGAAAAGGGCAGGGAAGTGCTTCTTGACTGAAAGTGACACAAAATGGCTTCAGGCTCTCAGTGTCTCGTAAGTGCGTAAAGCTTAGCACACTTTCTCTCCTGGTCCCTTTTGGGAGTTTTTCCGACAACGTAAATGCCCCTCTGCATTTTACTTTCTTGTAATGTAAGCAATGCATCTTCCTTACCTCCTGGTTTTTAGTGGTCTGGTCCACACAGGCGCCGCTGAGTCCTTTCACTCTTTGAGGAGCACCCTTGAGCAGGACCTGAGTGGCTTCAGACCAGCTCTCCCCCCCATGTGGCCTACATCTGTCCCAGAAGGTCATCTGCCCCTCATGGTCCTTGGACACTGGTAGTACAGGCCTGTCTGGCGTAGTCACACCACCCTCCCACCTCTCCTTCAGCTCTCATTTCCTTTACCTTTTCCAGGCAGGAGTCAGACCTACATCCCCGTGTACTTCTAACTGGTGTACACACTAGGCTTTCTCAGTGGCCCTTTCGAAGCCCCTCTTGTCCTGGCATGAAGTGAGGGGAGATGCACCCTTCTTTCTGTGTTATGTGTGAGAGGGACACACAACACAGCACTCTCCCAAGAAGTCTCCCTCGGAAACCCTGCATTTTCATTCTCTTGACCCTCTCAGTTTGAGTGTGGGTTAGGGCTTTTTAGAATCACAAAGCAGGTCGTGCAGCGTTTCTCTGACAAATGTGTGTGTGGCCTGGACTTCGAGCTGCAATGTCTTGACCACTGTCTTGGTATCTCAGTTGAAACTTCTATTTAACAGACCTTAAAAAAAAAGTTCTTTGTAAACTAGGAAGTGCTACATAAATGTAGGGAATTAACTCCCTTTGCCTTTAAGAGGTATGGAGACTCGATGAGATAGAATGAAGAATAAAATGTGGCTGTACTTCTTGAAGAAGCAGACATCTCCAAGAGATTTCTCTAGGTTAGTTGGGATGATTTTGTGTTGTGTCTAGGTAATACTTCATTACTTAGTTAAGGTAGAATTGTTAATAATACACAGTGCTGCTCTTCTAACTAAATGTCTAAATGGGAGTAATCAAGACAGTAGGGAACAAACATTTGAAATGAAAGATGAGTCACCCACGGAGCCAGCATTTCTCTCCCTTTCAGTTTACACAACCTACAGTTTGTACAAATACACACCATGTCCATCCACACACTCGGTGGTTATGATACTTTGCAAAGGTCCACAAACTGACCACCTTCTACTTCACTCCAAGAAGCCCTTTCTTCACTCAAGGGTTGGAGAAATTGTCAGAAAAGTAGAGCCAGTGGGAAACTGCACCAATCACTTGGAATCCACAAGTCCTCGTTCATCCATTTAGTTCATCCATTTCGTGATTTACTGGATGCCAGTTTTTCCTAGGCACTTATTATTTTTTTTTTTTAAGATTTTATTTATTTATTTGAGAGAGAGAATGAGAGACAGAGAGCATGAGAGGGAGGAGGGTCAGAGGGAGAAGCAGACCCCTCGCTGAGCAGGGAGCCCGATGCGGGACTCGATCCCGGGACTCCAGGATCATGACCTGAGCCGAAGGCAGTCGCTTAACCAACTGAGCCACCTAGGCGCCCTTCCTAGGCACCTATGATAGCCACTAGGTCTGTAGTGGTGGGTCAAACTGGCAGAGTTTGCAATCTAATAGGGGAAACAGATAAACACATAACTGTACAATGGCAAATTGTGCTAAGTGTCGAGAAGAATAATGACAGGACAGGGGAAGGCAGGGATCTCCTACCTAGTTTAGGGTTCAGGTCCAGAGGCACTCCTGGCAGAGGAAGTGTGAAGGGTGGGGCCCACTCTTTGTCCAAGCCTGCAGTTCCTGTGTATTCCTAATTAACTAGTAGTAGTCAGTATAAATGAAATATTACATTTGATTAGGACGTGTGTTTTCTCAGGGTACTACTCAGGCCTGTTCTTCCAAACGTTGTTTTCTTCATATGGTGCTTTACCCTTTTTCCAAGTAGAGCTTAGAGTTTGTTTAAAAAGACTACTTTGGGAGACATTGCTGTTTACTGGAATAGAAGTTTGTGTATAATATTTTCTCTAAGTGCTCAAGTCTGCCCTCTCAGGGCTTCTTGTTATCAGAAATCTAAAGAGCTCTCCCAGAGGAGTTATTCTTTTGTTTTCTGCTTTCTCATTTGCGTGGTTAATCCCTGTTTATTCCATTTCAAAGCAGGGATCCCAGGGAAGGAGAAGGTTGGAGGATTGAGTGAGGAAAGCCTTTTTGGCTATGAATAGTTGACTAATAAGAATATTTTCTCCAAAACAAATCACTTAACGTTTTCTTCAAGAAAGCAAAAGAGTGAATATGGTTAGGAGCATCTTGTGAACACGGAGCAATTTGGCTAGACTGAAATGTGATGAATTCAGAGAAGGCCTGTATTTCCACTGGGATGCGAGGTCTGCTTGTAGAGTGGCCCACACCTGCCCAAGCTATCAGTTCTCAGCTTCATTCTGGTAAAAGCTGTTTCCCGAATGCTGCCTGACGTGGGAGAAGTAGCGCTGGGCAGTGCGTTAAGAAACTTGGTTTATGGCTTCTCTTTTGCCACTGACTAGTTAGTGGCCATCGTTGGTGAGTCAGTTGGTGGAATCTGTCTCAGTTTCCCTAGGTCCCAGATGAGGGGAGTGGTGGTGCCGGCCACACGGCCTCTCAGGTTTGCTGAGAGGTTAAGGGAAGTAACCTTAAGACGTTTGGATAATAAAAACTTTTACGTTTGATACACCATTATCATTACCATCTGTCTGATTTTGAGTTTTCTGTTCGCGACTGATCTCAGCCTGTAAAACCATTCTCCCCACGTTCATTTATGCTGAGGCCAAGATTTATGACCTCTTATCTGTGTACCTGGTTGGGTAAAAGTGTTCTGACATGGCTGCGCTCATACAGGTATTCCTCGTGCAGGCGTATATGCCAGAAGTATGTCTGTTGAAGCATAGGAGAACTGGGTTTGAATCTCAGCCCCGTCACTTAGTGTTAAATACCCTGGGGTGGGGCCGGGGGATTTCCTGTGTCTGTGCTTTAGTTTCCTCATCCTGTGACATGGCTTTGAGGATTAAATGATACAGATTATGAAAAGGTTTACCACACTGCCTGGTGTTAGGCTTTTAATAAGTTCTAGTGCTCTTGCCCTTTAAAACAAACAGTATGGAACCCAGGATTTGCAAAACATTTTTTAATTTTAATTTTTTAAAATTTTATTTATTTATTTTTTATTTAGAGAGAGAGAGAGAGAGAGTGAGTGGGAGAGGGGCAGAGGAAGAGGGAGAGAGAGAATCCTAAGCAGACTCCACGCCCAGTGCGGAGCCCGACGCAGGGCTCAGTCTCACCACCCTGAGATCACGACCTGAGCCGAAATCAAGAGTCGGATGCTTAACCGACTGAGCCACCCAGGCACCCCCAAAACAGATTTTTTAAAACAAAAGGATCCACAAGGGGTTATAATGAACACAAACTCAGCTTCTTTTCACATTTTGCTGCAGCTGAGAAAACTAAATACCTCTGCACTTGTTTTCTAATATTTTAGTATCGTCCACCTATTATTAGTAATGGAACTGAGGACAGCAGTTTATAATAGAAATATTAGAGGAAGCAATTTATTTTTATTTTATTACAATTTGAAATGTTACCACTTGAGTAAATTATTTTTTATATGGGATTTATATCTTACCTTTTTTCAGAAAAGTTTAAGATTATTTACAAAATGAAGCCCGATAGAAAACAAAGCAATTAAAAATGTAATTGGAAGAAGAATAAGATAAGCAGCTAGCTATCTTCAGAGGCCTGATGATAAGCGTGGAAAAGTCTCTCCTTGGGAAGAGGACAGCAAGAGTTCTCCCTGTTTTTTGCGTTTCTTGTCTGTGTACCAGCAGTTTTCGTTGTCCTTCTTAGAGCACTCCCTACCTCCCTCCCTGCCCGGCCTCTTCCATTATTTGCAGGAATGGAAGACATGGGAGCTCCCCAGGCTGGTGGGAAATGAGCCAGAGCTGACCGAGAATTTGCAGCGCACAAATAGGAAGTGTACATTCTTTTTGTTGCCTTGACAATTTTTCTTGCACTGAGAGCCTCAAATATTGCATCTGCATGTGTGTCGTCTCTTGCCTGGGATGTAACCTAACTTTCTCTCTGGATCTGAAATGTTTCCCGGCCGGGAATGCTGGAACGAATGACTTCAGACAATCTGATTACAGAAAAAAAGGATTTGATACATAGCTTTCTGCTTATGAATTCAAAATGACTGAATTTCTCTTTTATAAAAGTGCCTCCTGAGGAATGTGTTTAATGGAGGTTTACGCTGTTATGGATATTTAAACCTAATGGTGTAATTACCATATGTCATTAATCCTATTCCCACAGGGAATTTATCTTTTTTTTTTTTTCTTTCAAGGCTAGAGGGTAACGAGCAAATGTTTTCAACTTCAGCTGTTATTCATTTTAAATGTAAGTTGACAAGTTGAGGATATGAAAAACAAGAAATCAAGATAAGTTTTTTAAAAAGTGGAAACCATTAAAAAGACTGGCTCACAGCGCCCTTCTCCTGTGCTCATATTAGTGTAAAACAACTTCTCGCTTCATCTTCTATTTTTAGACTTTGATTTTCTGTGGGTTGCTTCTGGGCCAGCTCTGCTCTTCCCCACCCTAAATACTTTTTTGGTAGGTTTCCTGCTGTGACCAAAGTCAAATGACTAGAAATGAGGGAAGGTTAACATTTAAGGGGTACATTTAAGAGATTACACAGTCAACGTTCCTTTGCTCCCTCTTCTTTGGGAGAAGGAGGTGGTAACGATCTTACTGCTTTTTCTTCTTCTCTTCTTTTTACCCAAGATTATTTTACTACAAAGTAATATGTACTCATTTTAGAAATCTTAAAAAGTACAAAAAACTTGAAGAAAAAAAAATCGCTTGTAATTCCTCCACCCGGAGAGAACCGCTGTTGATAGTGATTCTGCGTGGTGACTATGTCCTTATTTTAGGGTGGTGACTACGTACTTATTTTAGGGGTATGTGAGTTCACACGCATAGGGCACCCTGGAGAACTTTCTTTTCAGTTAGCAATATATTGTAACTCTTCCACGTTGTTAAAAATTCTTTCCCCTCATCATGTTTGATGGCTCTATGGTGTTCTATCATCTAAATGTATCTAAATAGGGACAGAGCGTATTTATCTGAAGACAACAGCCTTCAGGCCTTGAACCCCGAAGGTAAATGGCAATCCATTCAACTCGGGCACTAGTGAGGACCTGCGTGCTGCTGGCTGAAGGCTGACTGCAGGGTTGGCCCTGAGGGCTTTGAGGAGGGTCTGGACTGTTCCGTCCCTGTGTTCTCATGCCTGCTACCTCACTTCCTGGGTGGCTGAGAAAAGCCCGGGGAGAGTGTTTCTCAGCCATCATTGCTTGAAGCAAACGAGATAATTTATATACAACTTTTTTTCCTTAAAGCCACAAGAACGTGTACTCTGCAGGGACTGTTCAACTCCTTTTCATTCTAAATAATGACTCCTGTGAACTCTATATTGGCAATCATTTAATTCTGTCATCCTGCAGAATGTAGTTTAGATTCTAATCTATTCATCTGATCTCTGCTCCAGCTCCATCTTTAAAGAACTGTATCATTTGCAACGGCCAGGATAACCTTTCTGGTGGGGCGGAGGCTGAGGGAGTGACTGGCTGCGTACATCTGTATGTGTCTGTCAATGCCTCTGTCTCGTATTTGGTTTCGTGTCGTCCAAAGAGGAGTGATCCATCAGTTACACTTTGCCGGGGCAGACATGCGAACATGCTGTAGTGCAGCAGAGACCCTGGAAAATGTGAAGACAGCGAAGGCTTGGGCAGTGCTGAAGGAACCGTGTAGAAATAGTGGATGCTGCCCGGGCTTGGGGCCTGGAGCTGTGCACCTCGGGAACCCGAGAGGAGAGTGAGCCTCCGTGAAGGAGTCCTAATTGCACCAAATCAAAGCTCATTGAGTCAGCCAGGTCATTAACTCCTTGATATTTAATTACTAGCTGCTCCGTGGCTGGCAAATGTCATCAGGCCCTTGTACTAAATCAGCTCCTAAAGAATGTATGCTCCCTTTGAATGGTTCATGTTTGGTTGTACTGTAGAAAGATCAGAAAAACATTTTGACAGTCTATTAAAGCTGCCTCTGTCCTCGGCTGCGTTTCTCTCCCAGGCCTGCATCTGAGGGCTCGCGAAGCCCTGCAGAAGAAATTCCAAGATTTGGCAATAACCTAAGACTCACCTGGGTCAGATCTGATGTGGATCCTCGATCTAGGCATTCTGTTTGTCTCTCTCCTCTATTACAACTGTCTTGTGCGGGGAATTGGGGGAGAATTTTTAAAATTTATTTTTTATTCTTTTTAAAGATTTTATTTATTTATTTGACAGAGAGAGAGACAGCGAGAGAGGGAACACAAGCAGGGGGAGTGGGAGAGGGAGAAGCGGACTCCCCGCTGAGCAGGGAGCCCGGTGCAGGGCTCTATCCCAGGACCCTGGGATCATGACCTGAGCCAAAAGCAGACGCTTAATTGACTGAGCCACCCAGGTGCCCTTGGGGGAGAATTTTTAATTGAATTTCATGACATTATTCTCATGGCCCAAGATTCATTCAGTCCTAGGTATCAGTCTAACGACACATGAAGTTTTGCAGTATCTTCTCTAAACAGCTGTAAGTGAGTAGACTTTGAATAGATTTTTAGTATTCCCAAGACTGTGTTTGGTTTTGTGTTTTGAAATATGATTTAACAGAATTGTTTTTTAACATACTAAGTATTTTTTTGTGTAATTATGCCAGATCGCTAATGGCTAAAACATTATAATGCAAAACCACCTAAACTATGAAGCGTTAGAGTTGTGAGATTTATGTTTCCCAGATGGGCTTAATAATTCCTGCCTAATAATATTATATTTCTTTTTTAGGAGAGTTTAATTAATTTGTCACCATAATTATGTTTTTTTTGGTCATTACTTTCTTATATTTTTCGTTTCACCTAGGTGGAGCCCCATATGTATTAATAATTATGCAACGTTTGACAGACTCACTCTGAAGTAGAATGGATTTCGCTTGAGAAAACCAATCTAGTGGAATTTTTGTGCTGACCAAATGGATATTTTTCCTCCCAATTTTTGTTTACTTTCATTGCAATAATGTGTGTGTGATTCTTAGCTTAGTGTCTGGCCCATAGTAAATGCTCAATAAATGTTAGCAGTTGTGACCATTTTCTGTATACTCACCAAAATACTTCCGTTCATTTTTTTTTTTACCTCTAGTAACAGTTCGTAGGTTTTTGTTTGAAATAATTAAATTTCTGAGTATTTACATAGTCTCACAGAATTAAAAAAAAATAAACTCTGAATAAATTTTAATAAAATATGTTTCCCAGGAGCTAGTAAAATAATTTAAATTCATTTCATAGTCATCTCTGAATGAAAACTCTTCTAATTTATCATCCATTTCATTTGATGGTAAAAGAATGCAAAAATCATGTAAGGGAAATCTTTGACACAATAGGAATAAAATGCCTATTGTCTGGTTAAGGCATTTCAACACTTTGTATATTTTTAAAATTCTATATTCATCTAGGTCCCAGATGTTTGATGCCCAAAAGTGCAATGAATTAGCATGAGTCATTGAATGGTACAAACTTGTGCCACACGTTCAGGCTATCTTCTAAGTGTGTGTATTTCAATATTTAAATTATTGTTGAATGCTATTTTTCACAGGTATGGATCTACATAAAATTAAGAGCATGTGGTTTTAAGTTTGACGATATTTCAGTTTTTAAAAATTTTTTTTAATTTTAAATTTATTTATTTTAGAGAGAGAGAGAGAGTGAGAGTGCGTGCAAGCAGCGGGAAGGGCAGAGGGTAAGGGAGACAGAGAGAAGCAGACTCCCCACTGAACACAGAGTCCTGATGCAGGGCTCTATCCCATGACCCTGAGATCATGACCTGAGCTGAAATCAAGAGTCAGAAGCTTAACCGACTGAGCCACCCAGGTGCCCCTGATACTTCAAAAAAAATTTTTTTTTTAAGATTTTATTTATTTATTTGAGAGAGAGAGAATGAGATAGAGAGAGCATGAGAGGGGGGAGGGTCAGAGGGAGAAGCAGACTCCCTGCCGAGCAGGGAGCCCGATGCGGGACTCGATCCAGGGACTCCAGGATCAT
>NW_023270268.1:54056062-54135047 GCF_011800145.1 Mirounga leonina
CCCGATGCGGGACTCGATCCAGGGACTCCAGGATCATGACCTGAGCCTAAGGCAGTCGCTTAGCCAACTGAGCCACCCAGGTGCCCCTGATACTTCAATTTTTTTTTTTTAAAGACTGGCATCAAGAATGCTTACCCTAAGTGTTATGTTTTTAAAGTCTTACACGTATTTTTTCTGTTCTGTTCTTCAGTCGTGACTGCTTATTAACATCATACTCTCGTAACGTTGAAAGACAGTCACACCAGGTCTCATTTTTGCTGCCTTAGTTAAGACTCAGCAAGAGAATCGCTGTTCTTTAAGAAATGGATTCGTTCATTGTCGCTTATGTGACAGAAGGAATTTGAAGCCATTGGATTTCTTAGCTGGTTCTCTTTTTTTTTTTATTTTTTTATTTTTATTTTATTTTATTTTTTTTAAGATTTTATTTATTTATTTGACAGAGAGAGAGACAGTGAGAGAGGGAACACAAGCAGGGGAGTGGGAGAAGGAGAAGCAGGCTTCCCACGGAGCAGGGAGCCTGATGTGGGACTCCATCCCAGGGCCCTGGGATCATGACCTGAGCCGAAGGCAGATGCTCAACGACTGAGCCACCCAGGCGCCCCTCTTAGCTGGTTCTCTTAACTCGGTAATGGCTTCATCCTGCCAATTGATGGCTGCTAAGTCACTAAAGCTAACATACAGGTTTGCAAGAAACTTCTGTTCCAATGATACATGAAAGTATGAGCATAGTTTTTAACTATCTGGATAATCAATATGCTTTCTGTTGGCTAGGCTTATACACTTTAACTTTGAGAGATTTCTACTTACTATGAGACCTGTAACAGAGAGAGTTTGCAAAACATGTTAGGAACCCCTGAACTATTATTTTTCTTCTGCAATTAGTGTACTGAACTATAATTAATTCTCAGGCTTTCTAGGTTATATAGATCTTACAAATTCTTGGTATCCTGCTTTATATTACTCATTAGCACCTCCTAAGTAGGATGGTATGATAGAGGGAAATAAACAGATAGATGACAGATAAAATTTAAAAATTGATAGAGTAAAATTTAAGACACAAAGGGATTTTGAAGGTTCTCGGACCTTGCATTTTCCCTCCAGCTCACTCCCCTGTCTTATAGATGGCCTTACTGAAGGCCAGAGATATTTAGTAAATGTGTTCAAGGAGGGGCGCCTGGGTGGCTCAGTCGGTTAAGCATCTGCCTTTGGCTCAGGTCATGATCCTAGGGTCCTGGGATCGAGCCCTGCATCAGGCTCCATGCTCGGGGGGAAGCCTGCTTCTCCCTCTCCCACTCCCCCTACTGTGTTCCCTCTCTCGCTGTCTCTCTGTCAAATAAAGAAATAAAATCTTAAAAAAAAAAAAAAGAAAAAGAAAACATGTTCAAGGGGTGCCTGGGTGATACAGTTGGTTAAGCATCCACCTTTTGGTTTTGGCTCAGGTCATGATCTCAGGGTTGTGTGATCCAGCCCTGAGACACAGGCTCCAGGTTCAGTGGGGTGTCTGTTTGGTTTTCTCTCTGTCCCTCTCCCTCTGCCCTTACCCCCATTTGCATGTGTGTGTGTGTGTTCTGTCTTTCAAATACATACATACATACATACATACACAGAATCTTAAAAGAAAGAAATGTGTTTAAGCGCACACAACTGCAGTGTGATCTGGGACTCAGCTTTCCTATCTTGTTCGGGACTCCTTCCAGAAGAAGTTGGAACAATGGAAAAATTCATTGTCCTTCAGTTACTATGGAGTAGAATGAATTGCCCAAGGAAAGAATGCTTAGCCCACTTCCAAAGGTTTTTAAAGTAGGTGGGTGGTGGGGAGAGACTGTTACTAGAACGGGTCCACAGTGGGAAAGAACCCAAGGACAGACTAACAGGACTGCTCCAACATACTGTTTAGAATGAGTTCTGAGAATTAGCTGGGAAATTATTTTTTAAAAGAACATCCATCCAAAATTGGTTCAAATCTTTTAAAGTCAGAGAGAGAACAAGAACTCCATTTTCTATGCACTCTCAAGCTTTGATCCATTTAATTCACAGGTCCATAGCTCAACAAGAATCATCGCTCAACAAGAGTGTTATATTTCTTCCTTTTCCCATTAGAATGTAAATTAGAAAATTAAGTTATCTTATAGGTTGTTTTAAGTCATTCCTTCCTGATTATTCCCTACTTAAAGAACAAGTGAATTGTATCATTGAAATTTGCTGAGAGTAGAACTTAAATGTTTCAAAAAGAAAGAAAAGAAAAGAAAGAAAGAAAAGAAAAATGTGAGGCGATGGATGTGTTAATAAACTAGATGAGGGGGATCCTTTCACAATGTATACACATATCAATTCACCATGATGTATGTTACTTTAAATTTCTTACAAATTTATGTGTCAACTACACCTCAATAAAGCTGAAAAAAAAAAAAAGAACTGAAATTTGATTCAATCATATCTTGGAAATTCCTTGCGAAATACTTAGTTTATAAAACCCCAAAGCATAATTAACTGTGCAGGCTGGAAATTGTTTCTAAAAAAACCTTTTTAATCTTAATATGATAAAGTCAGTTTAAGGCCCTGGTAAGCAATTGTGTTTGAAAATAATTTATCTGTTTCCATCTGGTTTAATTTAATGAACTTAATATATCTACTTCAGGTCTCCCTTCTGCCAGACATTCCCCTCCCCCCCCATCAATGCATCTTCCCCACTGCTGCCCCACTTGCTGTTTTAAATCACAAACCTAGTGGTTCGTTCTTTTGTTTAAAACACTTGAAGGAATTGTTTATATTGTAGACTCTACAAGAAGATCCTTTACAAACTACAGATTTAATATATTGATCCTACAATCAAATAGTGACTTGGGTTCAAATCCCAACTCTACCATTTACTAAGCTAAGTTGAACGAATTTTGGATGGATGTTCTTTTTTGGGCCTTATCTGAAAAGTGGGTAGAGTCATAATAAAGAGTAAATAATGTAATGAATTTGAGTGCTTAGCTTAGTGTTCGGTACATAGAAATGTTTCAATAAATATTAGCTATTGCTCTTTATTATTATTATAGAATTTAAATTCATAAGTATACATACATGGTTCTGGCCTGATGTTAGTTCTTCATCTTCTGCCTCTTCTTCCACCCTTCCCTCCCACCTTGAAATATATGTACACACTCATCACTCCAGCCCTAAAACCCGCGATTAGCCTCAAACATACCAGAATTTTTCATGCCTCTGTCTTTGTGTGGTCTGTGCTCTTTGCCTGGATTACTATCCTGCCCATTGTTCTGCTCTTCCCTTATATCCCTCAAGACTCAGCTCACGGATCTCGTGTGTCTTGGTGTTTCCAAGCCTTCTTAAATTTATTCTACTCTTTTGTAGTTGTCTCTTTACCACTCATCTGCTTCTTTAAATCATAAGCTCTTTGAGGGCAAGGACTCTTTTCTTTTTTGCTCTCTGTATTCAGCATAATGTAGGAGCATCGTTACCACTCAATAGATGTTGAAAGAATGAACACGAATGAATTCTAAGGCCTGCTTTGTAACCCAGTACAGGCAGCCATCTGTATTTCATAACTGGATTTTGACAATTGTTCATCTAGTAGACACAAGGACAACCACATCTTACTACATTTATTCAGTTTCCCTGTTAAGTAGCTTGGAAGTTGGGCATTTCGCTTGATTCGTGGATGCCATCTGGTGGAGGAAAGGCTTACTACAGGTGCATGCTTAACCAAAACCATATGGAAATGAAAATGATTACTGTTCATTAATATGGAAGTTTCCACTGTTTTACGGCAGTTTCCAGAAGCATAGTCAGGAAAAACTCCCTGATAATTGTTCTTTCATTCTTGTACATTTGGTTTCTTAGTATTTTAAGAAGTTGGTCAATTACGAATAATGTTTGAAAACATGACTTTGGCTAATATGATTATGTAACTAAATATGGTCTACCTGTTCCAGTATGTGATAGAATAAAACTGGAAAGTTTTATAATGCTTGTTTATAAAAATATTTAAACTCTATGAATTTAGGAACTTTCCAGACCCTAATTTCTAATTGCTTTAGCTCATATAGAAAATAGTGAAAACCAGTGGCAGAGATCCAGGAGCAAATGAGCCATCCAGTGTATACAACTCTAAATTCTTAGATTGCATATGAATTTTTATAATAAAATGGAGAAAAATCTAGTGCAATAACTTAGGTGAGGCTAGGTCAACTGATTATCTAAAACTTAGATACTGAGTTTTTAATATCTAATATCTCAGTGTCTGTGACACTGAGGTCTTTTGATTCATTCATTCCCCAAGCATTTATTCAGTACCTAATGCCCAGTATTGTACAAAGTGCTAAAGAACCAGAGATGAAAGACATGGTTCCAATTTTGGCCCAAGTAGTAAATATTTAGGCAAGAATGGAAAGCTAAATAACTTTTCAAGAGAGAAATCATACCAACTCCATTTAGATTTTCATGAGTTCCTTATATTCATTGGCCCATCCCTGTGCATCGTAAGCATCATAAGTACAAAGTTACCAGTTTTGTTTGCGCCATTTTGATGGGTTTTCTTAGAGTATATGAATCTAAAGGGAAATTCTTTCTGATTTTTAATAAAAAGTAGGTATGTATTCAATATTCACATTTTTTACTTACACTCCACCTATCTGAAGGCTAGACTCCCCTTCTCCCCCATTTCAGCCATCTGGAGCACTGTAATGAACCAGGCAGTAAACAAAAAAGGACTAAGGAAAAAATAATCCTAAAGTCCGTGCATTTTTCTCCAATAAGAAGGTCAAACATTTTCCAGGTCTTTAGGTTAGATAATTATACAATAAAGTAGCCACTTACATGCAGGATTATCCACCTAGGGAGGGAGAACCAAGAGCTTCTCACAGCAATCAGGGTTCTTGAGTGGGAACCTGGAATCCTTCCCAGGAACTTCATATGCAGGAGAAATGAATGTATCTACCTCCTTTCATGTTCCAAAGATGGCTTTAAGTCATCAAAAAAATGCTAGATTTTCTTCTGTGTATTCTTCTTGAAAAACTGTGGAATATGTGTTTCACTTTAGAAGCATTTCCATCAAAAGAGGTTAAAATAGTTTTTCATCATTTAGAGTAGTAGAGTTAAATGGGACATTCACTTATGTGAAACTCTTCATTCCCTGATGACAATTATTAAATGAGGTATTACAGAATTGAGCTATCATTTATAGAACTCTCATTTGAAAAATTACATAGGACACACATATATCCAAATCTAATTTTCTCTTTAACTAAAGAACTGGAATGGACCCTGAGAATTTACCTAGTTCCTGGGAAGGATGCCATTAAAGTATTACATTAAAATGTGTTACATATAGAATTCTGTTTTGTACAAGTCTTAAAGGAAAGATTTCAAACCAAACTGGCAACTCACTTAACTTATAAATAGCTATTCAAAGCTAAATGGCCAGCTACCTGTCTTCTGAAGTTCTATTAATCTTTATTACTTAATTGCCTGAATGTGGCTATATGATTTGTGTTAGAAAAGAAAGCTTGGTTTGGTGAGTGTGTCTCATAAGTCATGTTGACTTATTTAAGGACCTCTTCCATCCTGGGGCACTTAGATCAACATAATATGTTTTGAAGAAGAATCATAGGTACTATCTTTGAAATAAAAGGAAGATGTAGATGGCAAAGTTTATACTTTTTCTAGTCTGACAATTTCCATGCTGATTTATGACATTTGGAAATTGCTTGTTGCAACAATAAATCTTTAGGTGGATTTCCCTTGTATTTGGACTATCTGGGTACAGGACATAAAGATAGGACACTGCTCCATACCAAATGGTTTTTGCTTGCCATTTCATAGACTCCAGCCCATACCAAGAAATTCATTATGTTCTAAGGTTGAACAGCTGTGGATCATTATAATTATGAATTTATTATGTCCCCGCCAATCTACTGTGAATCCTAATTCAAACTTTACATGTCTCTTTGGAACCTTGTTAATTTTCTTGTGATAATGTGGTTCCTGACGAATGACAGTTGTGAGAATCCAAAGTTGCTCAAGTTAGTTTTTTGTGGTGCATTGCCAGTTGCCCATTGTTTCTAGAATGCCTAATGACCTTTTCATTTTTAATGTTACATCCAGGTAAGCAGCTACTCTTTATAATGCCCGGCTGCATTTTTAGCCACCCATTTCCTCTGAGGATTGCTACAGAGATGCTGTTCCCCCTGGCTTCTTAGGTTATATGGTCAAGTGGAAAGCAATAGAGTGTTTAAGAAAATCTCTCTGGGTGTTGGATATTTTAAAGCACTTTGTTGGGTTCACATAATAAATTGTATCACTTAACGTTTTAGAACTGATCAAATTGTTTTGTGATTACCTCTTTAGTCATTTCTGTAGCTAGATTGTGAGCTATTTGTAGGTGATGACTATGTATAACTTATTTATGTACACCTGAAATGCAACACACTGTTCAGTACATGAAGCCAAATAATAAATGTGAGCTCACCAATATCAATAATATATATACATATAAATATGTATATACACACACACACCTGCTGATTTTGCTTTAGTTTGGCTATTCGTCTATACCAGGGTTTGGCAAACTTTTTCTGTAAAGAGTCATATAATAAATATTTTAGGCTCTGTATATCATACGTACTCTGTCTCAACTGTTCAACTCTGCCATTGAAGTTGGAAGCAGCCTTAGACAATATGTAAACAATTGGTCAGGGCTATGTCCCAGTAAAACTTTATTTACAAAAACAGGTGTTTGGGCTGTAGTTTGCCACCCTAGATTTAGACCAAGGCTCATAAACAGGTTTCATCTCTTGTGCAAATTTTGGTTGGCAGCTGCCTGGAATACAGTATTGAGGAGGGTTCTCAGTATGGGTCAGAGCTCAATGACAATTCTTCGACTGAATAGTAATGTCTGCTGGAAGCATTATTTTGGCCCTTTCTATAATTCATTCTAAGGGCACTGTGACCTGTGCAAATAGTTGCCTTTATTTCTTTGCTTTGGGTGCCAGGGAACTCAACTGGTTTTTAATTCATCTTTAACAAATAAATGGAATCTTGACGCATATCTTTTGTGTCTCAAGTTTATCCCTGGCTTCATCTCAGTTTTACTATCTTATTTTTCTTAGCCCCAAATTCCTAAAACTTGCCCACACAAAATATTTATGAAACTACAGGTTTTGTTGAAGGGCAAAGGACTACGAGAGGTGCAGGTGCGGCACATCTGTAAAACATCGACAATCATATCTACCGTTCGGGCTTGTTGTGAGGATTGAATGAAATAATTTATATAAAGTACCAAGCATAGTACCTGGCACACAATAAGAACTCAGTAAATGGTAGCTGTCAAATATACGCCTACGAAAGAGCTGGGCCAGCCCACCCAGAAGGGTAAATTACATTTCGTAGGATTCGCCAGCCATCCTCCCAGGTAGGTGGGGAAAACCCTGGAGATGTGAATTGCAATTGTTCAGATTTTATCTTTCTCTCCCAGTGGGAAATACTAAGCAATAGTATACATTTGAGTCTTTTTTTCTGCTCTTTTATTGGTGGGGAACTTTCTACATAGAATAGGACCATGTATCCATGTAGAAGGATCATGAAGTGGGGAGACCATTGGGCTCCTTTCTTACCCTGCTGAGGCAACTTGCATACATTTCTTATAAGAAGTTTAGTTTTATGTATTTCATTTTAGTTTTATTCCTCTGACTTTTGGGGCAAGAATTTTACAGCTTGGGAAGAATGACTCCAAGCTAGTTTATGCTTATTAGTTGATGCTATTTTAGCTCACAGTTCCCTTTATAAATGAACATCTTCAAAAAAATAAATAAACGAATATCTTCTCTGACGTAAAGAAAAAAAAAAAGACTAGTATAAGACACCCAGAAGTGTTATGGTTCTGTATGTTATTTCATAAAGGTCAATATCTGGTGTAAATTCAACATTTGAGAGTAATGTGGAAGGAAAGCAAAGGCTCTACCAGTTGCCTGTGCTAAACAAAGATAGGCAACAGTGTGAGGACTAGGTGAGAGAGAGGAAAAATTAAAAATACACAAGGCATCAACTGGGGAGGTCAAGAGCTTGTTGGGGCCCATTGTTGTTCTTAACTCAACTTCTTTATAAGAAACCCATGTTAATGAAAAGAAATTCAGAAACTAACTCCCCCCCCCCCAACACACACATGATAGAGAGTTATTATTGGTTTAATTTGGGCAAGTGTAGTGCATATTGCTCCCTTGCATATGCTCCTCGATGGACTCGGTGGCCCATTATCTAACACCTTAGAGTACAAGTCCATCTTGAAGCCTTCCCTCCTATAAAATTGCAACTTTTATGAATTTTGGCTCTCATTGATTCACCTTTTAGAAAACCCATATCAATAAAATATGCTCTTTTTACTGCCTTGTGTATTGACCTCTTCTTAACTCTTTACTCCTTACCCCTTTACCTGTGTACCTCCCAGTTTTTAGATGTCTGCATCATTCTCTCAGGGACACCTCCCCTTGCCCCACCAGGGTGTTTAGGTTTGCTATATACCTTCAAAGAACCTGATTCCTTTCCTTAGAGCACTTCTGTTTATATTTATACACTTACTTAAGAGACTACATAGTTGGTTAATTTTTGTCCCCGCACCAGGAGAGCAGAGACTTGTCTACTTTTGCCCACCATTTATTCCCAGCAACTGGCACGGAGCCTGGCGCATAGTAGGCAATAAATATTAGTTGAAAGGATGTAGTTCTAGCCCATGACTGCGTGTCTGCTCATCCAGCTCTTGTTGTTTGGGGTTGAAGTAGGCCTTGGGAAAGGATATATTTTTCTCTGTAAGGTCCGTGAACTATTTGCCCATTCAGATTTTAAAATGTGTTGTTTTATATTTACATAAGCAGGTGCATTCACTGCTAAATTATAGCTTTGCCGCGCAATTAGGTATCCCATTTTCCTCTTGCTAAAATAAGATACCCTTTCAAACTCTGTATGCAAAGTTATACCGCACTGCTGGTGATGCTGATTTGCTTTCCTTTCTGCTACATTTTGCTGCGACTCTCCAGGCTTCAGGATTCCACTGGCGGTTCCTGGCAGAGGTCAAGACAGTGTTCCGACCATGCCTGGGCATGGTCAAGAGGATATCACTGTGTTTTCAAGGTGCTTTGCCACAGGTTATTTTGTGGCCTGTTTCACACAGCTTGCTGAGACTCGCTGGATTGCGCACAAGCTGTTGGAAAAGGGTTCCAGGTGCTCCTGGCATCATAAGTACTCAAGGTCAGTTAGCTTGCTTTAGGGAGGGCTCAGCCTTTGAGAGGCGGAACAGATTGGCAATTTTATACAATAAAGAAAGCCTGTGGCACGGAGGGTAGACAGGCCGGGTGGGAATGTCACTGCATACAGTCAAGGTTTTTACAAGAATTAAAAATATTTATTTGCCAAACTGAGTCCTGGGGGATGCAGAAAGGCTGTTATCGTAGAGGCTCTGGTATATACATGAGAATTTGTTGTATAGCTTTACAAAAATATGCATGCCTACACCTTGTAAAATCAGAAATCTAAGGGAGTAGAAACTGGTAGGTTTCACCCTTTAAGGAGCTTGTTAAAAAACATAGCACAAGTTTAAAAAGCAGATTCTAGAGTCCCACCCGAAATATCTTGACTTGCTAAATAGGGAGCAGACCTCATAGTCTGCATTTTTAAGAAGACATCTCCTACCCCCATCCCAGGTGATTCAGAAGCAGTTGGTTTTAGTAACGCCACTGAGAAACACTGATCAAGTCTATCCACCAAATTTTGTAGAGAAAACTAAAGCCCTGTCCCTAGTGTCCTTTCCATGAGTTGATCTAATAAGGCTTCTTGAGACCTGGTTCATGAACTTCATACTTGGGTTCCTAAAATGGGACACTGTATACATGTATACATACATACAAACATACATATATATGTATATATACATGTATATGTATAACACACACTACATACATACATACATATGAGTCTTTTTTCTTTTGTATATTTTTAATTTCTTTTTTTATATGTATGTGTATGTGTGTGTGTGTATATATATATATGTATTGTGTGTGTGTGTTTCTGGGAAGAGGATCCAATGCTCTCCTCAGATTTTCATTCAGGTTCAAAATTATACAAAAGCAACAAGAAACACTTTCTTAGTTTGACATACAACAGGGGCTAGCTCTGTCCAAACTAGCAGTCCTGTTTCCTATAGTATTAAACAAGATTTGGTGCTCAAGGGGTGTAAAATAGTATGACATTTATATAAATGGCGGAAGACTGGCAAATATCAGAGTGATTGGAAGAAACACAGTGGGCCTGGTCCTTTTGTCTTCTATGTTTGTGATCATATAGAATTAACATTCATAGGGCGCCTGGGTGGCCCAGATGGTTAAGCGTCTGCCTTCAGCTGAGGTCATGATCCCAGGGTCCTGGGATCGAGTCCTGCATCGGGCTCCCTGCTCCTTGGGAGCCTGCTTCTCTCTCTCTCTCATGAATAAATAAATAAAATCTTAAAAAAAAAAAAAAGAATTAACATTCATAGAGCATTAAGCTTCATTTTCAAGTACCCCCTCCACCCTTTTCTCCCCGCATGCCCATACTGCATTTGATGTTATGGGAACCCATCTATGTGAAAACACTTTTGTCCCACCTATTAGCTGCTCATAAATTAGGAGGCAAATAGGTGACTGGAGAGACAGTGCAAGTGGTTGAAAGCTGTGATAGATGTCCGAACGAAGGACAGGACAGGTGGGGGAAACAGTAGCTTTTGTTCTGGAAGACTAGTTTTACAACCTAAGTAATGACTCCTATCTGCACAGGAGTTTTGAACCTATGTGCATGCAGTAGATGCTACCGAATGCAGTCCTTACTTCCCCTATGTGTAAGATGCAACAGATGAAGGGGGTTTTTTTTGTTGTTGTTGTTAGGTTAGCCTCAAAAAAGTCTTGCAAGTGGAGCCAGAGATGAGAAGAGTAAATTAAAGCTTAAAGCGGATTTTTATGTTTTCCCCCATGCAGAGTTAAATCTCAGAGTAATAATGTCTGTCTCTTTAGACCTTCACTTTCCCCACTTTGCGGCTCATTCCCAGGAATTTCTGTGGGTGCTTTACTGCTTCTCATTTTACATCCCTATATGTAAAAACCTGTTCATCTTGTCCACGTTAAGACTGAACATTTCTTAGTGTATTACACCTTCAGATGTTTGCCTTTTGATAGAAGAGCTAGCGTAGACCAGACAGTGAACGTTCCATGCAGCAAATGGAACGGTAGAATGAGATAGTTACCAGCATCCAGGACAGAAAGATGGACCTTTCTCCACACCTCCACCGCACATACAAGGAGCTTAAATCCAATACTGGCTTTGAAGGCCCTCTTTAAAGTCGTATCAGGCTGGGGACATCAGCTCAGTTGGCATTGGCCTTGGACTTCCCTGCCAGCCTGGCCACACCTGCTCTTTGGAGGTGCTGCCTGAAGAGCCTGACACGTAGCTGTGGAGCAGAAGCCAAGTGAGGCCCAAGAGGGGTTCTCTGGCCCTATTGCCAGCCAAGGAACATTTTGTCTATGTTCTGGCTGCCTCCCTGAGGGGCTGCTCGATTGTTATAGTTACAGAGTTCTTTTTGATTAAAAACTCATGAGTGTTTTATAATTCATTTATAACAGTTGGTCCCACTGGCTTCCTGAATCACCAAGGGCATTTTCAGTTAGCATTCTGCATGGAACTTTCTAGAACACATTTTGATAGCACCTAGGGAAATTAGTATCCCCCCAAGCCCAAGATTCAGAAATAGAGGGGAATTTTATCAGTAGTTAACCATAATTTTCTTTGAAATATGCAACATTTTTCTCTCTGTAAACAAACATTACCTTACTTTTTTCTTCTATAGATCTCAAGTGTATAGAATGTGAAACAATTTCTTACTTCTTTCTATGACTGCTGAAATAATAGGAACTCACCTATCACAAAAATTTAACAAGACGGCTTTGGCTGAGTGCTGCTTGTTTTCTCAACAGATTTATGAAAAAGTCTGCCGGTAGGCTGTTTTTATGTTGCCGTCTCTCAGGAGAACTGTGTATGTGTGCTTTAAGAGAAAGATTAGAAGGACCATGGCCCTTGTGTAGTCTAATCCCCCCCCCACCCTGACTCTCTAGAATGTGTGTGGTAACTGAGGGGCAGAGGCTTCATGAAACATCACTTTGGCATAGAGAAATAATTTCACCTTTTCTTCAGACTGTAAACAGATGAACTTTTAATCCCTTAGAGTTTGAATATAGATTTGACCAAAGTAATAAGATTAGGAAAATAGACCACGTGGCTAAACAATGTTTGATACCTTGGTTAATTATAGCTTACTGCGATGGGAGAACAGGGCTCTAGAAAAGGAAGGAAATTTGGTTTTCATATTTATAAAAAACAACCATCTGCAGTTTGGGAAGCCATCACTCAAGGAGTGGAATTTGAGTTATATTTTCACACTCTGACATGCCTGGTGCTACCACGAGGATAAGGCCTCAGATCAAATATGGATCAGATGACTGATAAAGTTATTAAAGGTTTGTCACTTGAAGAATCCCAGGCGAATCATCCTGAATAATCTATAACTTAGCAGTCAGCACCTTTATGATTAAGCTAAATGAAAACTTCAATCTCCATATTAAGTAGGTAATATGATTTCAAGTCCCCCACTTGCCAGGTGTTATGCCCTCTGTGGTGGTCATTTTGTCACACGACTGACTAACATTTGCACCACCGCAGCTTTGGTTCTCCAGAGCAACCTCAAATCTCCATAATAAGCAAAGGAATTCATTTATAGACTTCAGGTTTGAGCCTGGAACTTTTTCCTGATGCCGTCTGTCTTGGAGGAATCAAATTTGCCTTCTTGAGCCAAGATTATGAATTCAGGAGTGCAAGATGGTCCTCTCAAAGATGCCTTTCTTATTTAAATAACCCCCTCCGGGTTAGAAGTGGCGGAGACTAAAATGGCAAGAAATGAGGCTCTTGGCAGGTCTGAGAGAGGAACAGCTCCCTTGCCTTATGTCCTCTTTCTGGTGGGCAAGGGCATTCACTCTGACTTTGTTTTAAAGTGCCTGGAGCCACAGAGTAGTTGTCAGAAGTCAATGATATGTTACCCTAAGAAAGATGGATTCCAAGGTGGACCTAAGCGAATTACCGTGTGATCTGTGCGCTGGCTGCTGCCAAATGAGCACAGACACGCTCACTTCCCTTCAAGGGCAGGCAGCCCTTGTCTGCAGCAAAAATAGTACTTACTCTCTTCTCTCTTCTCTCTTCTCTCTTCGTGTGGCACGAATTTTGAAGGATCTCCTTTATGGTCTCTCCTTTATCTTGTGAATACCTAGCTATCATTCCTGGGTCACCAGTTCCCAAAATTCAGCTTTTCTTCCTACTCGGTATTTGCAGAACTGATTCCCCGTCTTAGCTCTCTCAGAGGTGTTCGTCAGCACCAAAGTCTGCTTCTCACCCAAAGGGTCGCTGATCAGATGCACTGAGAGCCAGAGCCAGCACCTTATCGCGTATGAGAGCACTGTTACCTGTGGGTAACGTGGTTCCAAGGATCAGCCCCTTCAGTCTCTTTTTGATCCGATTTTGAAAGCCTGTGTTCATTCACAATCAACGCTCATCTGAAGCAGTAGTACTGTGTGTTCAAGTCAGGCATATCAAACGGTATAAATATAAACCGAACGGTGCTGCTATCAGTTATTTGTCCCATTCATGTCAATGGAGGATTTCTTTCAGCCAATTACAATCGTGTGTGTTTGTGTGTATGTGTGTGTATGCGCGCGTGCTCCCACATCCGCGTTTGCATTAAATAAAACAAAAGGGGAGGGTGATTTGTAAAATCAGAGAATTCGAAAGATATTGAAGTTCTGAAACTTCTTTTTTATCTTGGCAAAGCGTACTCTAGACCATCTTTGAGGCAAAAGAGGGTATGTCTTTTTTTTTAAAGATTTTATTTATTCATTTGACAGAGAGAGAGAGACACACAGCGAGAAAGGGAACACAAGCAGGGGGAGTGGGAGAGGGAGAAGCAGGCTTCCCGCGGAGCAGGGAGCCCGATGCGGGGCTCGATCCCAGGACCCTGGGATCATGACCTGAGCCGAAGGCAGATGCTTAACGACTGAGCCACCCAGGCGCCCGAGGGTATGTCTTTTTAAGATGCATTTCCAGTTTTGTAATCTTAGAATCTCATTTGTTAGTTTTTCAATGTTGCTTTGAAACTGGGTCTTTACATCAGGACTAGCATTTATAACACAGATCATTACAAACTTAATGATAAAAGCCATTCCTTGGGGCTGGAAACTGGCTGGCTCAGTAGGCGGAGCATGCGACTCTTGATCTAGTTGGGGTTGTGAATTTGGGCTCCATGTTGGGTGTAGAGATTACTTAAAAAATAAAATCTTAAAAAAGATCCATTTCTTGGTTTAAAAAAATCTTTTTTTTAAAGATTTTATTCATTTATATGTCAGAGAGAGAGAGAGACAGAGAGACAGAGTACAAGTAGGGGGAGCAGCAGAGGGAGAAGCAGGCTCCTGGCTGAGCAGGGAGCCCAACGTGGGGCTCTATCTCAGGACCCTGGGATGATGACCTGAGCTGAAGGCAGATGCTTAACCGACTGAGCCACCCAGGCGTCCCTTAAAAATATCTTCTAAGTAAGAATTTATTGAGTTTAGAGGGAGCTTTCTTTTTTTTTTTGAACACACCATACCTAAAATTTTTAAATATAAAATTACATATGGTAAGTCTAAGTCTTAGAATTGGTAATAAGATAGAATATTTGATTAAAAAGGAAGGGACAAAAATACAAAACTCCCACAGCTATGAAATATGCAGTATTAAATCAAAATTGTAAAGCATATTTTCATTAACGACATCAGAAGCCTGTTTTTATATCTGTTCAAAATGGATAGAAACTTGACCTCTGCAAATTCTCAGGGAAAAATACTAAAAGTGATTTGAACGTAGGTCTAATTTGCTCGTGATCTTTCTCAAATGGGGGCTCCATTAAAATTTAATTCAATATCACCTAATATCTTTTCTTGAAGATAGCTTTTGCCTTCCTAGCACTTGTAACCAAAGTCATTTGTCTGGTATTTTTCTTTTGAGTTTTATAAAATAAGTCTAATACTTTCTCCTTGTGGAGGTTTTTCTTTTTTGAGAGGTGGTGGTGGAGGTGGATAGTCTTCAGGCTTACAGTTCAGTGTTCAAAAGTAAGTTTATTCTGTTCCACTTTACTCCGGTTTCCCATTTACTCTCAATATCACCAACCTCATCTTTAGCTTCCAGTTTTGCAACATGCAAGCCATTTTACATGTTTTTCTTTCCCATCTGTCACCACGCTTGGCTCAAGTGCTCTTTTGTTCTCTTCTCAGGGTCTTTATCCCAGCCTGGGCCTGCTTTACCTTACAAAGGAATGACCACAGTCTTTCTCTTTTGGCTCACAAACGGTTGGTGTTTCCTGCTCCACCACTTACTGCAGAGCCAGGGATAAATTATTTAACCCGAGTCTGTCTTCTCATCTATAGAAACCTCTCAGGGTTGTTGTGAGGATTAAAGAAGTGAATACATATAAGGCATTCAGCTCGGTGCCTGGCACATAGAAAGTGGGCATGTCTTTCCTGCCATTTTTATTTTAGAAAATGTGGAAAACACAGAAAACTACATAGAGGAAAAAAATTAATATCCCCTGAACTCTTACTACTCTGAGATAACTGTGATCAATATTAATATATTTCAGCCAATTTTTTCCTCACACATGTAGTATACAAACTGCTTTGTAATCTGCTTTTCATTATGAACATTTTCCCATAATGTAGTGTTCTTTCTTTCATAATGTGATTTTGAATAGCTGCGTTGTATTCCATTGCATGGATGCTCCATAATTCAGTCAACCAATTTCAAGACTGATTTTCATTATCATGAATAATACTTTGATAAGCATGTTTACACCCAAATCTTTAGGCTTATCTTTAACTTTTTTCTTAAAATAAGTTCCTAGAAAGGCAATTACTAGGTAAAAGCTATAAAGTGTTTTAAAATTTTTATTACATTTTTTCATTTTCTGTCCAAAGAGATTGTCCAATTTATACTCCAACCACCGTGTAAAAGGCCAGTTTTCCTTTCCTTCAGACTTTTTACTTGTCTCCATGCTTTAATTTTTTTCAAGTGCATTTTTTCTTTTTAAGTAAGCTCCACGCTGGGCATAGAGCCCGTCACAGGGGCTTGAACTCATGACCCTGAGATCATGACCTGAGCCGAGATCAAGAGTTGGGTGCTTAACCAACTGAGCCACCCAAGTACCCTCCTCAAGTGCATTTTATTTTTATTTATTTATTTATTTATAGAGAGCAGGATGGGGGCAGAGGGAGAGAGAGACTCAAGCAGGCTGGGGCATGCCCAGCGCGGAGCCTGACCCGGGGCTCAATCTCATGACCTGAGATCATGACCTGAGCCGAAATCAAGAGTGAGATGCTAACCTACTGAGCCACCCAGACACCGCCCCACTCCAGTGCACTTTAAACTCAGCTCCAAGCACATTCTTTCTCAAACGAGGTATGATCATTTTTTCACTCGAAGATGTTCAGTATTTCCTATTACTAACTGCTACAAATCAAAACGCCCTGGTTTAAAAGGGAGTTAAAACTTCTACAACTGCCAAGCTCTCTTTTACTCCTACTAGTTTTTATCAACTTCATTTCTTAATATTTCTTTCTATGAACTCACATTCACTACTTTCTAGATTACTTTTCTTTCCTCCAGTAAGTACCTCTTACCTCAGAACTGATCTTTAAACTCCAGTGATTTCTTGATTCTTTTCTTGTCCCCACTCCTTAAATTTTCTTCCTAGAGGCCATTCAGCACTTAATATGGCTCATATATTAAATAAATATGTTAATTTATCTCAAGATTCATGCTTTTTTTTTTTTTTTATTGCTTTGTGAGGAGTGTTTTTCCAGTATTTCATGTGTGTGTTTTGTTTGCACATTAAACTTGCAGGTTCCTTTATGGCAGAGGTTTGTTCTTGCAGCAGTGGCGGGTCTAATGCACTTTACTCAGCACACACTCAGTAAGTTGGAATTGGCTGGCTGACAGGTTTTTAAGATGAATTGTGAAGCATTTAGCAGTGTTTAAAATACTTTGCAACCCTCCCCATTCTTTCATATATATTGATTATTTCTTAAAGAACATACCACTGTAATAGTAAATAGTTTTTTAGCCTAACGACCGGTATTGGCATTCTACCTACGAGGTTCCCAAATTTAAACCTGTAGTCATCCTGCTTTTCTTTTATCCTTTGGAGTATTTTTTACAGGGTCTCCTCTGGCCTTTTACTGTCTTCCAGACGGAAGTTGGCATGTATACAACTTCTGTAAGAAGGTACTCTGGCTGGACACCTTTTGTGTCCTGCCTCGCAAGCTTGCAGTTCATCTTTCCAGCTGCTGACCATCTGCTCAGGTGTAACCTGGGGAACCTGGGAACTATGCATCTTCCACTCTCTGCCCTGAGGTTTCGCTGCTGCCACCTGAACAAGCACAAACTTGAACTTGTAGGCAGAGTGAACCTCTGCAAGGCAACCCTTAGCTGAGGGGCCCAGTTCTGAGGTACGGTCCACATGACTCCTCTGAGGGTCCCTAGCGGAAGCAAGCCCGTTGCTGAATGAATTAAAAAAGACAAGGAGAGAGGCAATCAAACAACTATTAAGAGGAGCACATTACATGAAGCTTCATATACAGTTTTGTATGTGAAGTACATAATTTGCTCTTTTGGCATATAAATGATTTGGGTTTAAGCTGTTTGCTTTCCTAAAATAATGGCATCGATGATAATTAAAGAGGAAATGTAGTATAGTACCATTTGCTGGTGGAAAATGACTCCTAGGCTCTATCTGGAATCATGAAAGCAAGTTCAGATTGCAGGCAAATAATTATGAACTGTCAGAAGATTTTTATACCGGTCATTAGGCTAAAAAAGCTATCTCAAAGTACCTGAATCTTGGATATAGTCAAGATAATAAACTTCTTTGGTGCAAAGCACTGAAACATATTGGGCAAACTCAAGGATGTATAAAATATAGTTCTTATGTCAGCCAAACTGGGGAACTGAAATACTTACCCCTATACAAATACCTGTATAAAAACTTGAAAGACTGTTGGCTGCTATTAGGTGTGTTCGCTAAGAGAATTTGTAGCATTTGAGCCAAACTTTGAAGGATGTGAAGGACTGGCCAAAACCAGTAAGTTGTCTACTTTCACTCAAAGTTATGCTGAACAAACAGAATGGTAACAGCATAAATTGCTTGGAAAAGAGTAAAGTACCACACAAATGCAAGATACTGATAATGATAACAATATTATTGTTTCTGACATGGTTGATTATAAGAACCTGCAATTTAGGATTTAAACTTCCAGTAGTACTTCTCATTGATTAAAGAATAGATAATTAAATTTTAATTTCATTTTTCACTTTTTAAAAATTCCAGTGAAAATTTAAATTTAATTTTTCTTTGCATTATCTATTACTTGTGGAATAATTATAATCTCAATAAGATGACAGCCTGGTTTTGTATTAAGGTATATTGACATATTAGTTTCAGGTATACAACATAATGATTTGGTATTTGTATGTATTATGAAATGATTACCACAATAAGCCTAATTAACATCTGCCACCACACATAGTTACAATTACTTTTCTTGTGATAAGAATCTTTAAGATCTATTCTCTTAGCAACTTTCAAATATACAATACAGTATTATCAACTGTAGCCACCATGCAAAGCATGATATCCCCAAGACTTATTTATTTACAACTGGAAGTTTGTTCCTTTTGACCACCTTCATCTGTTTTGTCCACCCTCACTCCACCAATCTGTTCTCAGCATCTCTGAGTTCAGGTTTATTTTGTTTTGTTTTAGATTGCATTATAAGTAAGATCATATGGTATTTGTATGACAGCTTCTTTTTAAACAAAGGTTCATACTTTTAACATAAGGTTTTAACTGCCATTTGAATACATTTAGAGTATCACCTCAGTATAAAGGTGATTTTTTGAAATATCTTGACGGAATCTAGTATTTTGCTAGAGTTGCTTTCTTTCTGTTCCTCTTGAGAATCTTTCCCAACAGAAAGAACTCTATACATGATATTATACTGTTTTAGAAATGAAATGCCGGAGCACCTGGGTGGCTCAGTTGGTTAAGCATCCGACTCTTGGTTTCAAGTCATGATCTCAGGGTGGTGAGATGGAGCCCGTGTCTAGCTCCACACTCAGCGCAAAGCCTGCTTGTTCTTCTCCCTCTGCTCTTCCCCCTGCTCTCTCTCTCTCCCTAACATAAATAAATAAAATCTTTTAAAAAAAAATGAAATGCCAAAATATAACTCCAACATAGTAAAAAAAAAAAAATAGAGAGACTCTGTTCAAAGACCTATATCATGATTTTAATTAGAAAAGCAAATCGGTAAACACAATTGGGAGGAAATGTGTATGCTTTAAATAATAGAGAGTATACCAATATTTGTAAAATGTATGTTTTAAATTACTTCTGGTACCTCATAGATTATCTCCAAGGAAAAAAATTACAGATAGATGTTAAAATGAATAGCAAGGTAGTATGAGTCTAAAAATAGTTATTCAGCAGTGTGTCTCTTCGTTTTCAGTATCAGGAGAAAATTGTTATTAAATTCTAGAATTAAATATGCTGTGCTAATGTGCTGAGTCCATTTACATTTTATGGAATAATTTTATTTGTTCTGCACTAACTAGCTGACAGAGGAATTGAACAATGTTTGGTGATATTTTAAAATTGTAATTTCATCTGACTTATGGAATCTAAATGTATACCTGGAAATAATAAGTGTGTCCTGTATTTGGCAACTCTGAGAACTGACCTAAAATTTTTCCCCACCATTTCCCAGTAGAACTTTCCTGGGAAGTCAGTTGTCATTGTTTTGGCAAACTTCTCTTTATCTTAAATTGTGCTAACATTTAAAAGGAAAACTATGAATGTTACAAAAAAAAATTTAAAGATAATTCTTAAAAATTACAATAGTAAGAGCACTGAAACAATACAGAAATGTGGAGAGTAAAAAGTGAGTATGTTCTGCAATTGGAATATAGCCCTCAATATTTTCTCCCACACGTATGATATTACAGAATACAACATACATATATATGTATGCTTTACATAAAAAGAATATACTGTCACTGGTATTCTGTGACTTCGTTTTTTAACCTTAACAGTAATACCATGACGTTCTTCCTTGTTGGTACATATAGACCTATCTCATTTTTCCCCAAAGGTTATAGAGCATACTGTTTGATAAATGAAAAAAAAAAACAAAAAACCTACAACAAACTCCTTTTGATGAGCCTGTACCGTATATATGTCTGTGCATGTGTTTAACTCAAACTTGTCTTAAATTATGCAATTAATAGCTGTACAGGAATTTAAAAAAAAATATTAAACTATGTGGATGGGTCTTCCAGGCACATATCTCAGAGACAGTCCTTTTTAACAGTTTCTTTTATTTACATTTTCAAGTCCTTGTGAGTATAATTTTAAACAATATACGTATGCCTTTACTTTATCAACTTCAAACCCTATGTGTATGATGCAGGACTGCTCTGCAAGGAGATGCCAAACTCTTGGCATTCCTAAGAGAGATGTTTTAAGAATTTCAGAATTCCCCTGATTCATACATGCCTCTCTGTCACTTAATTTCTCTCTTAAAGTTCTGTTTAACTTTTAACTGTGGTTCTCAACTGGGAGGGAGAAGAGTATGCTTTCTCCAACCCACCAGCAGAGCGTATCAGAATCTTTGGGGAGCTCTTTTTCAAAGTACACGTGCCTTCTTCCTACCTCAAATGGAAGCATGCTTACCTGGTTGAAAAATCACTGCATGTAATTTCAGAGGTTATTAGTTAGGAGTGCTTTGGGCGGATTGTGTAGCAGAGAGAAAACAAGTTAAGAATTATATATATGTTATATATATGTTTTATATATATAAATATATATATATAAATTATATAAATACATATATTTTTTTCTTTATATATATATATATATAAAGGTCAAGACATTGGTGAACAGTTCTTTTTTCAGGTTAAGGGGCATCATTGTCTTAGATCTCTTCATTCTCTGTTTATCCCATTATTCCATTATCAGCCCCAACAGAGGACTCTCCTTTCTATTCACTTCACAAGAGTTCCCATGGAAGCATTAATGAGCACAGAACATCAAAGCAAAGATGTGGATGTCATAGCTTAGGTGGGTTCACTGCTGGGATGAGTGACTAGCTTCTGCATTCTAGACAAGGGCAAGTCAGATTTATATCCAGTAAAATTACCATCATGGGGCCTTCAGAGTTCAGTGGAATAGTTGAAACGCTGAGTATTAACTCTTTCTATGCCAAACCAAGTCCCCCATCATCTTTCATACCTTTAAACCTGGTAGAAAATTCCTACAGGGGGCGCCTGGGTGGCTTAGTCGGTTAAGCGTCTGCCTTCAGCTCGGGTCATGGTCCCAGGGTCCTGGGATTGAGCTCCGCATGGGGCTCCCTTCCCAGCGGGAAGCCTGCTTCTCCCTCTCCCACTCCCCTTGCTTGTGTTCCCTCTCTCTCTGTGTCTCTCTCTGTCCAATAAATAAAATAAATAAATAAAATCTTAAAAAAAAAAGAAAATTCCTACAGGTCTGTGAGTCTCTCTATTTGAAGATTCATCGTACTTGGTAGAGTGGAATCCAATAATGATGATGACAAGGATATGCTTGTCTAAAGGGTTGGTTTCATGGGGAAGTGAAAAGCCTAAGATGAGAAATACTAATGGGGTTCTCTACCTGTTTTAACTGCAGACTGCAGCTGAATATGTAAAATCGAGACTCCCAGAGGCCCTTAAACAGCATCTTCAGGACTACGAGAAGGACAAAGAAAATAGTGTTCTGTCTTACCAGACCATCCTTGAACAGCAGATTCTGTCAATTGACCGAGAAATGCTAGAAAAATTGACTGTATCCTATGATGAAGCAGGTATGTTTGTCTTTAGCACACACGCACACGCACACGCACACACACACAGACTTTTGCTCCCACAGAAATGTCTTTATAGACTTTGGTTAAATTTAGTCCCTTTTCTGAGGTAGAAGATGGAGGGCAGACTGGATTCAAAGTTATATAACATGGATTAACAGTAAGTTTCTTCTCTGCAGTTTTAGTATCAAAAATTTCATCAAGAGACTTCTAAAAATGGCTCTTAAATCAAATCCCTTTAAAATTTTTGCTCTTCTTTTTAATGGAATTTTTCTGGCTTTTTATGAACCACGTACTCTTATTGATTTAATCTTTGAAAGTATCACTTCAGTTTTAGATACCAACTAAAAACTTTTACATCCAATAATCCCAGGATTGTTACTTGCTTCAAGTATTATTTTTTAATTTCAGAGATTTTCTTTTCTAAAGAGGTACCATTTCTTTTCCTTGACATTTCAAGGCTTGACTTTTTTTTCCTTTAGCTCCTCAGATGAATTCTCATCCTTAATACCCCATTGGTGACTTTGGCTCACTCCCTGCCATAAATTCATCCCATCTAAGGGAGTTTCTTAATCAAGGCATGGGCAGACCTCCTTATAACACCATTTTAATCTATTACAAGGTCTGTCAGCTAAAACCCAATTTTAGTGAAACCAGTAGAGTATTACTTGGAATTTAAAAATCTTTAATAAAATTAAACTTAGGAGAAATAGTCTGATTAAAATTGTCATTACTTACCCCTTCCTCCTCCCAAATGGACGAAAATATAGGAAAATAGGTTGCTAATGGTCACGTCGGTAATATTAATCCCCATTTTAATACCAGGAACTTCTGTCTTTAGTTTCACAAGGAAGTTAGTTTGCATTTTATTTTCTTCCTCATGATCTCAGCATTCTCTGTGCTGACATTCTTAACATTTGATTTCAAGCTTGAAGAGCAAACAGAAGAGCAGATTTAAAAAGCAAACATCACGCTACATACACCTAACCACTATAGCAATTTTCTAGTTACCGATCTGCTCCCATTTACATTCCACCCTCCAAGCCCTTTACATCCCTGTCAGACAGGATCCACACTTCTAGCCCAAGGCATCTCTACTCCTTCTTATTCTCCTTTGCTTATTAATTTTCTAGACACTTTGGCTTTCTTCTGCCTGTTAGGGGGCTAGTTATTTGATCTCTGTATTTGTCTTGTTTTTAACATTCTTTTCTTTGGAATTCACATTTATCTCTTCTCTCATCCCTAATGAAATAAAGTAAGGCTGTGATCAACCCAATCAAAATAATATAAATATTCACAGAATCTTAGAGATCATAGATCTCATGTAGTCGACCCACTTCGTGTTCCCGCAACCATTTTATGTTGAGAAAACCGGGACCCATAGACTTGCCTGAAATCACACACTTAGATGTAGAGCTGGGACTCCAGCCTCCTACTGACTAATCCAGCTGGGCTTTCCCCACACTCATGCAGGTTCTCATTCCCTAGGAAGGCATTTGTTGATCCTAGGCAGTTGGAAGACAGGGCGAAGAGTGTTGAAAAGGTGGGGAGGAATCTGAGATGTAGAAAACACAGATCTTGCTTAAAGTCTAGCTGGGGAGCTCAAACATCTGTGTACGGCTTATGGAGAAAAATTCCTTAGAATTGGGGAATAGGAACACTCCGTAATAGCTGCACACTATCAGAGTTAAGCTGAGGGATGTGGAGTAAAGGAATAGAGAAAGTGGCTCAGATTTTTAATGGAATTCTTTTGGGGCCAGCATTCGTTTAAACCATGAAGGACAAATGATGAACATGGTTTTATGAAGAGAAGAGAGACACAGTCTGTGTGGATGAAGGGGCCCAAGTGGAGACCAAGGTGGCAATGAACATCAGGCTCAACCTCCTCCTACTCAATTTTAACTTCTTTGGGAATAATTTTTCACTCACCTGCACTGTTGTTAAGCAGCTACTAATCTGCCGAGGTACCCCTGTACGTGGACTTTAGGGGCAAATACTTTGGCATGGAAGTTATCAGTAAAGCCTGCGGTGTGAAGCAGTGGAAAGAATACAGGATTGGGAGCCAGAGATCTAAAGGGGGACTTTTCCCTCTACCTTAATATTGGTATGATCTTTAGCAAATTAGATGTTTCTGCATCTATGAAGTTGGGCTAGTAATATCTCACAGGGTTACTATAATAAAACATAGCATGTTTGGGGAAGTCCTTAGAAATCATATTGCAAATGCTACTAATGTTGAGTGAGGACAGATTTGGATCTTGTCTGTCCCTCAGACCAGTCTAAAATACTCTTAAGAGTGTTTTTTTTGGCATATAATGTTCACAAAGGCAGAGGGAAATTTTTAAAAAATGAAATTTTGAAAAATGATCTTTAGAAGCTTTGAGAAGTCAAGCAACATCTATTTGTTAAATCACCTACTCTGGGCTCAGTTTGCCCTTGTTCATTCCTGCATGAGGTGACACATTTTATGGGGGCTGAGTATATGTATATGAATAAATGAGTGTCACTGCGTGTTGTCAGATTAAAAGGTCACTGCCTCCTCCTCCATTACCCATGTACTAAAGGTTTCATTTAAAGAAAGAAGAGAAAATACAAAAAAGATATTGCTATTTAACAGAAAAATTTTTCATCATATTACAAAAGAATTGGGATAGAAAATTGGGAAAAAAATCTATCTATCTATCTATCTATCTATCTATCTATCTATCTATCTAGTACCTTCAGATATAAACATCCTATACTAAGACACTTATCTGCTTCAACTGCTTAGCTTCGCATGCTATCCTGGCTTTGATGTTCTCGCATTCTTAATTCAGCTCTCCTAGTTCGAGGCAGTAGTTAATTGTTAATTGGACACTAGCCTGATCTCTAGAGAGGTTAATTTGTCTTTAATGCTCATCCACTGATAAATCAGTCTGAGTGACTTAATGACAGTTGCCACCATCTGTGGCTTCTAAACTTCTAAAAACCAATTAATGAAAAAAATCCTTAGACGCTTGTCTGAAAGCATTGGCTTAGAACCTTTTCTCCCTCCCTCCTCTTTCTTGGTCTTTTCTTCTCAGTGTTCTCTCTTTTCCTTTAAGTATACAGACCTTGATGCTTTACTCATCCGCAGTTCAAATATCTGGCAACCTGACATACCTGAAATTTAGCAAAGAAATGGGAAATAAGGAAACGCCACCGGCAACTGTACCATGTTGCTGAATTCATGGACAAACCCGTACGGCAGAGGCTTTAGATCTCACCTAGAATCTATATATTTTTATTTTATATTGTTCTCATCAGTTAGGTTATATTTTTCCAATGCGATGTTTTCTTTTTTAAAATTCTTTTTCTGACTTGGAGTGTTACATTTTTATTGCAGAAATAGAGATAAGTAGAATGGTATAAGAGAATAGTAATTATAAATAATCCTACCATTGTAAACATTTTTGTGTATTTCTGATCAAAGCATTTTTGCAATATGGTTGATATTCTGCAGTTTTATATTCTGCTTTCTTCCCTTAACATTAGTACATCAGTGCTTCTTCATTATCAAACCTCTTTATGCGAAAATAATTTTAATGGCTGCACAATATTCTGTTCTTGAAAGTACTAGTCACTAAACATTCTTCCATGTTGGACATTTATGGTTTTTGTTTTTACTTTTGCTATAATGAATAATGCTGCAGTGAATATGGTGGACATTTGTTCTGCGTTTCATATTACTCTAGAGAATAGACTTTAGAAAACGTGAGTTTAAAATTAGAATTAGGGGGCGCCTGGGTGGCTCAGTCGTTAAGCGTCTGCCTTTGGCTCAGGTCATGATCCCAGGGTCCTGGGATCAAACCCCGCGTCAGGCTCCCTGCTCCACGGGAAGCCTGCTTCTCCCTCTCCCACTCGCCCTGCTTGTGTTCCCTCTCTCGCTGTGTCTCTGTCAAATAAATAAATAAAATCTTAAAAAAAAAATTAAAAAAATAAAATTAGAATTAGAAGGTGGGGGGAAGGGATGATAATTGGAGCAGAGACACTGAGGGCAGTGAGGAATACAAGTAGAGGAAATCCACAGAAATCCATAAAAGCAGTTGCATACTCCCAGCATTGTACTGTACTCTGCAAGATCAGCATTCATACTCTATATTATAGAGTTAACATCATTGATCTTCATAGCAATGACCTTAATTCACAGAGAATGTTAATTATATTTTGTATATAAAAATAGGAATTGTGTAAACCAGTTTAGAGAGATTTTCATCCAAGTGGTTTATCTTTAAGTTTTGACAGGAATAAAGATGTTTTGTGGTATAATTGAAAGAGTACCTGGAGCCAAGAGACCCAGACTGTATTCTAACTCTACTGCCAACCAGGTGTATGATCTTGAGTGAGTCAGCAAACCTCCCTAAGGCCCATTTTCCCATAAATCAAAGGCATAGGGGCGCCTGGGTGGCGCAGTTGGTTAAATGTCTGACTCGGTTTTGGCTCAGGTCATGATTTCAGGGTCATGAGATCAAGCCCTGTGTTGCACTCTGCATGCTCTGTGAGGAGTCTGCTGAAGTTTCTCTCTCCCTCTTCCTCTGCCCCTCCCCACGCTCACACTCTTTCTCTCTGTCTCTCTCTCTCAAGTGAATAAATAAATCTTAAATAAATAAATAAATCTTTAAATAAAAGGCTTGGACACGATCTCATGGAAGTCTTCCATTTCTAAAACTGTAACTGGTCTCTTGACACTGGAAAAGTCAGGTTGCCATAGTTTCTGCAAGGTTGTATGTAGCTTCATCTTGAACCTTCTGCTTGCTCTACTGTCTTTCTCTTCTCTTCTCACACAACCTGTGTAATCTGTACAAAATATCTGACTAAAAAAGCCATCTGTCAGCTTTCCTGGCATCTGCACACGAAAATGCCTAGACATACTTTTGTTAGTGGGATGGGGAATGAGACTATAATAAGAGTCAAGCAAAACTGGATTTTGGAAGGAGAGGTTCTGAGCCGTCCGTCATTCATGGATCCTCATTAAGACAGCTTAGATATTTTTATTAGCATTTATTAATACTAAGCAAAATTCAGAATAAAAAGTAGGGTGTATTTTGCATTTGATCTATTAATGTTTTTATTTGAATTGAAGTGCAGGTTCATACACATTTCAGTAGGTTGGGCTTAACATAGACATTTACAAAGACAACAGTGGCATGATTTGAGAAGAGATCAAAATAGCATTTCACACTGCTCACAGAGCATGATTAACATAAATTTTCTTAATTTGTCATAGTGGGCAAAAGTTGAAGGGCCGAAATCGCAGGAGAGGGAATCTTTCCTCTTATTATTTATTTTTATGCTGGTATATTATTCATATTTCTCTAAATAATCTCAAGTTGTTTTTAAGGTTTTGTTTGTTTTGTTTTTTTAGTTTGGGCATGAATAAATAACTACATATTCTCTTGTTAAAGATAAAGTAGTATGGCCTGTAATGCCTTGTATTTGAGGAGAGTAGGCCCAGTTATTTGAGAGTGATATTCTCTGCCTCACACTGAGGAACACTAAGGCATGGGAAACAGGAGTAAAGAGCTGCCCACCTCCTCCTTTGGGGAACAGCCAAGTGTACCTGTAAAGGGTGGCCTGCCCAGTCATGCCATCTTGCTTCAGGCCTCGGACGCAGTTGCCTAAGTTACTGATCAGAGCTTCTTCTCAGAGTTAAACCTAAGACCAGTAAGGATTTTATTTCTGTTCTGACAGTTTACTTGAAACCCATATAGCTTTCCGGAGAGCATGTGTTTCCACCTTGTAGAAAGAGCACTTACAAGTAGAACGTGAACCAGATAGTGCAGATGAGGGAAGGAGAGAACTCAGCTGGCTGTTTATTGTGTTCATTTGGGCATCAGTTAAAGCTGGGGACCTGCAGATCCACTTACAAGTGTCAGGCAATCACATACAATGAATTTTTCAGTCTTGGCTTTGTGATTCCCTGATGCAGCTCTGCATTAGAAGTTCCCGGGAGCTGTACCCAAGCAAAGCTACCTGTCGTGAAGACACCAAGTACTATGATGGACGTTTTGGAGAAATAGCTTTTAAAAAGGGTGGAGAATGTGCTCTGAGCAGTTTAGGAAGTAGCCAGAGGGTTACCTCCAATTGAACTTATTTTATTCTTCTTAAAATAGACGGTACCTGGAAGTTACACCTACGATTTAATTGAGCCATTATTGTCAGAGTAATTCGTGATCTCAAAAGGAAAGCCATTTACTGTCATGGGGAAAAAATTAAACACCCAAGGGGAAACCAAACCCAGGAAAGAGACTGTGAATTATTTAGGGCCCTTTCAGGTTTTCTAAGAACATAAGAAATGCAGTAAAAGGCATGTGCAGGAAGTTCTTCACTCTAATAAATAGAGTGAATTTCTCAGTATGTTTCTCAAACATGTCCTGAGGGAAGGAGTAACACTAAGGTTTCCTTACATTATATCTTCAATCAGGACCTCATTTCTGGGCTCAAAAGATACTCTTGCCAGAGCCTTGATGACAGGATTTGGAAAAAAGGGAAAAACAGGGACCCAATTATTAAGGGAAATTCAGTATTCATTGTGCAACCTCTGGCACCAACTGCTGAATTTCTTTTTTTTTTTTTAAGTAGGCTCCCTGGAGCCCAACACTGGGCTTGAGCTCATGACCCTGAGATCAAGACCTGAGCTGAGATCAAGAGTTGGATGCTTAACCGACTGAGCCACCCAGGTGCCCCCCAGCTTCTGAATTTCTGTAAAAAATTAAATCTGTTTTATTTTTCCATTATAAGAGTAATAGAAATACATTTTAAGACTTTTTTTAAAATGGCAAAATAGAAAAGATAATCTCTAATTCTACCACTTAAACGTAACCACCATCTTTAGTATAATTACTTTTACTCATTTTTCTCTGCTGGATTTTAGTTCTTCATGCCCAGTTATTTATATTTTTTTCATTTAAGACTGAAATGTAGTCATATTTCTCTATGCTCTTATAAACTACTCAGAAAAGTCATCGGTAATGGTTGCGTAATAACCTATTGAGTGGATATGCCATAGTTACCATTCACATAACCTTTTAATATTTCCAGCATGGTGCCTCCCTTTTTTATCCACGTTTCAGTTCTCATCACCATATAGAATCCCTGAATTTGGAGGTCTGTGAAAAGATGAGAATGGTAGTATTATTAACAAAAACATAATGAGGACTTTCGTAATGCAGCCAATTATTAGTCATGTAACAATGGGAGCAGAAGACTAAAATAGGTAGTCAGAATCCATTTTTAAACTGAGAACTCTCTGGCCAACGATAACAATCTTTTTAACCATGCTAACTTGAATTTCAGTTATAATTCTTCCATTTCCCCTTTTTATCATGGATTTCAAAAGCCAAAAGATAAGGGTCAGGGAGTAGTAACAAAGTGACTTTGCCATCTACAAACTAGAAAACTCTAGGCATAGCTGTTGGAAAGTATCCAAAAATGTGATCCACGAGCCCTGGGGCTGGTCTCCATGTCCGGGACGGGACATTGCCCCTCTCTCTGCTTGCTTTCTTCCACTGCTAAAAAGGACATTGCATTAGGTATCTTCTTCAGTTGCTCTCAGCTTTACCATTGTGTGATTCTGTCTTTAGTTCATTTGACATTCATTGGTTTATTCATGTATTCACTCTGTAAACATTGAGCACCTGCGAGCCAGGCATGGTGCCTCCACTGGGAATGCCCAGATGACCATGTGGTCCTTCACTGCAGGTGTGTGTTTGTGTGTGTGTGTGTGTGCACGCAGACAGCTGTAGAAACATAGAGCTAGAGGACAGTGCAATTGGTGCTGTAGAGGGTGTGCTGGGAGGACAGTAAATGTGTAGAGGAGGAAGGAATTAGGTTTGGGAGGAGGAAATGTTCTTAAATCAGAAAATCATAAGAGATTCCATAAGCCTCTTAACCGTAATGTCAGTTGCATTTTTAAAGGCAGGCTTATTGTGACTAATGCTTTATTTGTTCTTTTCTCCCTATGCCAGTACCTATTCTTGCCCTCTGCCATAGCATCACCTTCCACATTTTACTTTATTTTTTTTTAAGATTTATTTGTTTATTTAAGAGAGAGAGAGCGCACACGCGTGCGCAAGTCAGGGAAGGGGCAGAGAGAGAATCTCAAGCAGACTCCATGCTGAGCGTGGAGCTCTACACGGGGCTCCATCTCATGACCCTGAGATCATGACCTGAGCCAAAACCAAGAGTCAGATGCTTAACTGACTGAGCCACCCGGGCGCTCCCATCTTCCACATTTTAAATGTTGCTCTCCAAATAATATTAATTAGTTTACATTAATTAGCTTACATCAATATATTGTCAGCATTGCCTGTTTTCTTATGAGATCTCCGAAATTTAAAGAAAAGATAATTCAGACTGAATTTTGTAAAAGTGATATGGTGGGGAGTTATTTTTTTAAAAATCACGGTCCCCAACTTCTTCTTGCATTTTTAACAGAAAGCCTCATATCCACTCTGAAAAGACATTGGTCCAAGTTTTGTAGTGTGCAGAATAAAATTCTAAATTCTAAAGAACGTTACTGAGAATACTGGAAACCACAAGCTAACACTGAGATTTAGAATCAGGAAGTGCCACCTCTAGTGATTAAAACATTTCAATGGAGCTGTGTTTATCTTTCTAATCAAGTTGTCATTGTTTGCCACAAGGGAAGTAATGTTATTACCTGCTCTAAAGTAGTATTTGATTACGGGGACTGAAGAAAATGTGTACACTTCAAAGAAAATAATTGTACCAGGTGGTCACAATTTAGGCTGCATTGGCCAGCCAGAGACAGGCTGCTGGTACTTTCTGTGTCTCCTCCTCTCGGCACTATTGGAATTTTGTGACCAAGATTCTACAGACTTCGTTGGAATGCTTGTAATAAATTTTAATGAGATCCAAGTTAATTGTAAAACCTTCAGTCTGTAGGGAAAAATAGGATAGTTTTTAAAGGGCCAGAATTTCTAATGTACCGTGACTGTCCATTTGCAGTAGTGAGATGTAAGCAAAATGCCTCCTCTGGCTGACTTTCAGACTCGGAAGATCTGTAATCATAGGCAGCTGGACTGCTGTTTAATGTCACTTTGCAAGAATGTTAAATTTAATCTTTGGGAGCTACTAGACACTCCGAAGTTTCATTTGGTAAATTGCCTTCTGAAAGGCACTGTTTTCTAGCCACGCTCTCTTGCCTGGAGGAATTCTCTGTGTTTCTTTCTTTAGTTAATGTCCTTGTCTCAAGGCTGTGTGGCTTAGGCCATTTCTGATGAGGCCAGTGTGATGAAGAATCTCTGCAGTTCCTCCCCTCTAGAGGCACCTGAATGTGCTCCCGTCGTTCTGTAATCAGTCCAAGGGACCTGTAAATCAACCACAGAGAGATCACTGGGGCAAACACTGTTCAACACACACGGCCACTGTGTCCCTGGCTCTGGCTAAGAAATGGGGAAGGACAGTCGACTTTGAAGCCCTTTCCCTTTGACTTTATTGCTAGTGTTGACTGTTGTCTCTATAAATCCATCTTCTAAGTGAGACCTGCCTCAAAATGACCCCTTAACCGGCTTCTTCCTTACCTGAGTCTGGGCTTTCCGTTCCTCTGATCTCAGTCCTTCTTGCTCAAGGAGGTAACACAAATGGCACTCTTGTTATTTATATCCTATTTGCTTCCTCAGAGTTTGATTTACATACAATCAATAGATACACACCTACGATAATGATGTTCCAATAAAAATAGAAAAGCAAGGCCAAGAAAGAGAAGGCAGCAAATGTACTAACCATGAAGAACAGACAAAATAAAAACGTTTTTCAATGGGGTCAACATCTCTTCTGGTACTCGAGCTTAGGCAGACTTTTTCAAAAGGCACCTTGTAAAAGGACATTGAACAACGTTATCTCAGCCCGGGTTCCCTTAAAGCAGAGCCTAGAACAAAAGCCTTGGTGAAGATAGTTAATTTGAGAATGCAGTCCCAAAGAATGGGAGTGAAGGGCATTGAGAATGAAAAAGGAAGCAAGGGAAAGCTAATATGAGGACTCATTATGGAGTTGGCCTCCCCAGAGGGTGACTGCTGCTTATGCCTACATAGAAAGCTTATGAACTGCATCCCAGAACCATCCACCAGGAGGTGAAAGGGGAAGCATTTAGCTACTAGTCCCACTCTTCATTTGTCAACAGTAGCGCCACCGACATGAACTTCTCCGCACTTCTGGTTTACCTATGCCTGAGTGCTGAGTGGATTTGGCAGGCTTCCCACACCTTGGCATCAGGGAAGCTCCTGGGAAGGAAGCAAATGAGAAATGGCTCAGGGCAAGGCTGTACCTGGGCTGAACCCGTCCCTGCACCAGTGGCCAGGTTAAGAGGTGGGACCAAGAGGATGCAAAATGGTACGTAGGGGATGTCCCATACGAGCACAACAAATGAAATCTTAAAGAAAACTTCATAGGAAACACATGTGAGTTTGTCTTATTGTCATTTCTTGCATAACAACCATCTATAAAAGCCAAGGATACATTATTCATGTTTTTCAAAGCTCTAGTATAGCATGTGGCCCTATCCAATGCAGAGAGTGTTCAAATGCATTTATAGAAAAATCTTACATACAGTAGAAGACAAAAGGAGAGGGTATTTTTTTTGATGTAACAGTTGGGAGCTTCCTAGCTCAAACCAAAATAACTGAATCCTCTAATCCTCATTTTTATGGGTAATGAATTCAAGTACCTGGGCTCTTCAACCTGAGTGGCACAGTGAGATCCCACTTTTCACTTGTGTAAAAATTAATTACTTTCCATAGATAACTCACAACAGTGGTTACTCTGGAGAGGAGAAGCTGGGGAAGGAGACTTACATTTTTATCCTCTTGTATTGTTCGAATTTTTAACTTTGTTCATGCCTTTTCTATTTTTTTTTTAATTTTTCAAAAAATAAATAAAACTACACAAACCTTCCTAGTACATTTCCCCTTGTCTTCAATGCTGGAAGTAGAATATAATAAGGCTGGAAGCCATTCTGCTTGTTTTCAGTAAAGCTTTTCACCCCTAAGTTGTCATGTATATCCCTGGAATAAGTCAAGAAAGGAACTAAGCAACAAGGTCATCATCATGGAACTCATTGTCAAGGTCAGAGAATGTCAGTAGTGAGACCAACTCAGTACCTTGCCAATGAACACCTGGGCTCCAGGGCTTCTACCATAGGGCTCTTGGAAGCCTTTATGCCCTTAGCGAATGATTCATCGCTTCCCACACAGGGCATAACAGAAACCAGCAAAATACTGGCTCTGTCAACCTGGTACCAGAGCACAGTGAGAGCTAGGCTTATTGGGGCAAAAAAAAAAAGTTCACCTGAAAGAGAACAGGACTCATGGGCAGTGAGTTGATGTGGATTCAGCATTTTCTTTTTTTTTTTCTTTTGTTTCAAATTTTTATTTAAATTCTTGTCAGTTAACATATAGTGTAACATTGGTTTCAGGAGTAGAATTTAGTGATTCATCGCTTACATATAACACCCAGTGCTCATCACAACAGGTGCCCTCCTTAATACCCATCACCCATTTAGCCCATCCCCCACCCACCTCCCTCCATCAACCCTCAGTTTGTTCTCTATAGTTAAGAATCTCTTATGGTTTGTTTCCTTCTCTCTCTTCCCTCCTTCCCCTATGTTCACCTGTTTTGTTTCTTAAATTCCACATATGAGTGAAATCATATTGTATTTGTCTTTCTCTGACTGACTTATTTCACTTAGCGTAATACCCACTAGTTCCATCCACGTCATTGCAAATGGTGAGATTTCATTCTTTCTGATGACTGAGTAATATTCCATTGTATATATATATATACCACATCTTCTTTATCCATTCATCAGTTGATAGACACTTGGGCTCTTTCCATAGTTTGGTTATCGTTGATAGTGCTGCTATGAACATTGGGGTGCATGTGCCCCTTTGAATCTTGGAATCTGTATTGGATTCACCATTTTCTTTCTTTCTTTTTTTTTTTTAAAGATTTTATTTATTTATTTGAGAGAGAGAGAGAATGAGAGACAGAGAGCATGAGAGGGAAGAGGGCAGAGGGAGAAGCAGATCCCCCGCTGAGCAGGGAGCCTGATGTGGGACTCAATCCCGGGACTCCAGGATCATGACCTGAGCCGAAGGCAGTCGCTTAACCAACTGAGCCACCCAGGCGCCCTGGATTCACCATTTTCTGATCTTATTTCCTGGTGGTTGCCTCTGCTTCACCCAAGCTTGATTTTCTTGTGTCTGACAAGTCACCTGACTTGCTGCTTTACTTGACCTTTTAGTCTGATTCTCTTTCCCGAACTATAGACAAACCTCTGCTGATTTTCTTGCAAGGAGGTATAGCATAATGAAAAGAGCCTAGGCTTTGAAGCCAAACTGGCTTCAGGATAATTCCTTATGATAATATCATGCCGTATGGGGCTTTTTATGAGGATTAAAATGTATGGAAAGTGACAGACATAGGGTAGATGCTCTAACAGTGATGGTCTTTTTGTTATTACCTTTGCTGTTACCTAACTTGAATATTTTTAGTTTGGTATACAGGGGCATTTTTCAAACCCCTTCATGGTAGAGAGGATTACTTATCTGCTACTGTGCATAAGCTAACTTCCCATACAGGGCACAACAGAAACCAGCAAAATACTGGCTCTGTCAACCTCCTCTTTCTTCCTTGTGCTGTCCTGAATGGAAGAGCAATTCCTCAAGTGTATTGGTACTCTGTTTTGGGTTTTGCTTTTTCCTAATGCTGTGTATTAGTTATCTCTTGCTGCATAACAAATCACTCCAAAACTTTGCAGCTTTAAACAATAACTTTATCACCTCACACAGTTTCTGAAGATCCAGAATTCTGGTTGGTTCTCTTGTGAAGTTGTAGTCAAGTTGTCAGCCAGGGCAGCAATCTTTGAAGACTGAGGCTGGAAGTACTGCTTTCCAGCTTACTCATGTGGCTCTTGGCATGGGCCTCAGTTCTTTCCCCATGGCCTCGCCATAAGGCTGTTTGTTACGTGGCTTCCCTCTAAGAGAGAGCAAGGCAGTACCCAACATTGAAATGGCGTCTTTTATAACCTAATATTGAAAGTGACATACCATGATTTCTGCCATATGCAATTGGTCACAAAGACCGATCCTAACTCAGTGTGGGAGGCGACCACACAAGGGTATGAATACCAGGAGGTGGGGATCACTGGGGGCATTTTAGAGGCTAGCTACCACAGTCTGAGTTGTAAAAATATCTACTCTTAATTCTGCCAGCTCCTTCGCCTCCCTTCTCTATTATCACCTGTCCTCTCATTTTCTCATCCATATCTTCATCCTGCTTCCCTTAAGTCCAAAGCTGGAGCGTTCAGCACTAGGATGGTCTTAGAGCTGTTTAGACTTAGTGTTCTTTCCCACAACTGCAGCTTGTGTTTCATTTGGCCAGTGCCAATGCCATCAATGTATCAGTTGTTAAATATTTTGAATATTACTTCTGACTCCTCTCATTCACAAAGACCTTTCCTTCTAGAACTTCCTGATGCAATGCCCAGTATCTTAGTCCGTTCGGGTTGCTATAACATATGCCACAGACTGGGTGGTTTATAAACAACAGAAATTTATTTCTCACAATTTTTACCTACCACAGTTCTGCAGACTCTAGAGTCTGAGATCAGGATGTCAGCATGATCCGGTAAGGGCCCTCCTCTTGCTCACAGACTTTTGACTCCTCACTGCATCCTCACACAGTGGAAGGGGCTAGGGAGCTCTCTCTGGCTTCTTTTAAAAGGGTACTAAGCCCATTCCAGAGGGTGCTGCCCTCAGGACCTAATCACCTCCCAAAAGGCCCCACCTGCAGATACTATCATACTAGGATTTCAACATGAGAATTTGGCGCGGAGGCAAACATCTGGGCCAGAGTCTTCAGGTACGTCTGCAGGTGTGAGACTGCAGCTTCGTATTCACAGCAGTATCCTAACTGCTTCAAGATGAAGGCACTGCTCTGTAGCTGCTAGTAGTTTCTGTCTCTCTCTCTCTCTCCTTCCTCATTCCTGGGCTTTATTTTTCTTTCTTTGTTTCTTTCCTTTAGCTGGCTATGTTCTAAAATTCATCACATTTAAATTTTTTATATTTATTAAATAATTTGATGACCTGTTCTGTTTTACATTTTTAAAATAGATGAATAGAATAACTAGAGAAATTATTTTTACATTTGACCCAGCAGTTGCCCTCAGTAAAGTTTCCTCTCCTTTGTTGCTTCTTGGCTGCTTCTTCTTTTGTGTAGAGAAAAAGTAAAGAAGCAAAAAGGAAGAAGTCACTGAATATCTTGTCTGTCTTTTCCACTTTTTACTATTCCGCAATTTCCCATGCTTGTGGGCTTCTCCTTCCCTACGAAATTACCACCTCAGATTCTTTGCTCCTAGAGAAAACAACAGTAAACAAGTGCGTCTCTCATCGTGTCAGTGTTAGTACAAGAAGAATGTGGATGGAACTAACAAGTAGCTTTCCCCCATTTCCTAGAAACTGCTTCACTGTGACTAGATTTTTTTTTAAGATTTATTTATGTATTTGAGAGAGAAAGAGAGAGAGAGCACGCATGAGCAGGGGTAGGGGCAGAGGGAGAGGAGAATCTGAAGCAGACTCCCTGTTGAGTGCAGAGCCCTACAGAGGGATCCATCTCAGGACCCTGAGATCATGACCTGAGCCAAAATCAAGAGTTGAACGCCAAACCCACTGAGCCACCCAGGTGCATTTTTTAAAAAATGTTTTGAGAAAAGTGTTATTTTTGAGAGCGTGCATATATTTTTTTACCTACCACTCTTTTAAAATTGCTTTCTTTTTTTTTTTTTAGATTTTTAAAAATTTATTTATTTGACAGAGAGATAGCACAAGTAGGCAGGGCGGCAGGCAGTGGGAAAGGGAGAAGCAGGCTCTCTGCTGAGCAGGGAGCCCGATGTGGGGCTCGATCCCAGGAGCCTGGGATCATGACCTGAGCCGAAGGCAGCCGCTTAACCGACTGAGCCACCCAGGCACCCCTAAAATTGCTTTCTGATCTACACGAGATTCAGTCTGAGATTAAGCATTACAAGAGCTAGGAAAAACAAAAATGCCCTCACCAAATTAGAGGTGCATTTGATTTTTGCACTTAGAGTCAGCTTGTGGCAAGTATTGGCCCACATAAATAGAAGGAAATAAACTCAACCAAATTTGCCTACTTACCTGAAGGCCTACATGTGTTTTAAAATCATACCTGAAATGTTATGGGCCTGGTGTAATTGCGTTTGCAAATAAAATGTAAGAAGGTCGAGTGCTCAGAGTACAATTAGGCATGTTAATTTTCCCTTTTGGCTGTAATGTCAGAACGTCAAGCCTCTTCAGTTGACTGTACTTCCTTGTAAACCTTACCCTGTAGGGGAAATCAGTATTCCAGAGCCACCAAAGAAAATGAGCTTGTCTAAAAATAGTTGCCTGTTGACAAAATTTTAGCAGATTTCTTTCTTTTCTTTCTTTTTTTTTTTGTAATATGAAAGCTTTACAAAATGGAATGAGGTCATACGTGACAGATGCGGTCAAGTCCACTTCTAATCTGTAAATCCCTGAGTAGCTGCAGTTGTATTAATTTTTAAATGGCTATTTTGAAGTCGTACTGGATTTATGACCTCCTCAGCATTTTCTTTATTTCTAAGCAATTGGAGGTACCCGGTTGCATTTTGTGCTTTGGCGATCAGCGCGCACTATTCACTGGTGTCCACTGGGTCCAACTTACTAGAGTCTCAGATGAGGTTCTGTTTTGCCCTGCTTTTATTTGTCAGGAATTGTTTTCTAACAGCCCAAAATAATAAAATTGGTTTAGTATAATACTCTACAGCAGTGGTTTTCAACCAGGGACAATTTTTAACACATTTACCCCATCTCCTGACATTTGGCAATGTCTGGAGGCATTTTTAGTGTCACAACTAAGGAGGAGGAGTCAGGGGGGAGGAACCAGTGGTATCTAGTGGATAGAAGCCAAGGATGCTGGTAAAATATGCTGGAATGTACAGGACAGCCCTCACAGCAAAGAATTATCTGGCCCAAAATGTTGATAGCGCTGAGGTTGAGAACTGCTTTAGAGCAGGTGTTCTCAACCTTTGTGGCATATTAGAATCATCTTGGGGGGATTTATGCCCCGACTACACCCAGACCAATTAAATCAGAATCTCTGAGCAGTGAGACCCAGGCCTCAGTATTTTTTAAATCTGCCCAGGTGATTCCAGTGCACAGCCAAGGCTGAGAGCTGCTGCTTTAGAGCAGACAATTTTGGAGGGCAAGTCTAGAGTAGGGCATCATCCCAGATAGTTTCCTCCCTAAAGTACCTGAAAGGGCCTTATTAAAATGGGGATTGATGTATGGGCAATGTCCCATTGTAGTATTATTGTGAGGTTCGAGTGAATTTGTAGTAACTTTTTATATTCTCTGAAGCCAGCACTTAAAACATGAAAAACTTGGGGCGCCTGGGTGGCTCAGTTGTTAAGCATCTGCCTTCGGCTCAGGTCATGATCCCGGGGTCCTGGGATCGAGCCCCGCATCGGGCTCCCCGCTCCGCGGGAAGCCTGCTTCTCCCTCTCCCACTCCCCCTGCTTGTGTTCCCTCTCTCGCTGTATCTCTCACTGTCAAATAAATAAAATCTTTAAAAAAAAAAAAAAACATGAAAAACTTCTCTTCTCATCGCCATATTGGAAGTTCGTTTTCCCTTGGTTCTGTGTAATAAAATATGTTCTTTTCTCCTGCTGGTAAGTGGAGATAACAAGTATTTACTAGTAGCTTTAGTTAGGGAAGTTCTCTCAGTTAACATTTGGGATGTTTGGAGCATTGGAGATTTATTTTCCTTGAAGGTGTCTGATGTGTTTTTATGACTTGATGAACAAGTCTCATCGTTTCCATCTATCTGAATCCATGTGCTATGCAAAGCAACTAAATTATCTCTTTAAGAATTTGCTTTGAATGTGTTCCCCCGCATCCCTTTCTTAACCATGTTCTCCCACCAAAAACCAAATTTTCAAGTGCATGGACAGGCACTCTAAACTCTAAAGGAATCAATATTCTCTAAGTATTTATAATGTATACTTTTTGTTAATGTATAATTTATTTATTTATTTTTTATTATTTTTTAAAGATTTTATTTATTTATTCATGAGAGACAGAGACAGAGAGAGAGAGAGGCAGAGGGAGAAGCAGGCTCCCAAGGAGCAGGGAGCCCGATGCGGGACTCGATCCCAGGACCCTGAGATTATGACCTGAGCCGAAGGCAGACGCTTAACCATCTGAGCCACCCAGGCGCCCATTAATGTATAATTTTTTATTTTATTTTAGATGCCTTGTTGATGGCACAGGTTCTCAGGGAACCCCGAACTGGCTCCCAAAAAAACCATAAATGCATCTCAAAACTTTTGACAGTTAAGGGTAAATTGAACGATTCTTAGTGATGTATTATATCGTCAAAAGCATTCCATTTATAAAATCAGTACACGTTTGCCTAGTAGACAATAAAACTGTCCTTGTCCACATTTGTCCCAAAGCCTCACAGTAGATCAGGTTGTCAAGCTCTGGCTCCTTTGAAGGAGTAGAGTGTGGTGTACTCATGGAGAGCCCTCTGAAATCTGGGTCATTAACTTGTTCTTCCACCTGTGTCCCACAAGTCTGTCAGTCCACAAGTCTGGACAGCAGTCAAGGGGCATGGGAATAAGGAAGAAAGTGGTAGTGACCACAGAGCCCAGGGGCTGCCCATGTTCTGTTGGTTTGTCAGGTTCCTCAGGCAGGACAGGGAGAGGCCCAGATTTCCTGGGGCCTGAGTCTTATATAATATGGAAAACCCTCTTTAGGAAAAAAAGAATAAAAAGTAGGTACAAAATGCAGATTTATTTAGAATGAGAAAAGAAATCACAATAAATTGCAAATTTAAAGAGGTAATAAATACCCAAATATTACAGAACCTAGAAAATAACATTTTTATTTTTATTTTTTAAATATTTATTTATTTATTTGAGAGAGAGAAAGAGAACATAAGCGGGAGGGGCAAAGGGAGAGGGAGAGAGAATCTCAAGCGAACTCCATGCTGAGTGTGGAGCTCAACGTGTGGCTCAATCTCACGACCCTGAGATCACAACCTGAGCTGAAACCAAGAGTCAGACGCTTAACTGACTGCACCGTCCAGGTGCCCCTTAAAATAATAATGTTTTTATTAATTGCCAAATATATGCTGTAGTCTGACACATGCTTTATTTTTCCCACATTTTTGGCATACTCTTTGTTTACCTCTTCCTATAATGATACGTTTGTAACATTATTTCCTCTAAGAAGATAACGCAGTCTCTCCTTTAGAATGGTTGAACAAAATTTGCAGGATTTTATTTTGTTTTGTTTTTTACCTGATGTTTTAGAAAGTCTCCTTTGGCTTTTCAACTTGTTATTGGTAATGTCATGTCAATTTTGAGAATTGCTGCCAAACCTGGGAAAACCTCTATCAAAGTTTCTTGTATGCATGAGCTGGAAGCTTTTAGGTCATTTGAAGTTTTCTGATGCAGTGGCTAATGATAAATACTCCTTGAATTTATAACACTCATAAAGCGATTGGTTATTATTGTCCTTGTTGTGATGGTGCATTATGAGTTTTATTTATCCTCACTGAATGTCAGATTACCAGTAAGAACATACTGAGATGTAATGGAGCGAGGCCATTTTTTTATTGTTATTATTTTATTTTGAGAGAGAGAGAGAGAGAGGGAGCGAGCACAGGAGCAAGGGGAGGGGCAGAGGGAGAGAAAGAATCCCAAGCATACTCCACGCTGAATATGGAGCCAGACATGGGGCTCAATCTCATGACCCTGAGGTCATGACCTGCACTGAAAATCAAGAGTCGGCCGCTTAACCACCTAAGCCACCCAGGCGCCCCTGAGTGAGGCCGTTTTAGGTCAAAGGAGAGCAATGGTATGATCTGGCAAAGGCATGGTGTCCAGTTTGGATTCAGTAGAGTGTACAAGTAGGGCAGCAGTGGTGAACAGGACTAGGAAGGTATGCTGGAGCCAGGCAGGCAAGGGGGCAAGTGTCAACATTTGGCAGGTGCCTCAGGATAGACTGTCTGGTGTGCTTTAGTTTAAGAAGTACAAAGCCATTGGTGGACCATCGAGCATATGAAAGCAGCGTAGTGTAATATTAGTATCACTGGCCTTAGAGCCAGCCAAATTCTGATTTGAATCCTAGCTCTTCCCCTGGTGGGCCTGTGAAAACTTGCTAGCAAAACCTTAACTATATGTGAAAGTAACTGCAAGCTACATAAATACATTTCACTATGTTCAAACTTGATATATCCTCAACTCAGGTGTCACTTAGCTAGCTCCCCACTGGAGGCTAATCTAACCTCCCTCTATACAGGGAAAATATAACCAAGGGCTGTCAGAGTAAAAACAGACAGTGGTCCTACCTGATTACTTCTTACTTCAAATACCTTCTCCAGATTTTCCGAAAATATATGAGGCAGGCCTTAGAAAGGGCTTGTGCAAGGATGGGCCCTCAAGTTTGAACTGCATTAACTTCAAGTAAATCTGCCTCTGGTCAGGGTTGATTCTTTCCTTCCTCTATGACTTCAGAATCAGACAGGCGATTTTTAATGCAATTATATAGGCAGTTACTATCATTTCTGACAGTAATGTAGGAAAGATATACTCTGACTACATTTTAGACTAGGTCATAAAACCCAAGCAAAGGAACATAAGTGTCTGATATTAAGAGTCAGGCAGAAGAAAGGATGATTATTCAGGGCAGGCCAGGATCTAACACCAATCACAGCATGGCAGACCACCCCTTCCATGCAAAAGTGAGAGTTGGTGGCAGGCAAAAGTCTAAAGGGTGCAACAAGTGCATCATAGTTTAAGCAGTAGTTGATCTTAAGGTTTCTAGAAGAAAGCAGAGTTGCAGGAATAGGAGGCCATAGCAACTGGATTCTGGGCCGTGGTATTTTGTCCTGAATCACACAGGTATGAATCCTGCCCCAGAGGCCTATTTAGCTGGGGGAAGCAGAATCTAGGGAAAGGCACTGATTAGTATTTTAAAACCATGCCTTCAAAAAAGATAAAAATGTTTGAATATCTTCTGAAAGAATTTCAAAAAGTATAGAGTCCTCTTGCACATTTATAAATCGACATATAAAACCTTTCATCTTAAGTTTAAATAGTTACAAAGGATATAATTTCTGGGCATATTACATATGAGCTTCAAATATTTTAATCCAAATCTTGAGCCACATATTTAGGTCTTTAAATTTTGAGAAATGGCTACTTTTTAGCTTATTGTTAAAGTCAGTCCTGACCATCAAACAAAAGGGCCAAATCAGACTTACTTCTCTATCAGAAAATGCCTGTTTTTATTTTTCAACTCAAAGTAAAGATAGGAAAACAATTCCCTATAAAAGTCATCCTCTGTCTGAATTCTCATTCTAAGACTGATAGCCAGATGATGGATGAATGGATGCATGCATAGAAGGAAAGAAAGGAGAGTTGGCGGAGGGAGGAAGATGGATGGATAGATCATCATCTGGGTGACACCTTGCCCTAAGTATGTCCACCAGGTGAAAAAATGCACTTTCAAATTCTTCCTTTGACCTCCAATAAGTTTTTATACTTTGGGCAATGTTACACTGTAAGATTCTGACGAATGTGGGAAATACTGTTCCTTTGCAATGTGGGAGGAGGGCAAATAGGAAGGAAAGATGGGAAAGGAGAACCATCTCAGGCCAACCAAAGTTACAAAAAAAAGATCTGAGGAATGGAATCTGAAATTGATTCCATTAAAACTCAATGTCCACATGTCTTCTGGGAAGTTTTTATGTATCCCTAAAAGTAAAATTATAGACAAAAAGCTATAGCTTTTTACCTGACTGAACATCGGAGTCAGAGACATTTAAGGGGAGACTACCTAGATAAATATGTGTTTTTTTTTTTTTTTAAGATTTTATTTATTTATTTGTCAGAGAGAGTGAGAGACCAAGAGAGAGCACAAGCAGGGGGAGCGGCAGGCAGAGGGAGAAGCAGGCTCCCCACCGAGCAAGGAGCCCAATACGGAACTCGATCCCAGGACCCTGGAATCATGACCTGTGCTGAAGGCAGACACTTAACTGACTGAGCCACCTAGGCACCCCGATAAATATGTCTTGATACATTTCTCATTATGGGAAGAAATTTATGCAGATCTGATAGTGGTAACTAGGCTCTTATATCGTAATCTGTTGGATAATAATTCAAAGTTTAGTTAGACTGTTGGAATAAGGGTTCCTACTTTGACCCAAACTGGCTTTAAATCCTGCCCCAACCAGTTTATCAGCTGTATAACTTTGGGATAATTACTTAATTTTTCCAATTAATAGTTTCCTCGTCTGTAAAATAGGGCTAATAAAGAATGGCACTTACAATATAGGATTACTGTTAAGATTAAATAACATAATACATGTAAAGCAGTGTACAGGGGTTCCATGCATGGGATTTATTTATTTGTTTTTTGTTTGCTTGGCTAAGAGAAGAGGGAGTGGATATCCTTTTAAAATTGGTTCCTAATATACAGGATAGACATGCACTTGAAGACAATGGAGAGGATGTGATGATGTCATGCTAAGAATACCCTCTGATTCACCACCTGGCACATCCCAGAACTTAAGACAAATTTCTCAAAGCTTGGAATATTTGGTAGGCTTTCTTAAGGAAAGAGAGAACTTACAAGGCCAACATTAGCAAGAGAAGGTCTAGGTTCCTCATACTCCAGCACTTCACAAAGGTATGTATCCCTGGCCAGGGCCCTCTACTGGACATGTCACAGTGTCTATGTTATAAAGGAAAACCACATCTTTACACCCCATGTTATTTTCCCTTCTCTATAAGCAAAGGTGAGAGATGCTTCTCAGTCATGGAACCCAAACTTCTCAAGCAATATAGATTTAGATGCTAGCTTTTTACAGTTGTTGTCTGGGAATACCAGCTTCCCAGCCACTGGAGACCTTGGACCATAGGAAGTTGTAGCCCATCTGGCTGCAGGAGGAACTCCAGATTCTACGGGAAGCTGAGTTTGGATGAAACCTTCCTGCTGAGAGAATCCTTAGTCCTACCTAGCTCATCATCCAGGCAATCACAGTGAGACCTCGGTGGCACTTTGGACAGTGCTGCTCCTCCAATCACAGGTATTCTCTGTCCTCTGCTTAACTCCTCGTCTGGATCTGAATTCCAATGGGAACAAGGATTTGGGCAAGAAATTTAAAGGAATTTAAATTCTCTCTCTTGTGGGAGACTCTGGGCATAGTTAGTGCTGCTTTATAGTACAGGACCAATTTTACCCCACTGCATGGGACTATCCTAAGAACCCTGAGGTTCCGTGAGAATTGGCAGTTTGGGTTGCAACAGGAGACAGCACCTTTGTCATGGACAACCTCATGATGGGCATTCCCTTACAGTACATTGTATTATAAGGAAGGAATCTGTTCAGATTATCTCAAGAAAAAAGGGAGGATTATTAGAAGAATAGAATCTTTTTGGGGGCTTAGGAAAGAGGTAATTAGGCAGAGCTAGAGAAGGATATAAAGAAGGCAGCTCTGGAAAGTCTCATAGAAGTATGCAGATCTTCATTCTGGGACACTGTCAATCGTGTGTTTGGGTGTTTAGTTATTTCTGCTATGTAACAAACCACCCCAAGCTCTGTGGGGCTGGGGGGGTGCATAACATTTTATTGTGCTCATGGATTCTAGGGGTCAAGGCTGGTCTTTGCCTCTCAGTGTGCAGGACCTCAGCTGGAAAGACTTACATGGCTGGGGACCTGGTGCTGGAGGAGCCACTTTCAAGATAGCTTCTTCATATTTAAACTTCTAATACCTTGGTGTAGGAATGGGCTTCGCTGGCACTGTTGACCACCGTGTCTACACATGGGCTCATTTGCATGGGAGTCAAAAGATAATCACACTTTTTATATGGCCATGTAGTGTTTTGAGAGGGAGTGTCCCAAGAGGGGGGTATCCAAAGAATGATCATTCCAGAAGATCCAGGTAGATGTTGCATGCCTTTTTTACCTAGCCTGGGAGTCACTTCTGCCAAATGCTATTGGTCAAAGTAGTCGAAGGCCCACTCAGATTCAGTGAAGGAACAGAGACTCCACCTTTTCTTGAACTAGGGAATCTGATTGGCTCTGCTCATTCTATGGGTCAGTTCCTCTGGTCCTGCCAGCTCTGGCCAAAGGGGCAGGCTTACATAGTTAGTACGAAGTCTCTTCCCTGGCTCTGAAAGAAGCAGGCTCTCTAAAAGGAGTTGATGATTGAGAAGGAAATAATGAGATCTCTAGCCTCTATGCTAGAGAGGTAACCATATTACTGCCTTCCACAAGCAGTTTGGTGCATAGAGGGAACCTGGGCAAGAGAGAGGAACAGGGCACATGCTATGAGGTGACTGAAGCTCCTGGGAGACACAGATTCTGTCAAGAGGATTACATTTGAATGATTTATGTTTATATGACCTCGACAAGGAAGTGAGGTCTGGGAGGATACAGGTTAAGCCATAAGGGAATGATAGAAAAAAATCAACCTTGTTATTGAAAGGAGAACAGTTTTGACCTTGAGCAATATCAAAGAGTGATAGAACCATTTCACAGCTGCTACAGATTTCTGACTTTTAGAAGCAGATGTTAAATATCAGATTTTCTTGGCTTTTAGTGTGTCAGTCCTGGTCAATAATTAACAACACTGAATGAAACATCTTTCTTGAGACTCTAAAGCTGCTTAACTGATCAGCTTAGCTTAGCTGAGCATCCTGGGGTAGTAGGCAAAGGGAAAATATGGTTCCAATTTTGGTATGTGTGCTACTAAAGCAGGCACTAAAAAAGAAAGAAAATGTTTTCTCATCTTCCTTTCTGCTTAGGAGAACTAATTCATGGGGAGGCTAAGTGACTTTCTCAGGGTCTCAGAATAGAGAATTAGTAGAGTAGAATAGCCAGTCTTTAACTACCAAAGCTTTCCTGGGAGTCACAATTTTATGCTCTACGAATCTGCTTCTTCTGTTCAGATAGAATTTATCGTGGTAGTGAGGTTAGCTGAAGAGGTCTGTGTGATTCTTTATGCTTGAGAAGAGGACAAGGAATGTCTGTGATTTCATAAACTAGTTCCATGGATCTCATGAGTAGCCGATTTTAAGGATAATCAGAACCTTTACTAGAAAAAAACTTTTACTATGGAAAGGAAGAAGGCACGGTTCTTTTGTAGAAAAGAGCAAACCAGAGCTGGCTCATATAAAACCCAATGTATTGATTAAGGTGGATGTTGTTACTCACTTCTTCTGTCAAGAGGATGAAAGGAGGAAATAGACTGAAATGAACTGAACAATTTCTTAGGAGAATCTGTCACCTAAAGACTTTGAGGGCTTCAGTGCCTCAGGTTGAAGCCCTGCCTTTCCTTTCCTGCCTTTATTTCTTATTTCGTAATCCATTTACTTTGGATCTGTTGACTGCCCATTTTTCCTTTCTTTGGCTTTAATTTTTAATTTTTTTTATTTTTATTTATTTATTTATTTATTTATTTATTTTAAAGATTTTATTTATTTATTTGACAGAGAGAGACATAGCCAGAGCAGGAACACAAGCAGGGGGAGTGGGAGAGGGAGAAGCAGGCTTCCCACCAAGCAGAGAGCCCGATGTGGGGCTCGATCCCAGGACCCTGGGATCATGACCTGAGCCGAAGGCAGACGCTTAACAACTGAGCCACCCAGGCGCCCATCTTTGGCTTTAATTTTTATCACACCCAATTCTGTAAACCAACATGACTGCCTTATAATAAGTTCCTCTAGTAGTGGGAACAGTTTAAGTATTTCCTTCATCTCTATTAATACGCTAAAACAGTAATTCTCATCCTTACAGAACCAACACGTTCTTTTTATAACAAATATTTAACATTCTATTTATCATCTTGAAATGAAATTCAGAAATTCATGTGCATGATGTTCTTAAAATTCAGTGAAATGTCCTAATAATACAAAGGGAAAGTAATGTATAATAAAATTAAAGGTATTTCAATCTGTAAGTATTCAGGCACTAATACACCAGAGTTATAATGGTCAGATGCCTGCACTTAGATGCTCATGGCACCTCCGTAAATACAACAGTTATGAATGCAGACTGGTGATTAGATTGTTTTGACAACTCAAATACAATAAGTGGTTCTATTGTTGGTGAACTGATTTTTCCAAGATGGGACTAACTCTTCGTAAAGTTCTGAACAAAACAAAGTGCAAGCTCCTCTTCATTTTCACAGTAGTTGCATTCCTGGAAAATTCAATGGATAACAAAACCATCCCAAAAATATTTTTTGTTAACATGCCAAGCAGAAGGCCCAGGCTCATGTGGTTACAAACAGGTTTTTCACTTCTATCATTTGAGAGTTGCATGTGACATAGGAAAGTCTTTGTTTTGTAAGACTGTCCATTGTGTTGCAGAATATCTAGTGTCATTGACCCTTGCATTTATGTGTGTGTATGGAACTCGCAGTCCCTGTGACAACCAAAAATGTCCCCACAAATATTCAAAATGCCCCCATTCAGAGCCAATGCTCTAGAGTCTGGAACAGAGGTGAAGAATTAAGTTCAGGTGAGAGAGGTGAGTCTTTGAGTCCGTTTTGAATGTTTTTTGATTATTTTTCTTTGGCTTTAGATGCTGAGAGCGACTGTTTCATTTTCAAATATTAGAACCTTAAGATCCTAGGATCTTCCCAGGAAGAAGAAAGATGGTGTGATGGTTAAGATGGCATGCTCAGTTTATAGCTTTTACAAAACCATTTGAGTTTCATTAGAATCCCTAAGAAGGGTTTGATCAGGGAAAGAAGACTCCCAATTGCAGGAATTGGAAGCCTGAACACCATCTTGAGGGACCTACAAAATGGGGTCAGTTATGTCTTGGGCAGTAGTGTAACTATCTTATGAAATTTTTTAAATGTTCTAGGATTTCTAGGATTAATCTAGATCTATGGTAAGTGTATTAGAATCTCCTGAAGTTTACACTGTCTCATTTTCTGAGGAGTCCTGGAAACCTGGGCCTTAGCAATAGTCCCAAGGTGTGTGGCCTATAGGAATGACACATAGGAGGTGCCTGAAACCACTCATGTAATAATGAGAACCCAAAGTGCTTAACCAGAAATTGGCTAGCCTAATGTCTGTAAGTTTATACCACTTATCTCATTATGTTATGTAAGTTCATACCCCTTTTCTCATTCTGTATGGGTAGTTATAAATATGCTTATGCCTTTATAATAAACTAATGAAGAGAGCTTAATCTCTACTTTCCCCTAGATAATATAACTAATAATGAAACTAACAATTATTGAGCACTTCCATGTGCTAGACACTATTCCAAGCATTTCATATGTTCCATTGTCTCAAGAATGCTAAGTGGGAGGTGTTATTGTTTTACACGGAGAATTTTTACATGGGGAAACTGAGGCACAGAGAGGTTAAGTGACTCACCTAAGGTTCCATAATAAGTAGCAAAGGCAGAATTTGAACCCAGGCAGTCTGTGTTTTTAGAACACATGCTCTTCCCCATTATGCTGCACATCCATTAGTAAAGGGTATGGGTTGGCAATTTATAATATACAAAGTGGTGCCTCTTTAAATATCATCCTGCTCCCAGGTCTGATCAAGCTAAATGTTTGGAGGTGGTGATGGTTGACAAAACTGGTAGTGCTGTTACTGCTTTATTCCTTAAGTATCTACAGGGAACTCCCTGTGTCAATTCCAGTGTAACCAGAAACACAAGAACAGCAGTATCTCTAAAACTGAGAAAGTAAGTGTAGCCTTCACTCAGTTCATAAACATTTGGGCCCAGGACTCTCCATTCCAGCTGACAGACATTCAATTCTGACTCTTCTAAGCAAAAAGAAAAGAAAACAAAACAAAAACCAAAAAAATGGAATGTGGAATGTATTGGTCTGTAAGTGAAAAGTCTAAAGGATACACTCAATTTAGAAATGACTTGATCCAGGTCTCAAACACTATCAAAGCTCTAACTCTCCCTCCTTGTGCTCTGCTTTTCTTTGCATGTTAACCTTATTCTTATCGATTGCAAATAGTTTCCTCCTAGAAGCCACAAAAGATGTTCATTGCTTGCAATTCCAGAGGAAGAGAGAGACTCTTTCCTGGTATCCACAGGGAAGATTTGGGTTGGCCATTGTGGGTCACATGCTCATCTTTGAGCCAAGAACAGGGCCAAGGAGGAAGAACTCTAATTGGCCAGCCTGCGCTTTAGGCTTATCTGCCTAATCCCTCTGCAGGAGGGTAGGCAGGAACTGGGGACCTCATGGCTTAGAGGATAGGTGGCTCCCTGGGAAAGCAATGCTGGACATTTACAAATAACAGGTCACTGCTTCAAGGACCCAAACTGAGCCAGAACCTGACTGCTATTATTTCTGCATTGCCAGGCCGTTTCATCTCCCGACTTGTAATGCAATTGTCGATCCACGTACACTGTTGTTACAATAAGATTTTTTTCCCCTTCGTTTTGTACATGAAGCTATAGAATTATATATAAACCCTGGCAGAGGGTAATAGTTCATTAATTGTTAGCTGATGTTATTATATGCTCATGAGTAAAAATGATATTTTTGCTATTGCCTCCGTAATGAATGTCCAACAAAAAACTTATTACAGTGTATACTGGTCTCAGGTGAGGCCAAGCAACAATATCCCAAGGCTTGTCAACAACTAGATGAATTATAGCACAAGATTTTCTAATCTAGGTTTCTCTTGAGTTTGATAAATTATCTGATTCTCTGAAACAGAATTGAGGATGCGAAAAGGAAGTCAGATAAAAAAATATGGGAACTGAACAACCTTTCATGCTAAAGAGGATCAGAATGAAATGGTCACAAGGGGGCAAAAAATCGCCTCTTGCCTGCCCTCAGGCCGCAGGTCAGAAAACATTGTTCTGGTAATGATTCTAAACCATCAGCGTCACTCTGCCTACATTGGGTAACTTGGGGAGCTTTATAAAATTATAGCTCATAGGCCTTAACTCTGGAGACTGATTTGGTAAATGGGGAGGGGCCCAGATTCTTAGTGTAAGTCTGATGTGCAGCTGAACATGAGACTTGCAGGAATTAACCTCTGGAATTCACAGAGGAGCATATGCTTCGGTAAGAACAGAGAGCAGGAGTTGAGGCACATCCAAGCTACAAAAACGGAACCTTCAAGTGGTGTCTGCAAACATACAGGTGTTTGCATCTGCCCCTCTTTTTGATGATAGAGCCATTCTGGACTCTGAGCACAGCTAATAGGTCCTGTGTAGTTCCTCATTTTTCTCCCATCAAGGACTGATACACAAAACCTATTCTTTCCTCTTCCATTCCTGCCCCCCTCCACCTTTTTCCCTTTTTCTTTGACTGCTCAGTTAATTTCACTTTGAACGGTTTCTTTTCCATGCATATAAGCAAATTCATCCGACACCTTTTCTGGTCTCTTTTGCAAGTCTTACTCAAGATTTATTTTGGAGGGAAAATATTCTGTTTGTTCATGAATAATAATAGCCTTAAATATAGCTGTTAAATTTTATTTATTCATTCAAAAAATAGTTATTGGACACCTACTTTGTGCCAGGCATGGTTCCGTGTACTAGAAATTAAACTGTGACCAAGCCAGACAAGTTCCTTGCCCTTGTGCAGATTACAGGGTACTGACAGAGATGAAATGATGAACAAGTGATTGATAGGATGGCAAATGGTGATTAAGTGCTCTGGAGAAAAATAAAGCAGGACAAGATACTAGAGCTTGATGGGTGGGGCAAAGGAGGGGCGGAGGTGAGTGGGTGAGCAAAGCCTCTGACCACAAGCCTGAATGAAGTGAGGCCTTCTTTTTTTTTTTTATTTTTTTTATTCTTATGTTAATTCCCATACATTACATCATTAGTTTTAGATGTAGTGTTCCATGATTCATTGTTTGTGCATAACACCCAGTGCTCCATGCAGAATGTGCCCTCCTCAATACCCACCACCAGGCTAAACCATCCTCCCACCCCCCTCCCCTCTGGAACCCTCAGTTTGTTTTTCAGAGTCCATAGTCTCTCATGGTTCGTCTACCCCTCCGATTTCCCCCGCTTCATTCTTCCCCTCCTGCTACCTTCTTCTTCTTCTTCCTTTTTTTTTTTTCTTAACATATATTGCATTATTTGTTTCAGAGGTACAGATCTGAGATTCAACAATCTTGCACAATTCACAGCGCTTACCAGAGCACATACCCTCCCCAGTGTCTATCACCCAGTCACCCCATCCCCCCCCCCCCACCCCCCACTCCAGCAACCCTCAGTTTGTTTCCTGCGATTAAGAATTCCTCATATCAGTGAGATCATATGATACATGTCTTTCTCTGTTTGACTTATTTCGCTCAACATAATACCCTCCAGTTCCATCCACGTCGTTGCAAATGGCAAGATCTCATTCCTTTTGATGGCTGCATAATATTCCATTGTATATATATACCACATCTTCTTTATCCATTCCTCTGGAACTCAGCAATAGCATTCCTGGCAAAGTGACCAGGAAATGCAGGGACCCTGAGGCAAGAATGTTTGGCCTGTTCAAGGAATAACAGAATGAGCAAGCCAGTGGAGGTACGATGTAAAATTAGAGAGACGAAGAGAGTCAAGAGACTTAAATGCTATGAAGTAGTGGTACAAGATGAACAACAAAGGTTGACAAAGGGATTTGGCAAGATATGATGGTCGATGGTCATGGTCGGTGTCTTCCACAAGGGCAGCTTTGTCGGCACTGTGAGAACAAAATCCTCTTTGAAGTGGGTTAAGGAAAAATTGTGGGAGTTACAGAAGTGGAAATTTCAAGGAAAGACAAATTTTGCTTGCCATTTGCTATGGAGATAAGGAAACAATTGTGCCAGTAGCCAGAGGGCTTGTGGTATTTAGGTACAGATTTTTTTTAAGATGAGAGAAGTAACAACATACTGATATGCTAATGAACGATCCTCTAGAATGGGAGAAATGCCTGGTTCAGGAGGGAGAATTTTAGTTGGTAGGGGAGCCAGGAACAGGGAGGTAGGAAGGCAAGAGATTTGTGGTTCTGTTAGTGAATAAATTGATGATGGGAGAATACCTTAGTTTTCTCTAATTGCGTCTCTTTTCTCAGTAAAACAGGGAGGTCATGAGTTGAGAGTGAGGATAGGGAAAGTGGTTTTGGAAATTAGAGAAAAGGTGGAAATATATAAAACAGTCAACTCAGACACTGAGAGATGGAATTAACTAGGAAAATAGAATAAAAATGCAATGATGAGTGTCCTGAGATTCATAGTCATAAAATTAAAGGTGAGAACAATCAGGAAGATTGTGTTTATAGCGTTCATACATGAAGTCAAAAGAGGATTTAACCAGATTTGGAGATTTTCCAGGCCTGGCCACAGAGGGAAGAGCAAGGGTAAGAGAGACGATATGAGGATTTAAGGGGGGTGAGGGACAGTAAAAAAGTGGTAGACTAATGGATCGTGTGTTCTGTTGGGCTGAAGAATTACTGGAATCTGAGTAACAGTGAGAGTGCTATGGAAAGTTAGGGGGTAGTGGTTTGAGAAGAAGATGCTTCAAGTAAAGATTTCTGAGGTGGATCAAGGAACTAAGTAGCAGGGCTTCCAGTGGATGGTCTATGTGGAGGCTGACGATGGCAGTGGTACAGAAGGTGATAGAGAGAGAGATGCTAGCCCTCCCGGCCACCAGGAGGACAGTAAAGGGTTACAGCATAGAGCAGGAGATTGAATAGTCTAGCTGCAGACCCTTCAAAGGAGCTGGATGTTTGTGGGAGGGGAAGTGGTGTGGATGCAGCACCCAGGAAAGAGAGCCCTGTCCTTGGGTCTTTTGGTGTCAGGGATGGGAAAGAAGCCCGCCACCACTTCAGAAGGATGCTGGAGAAGCCGTGCCCTCAGCTTAGAGCCAGGCTGAGTTGGAGCAAAAAGATGAAGGCAGTGGTCAAAAAAGAGTTTTGAGCATCAGGAGCTTATGCTGATTAGAAATTCTAGTGGACATACTGGAAAAAGATGGAAAGGGGTAGCAAAAGGGAGAAGCAGGAGATGGGGGGCAGCATAGGGGATGTATAAAGGTGAATTGGGATGAGTCCTGGTAATGAGGCTTGGACTTTCCATGGTGACAGAGTAAACAGGGACATGCCCAAAGGTGAGTGATGATCTTTTAGGGGAACATGAGTGTAACCTCCTTTTAGGGATTGCTGTCTGGGCTAGAGACTGCTGGCTGCCCACCCTAATACCTTAGAACCTCGATTTTTATTTGGACACAATGCTCAGTGCAGTCTAGAATAAAAACTGTATTTCCCAGCCTTCCTTGCAGCCCCGTGGGGCCTTGTGGGACTTGACATGACTGCTTGGGATTCAGAGTCTAGGGCCGATTCTCCTGATTGCCAGGCCTGGGCTATGTGCTAGTCACCAGCTGTCAAGGGGGTTGAGAAAGGGAGTATGTGGGTGATTTGCAATAGCATAAAGTCAAGCAATCTGCATCCCTAACGATAGGGGATAACTGGAGTAAGCTAAAAGTTCAAAATAGCCTGTGATATCCACCCACTGAGGATTAGTTGGAACAACCTCAGTGCTTCAAATAAGGGGTTAGATGGGAAAATGAAATGTGTAATCATTAGAATGACCTAAATGTACTTCAACCTTATACATAAAAGTTAAAAATATAAATAAATAAGGGCAAGCGAACATAATTGCCTTAAAATGAGTTAGAAAAACATTTAAAATAGAAAACGTACCACAAATCCCTTATAATCTCAGATTTGGGGGAAATGTGGTTTACTTTTCAATGTTTTATCTTATTTATTAGAAAAGCAATGGATATTTATTCTAGGGAAACCAGAAAATACAGACAACCAAAAGTATATGTAAAAATCCATAATTCTGTTTAGAGACAAATACTGCTTCCATCATCGTATGTATTATTTTGCCAGAATCCTTCTCCTATACATATATAATCATGTTATTATTTTCTGTAAATTGGAAACCATTCTGTTCATGCCATTTTATAACTTAACTATAATTTATTCAGGCCACCTACTGGTTTTGGATATCTCAGCTGTTCTAACTAATCCCTATTGTGGGCCTTTAATTTGTTCTGACTAATCATTCATTTACTGTTAGACATTTAGGCTGCTCTAACTTTTCACTGTTGGCAGCAACAGGCATAACTGGTCAAACATGAATTAGGAATTACATGAGACAACAGCAATAAATAAACCAGTATAAAAAAAGTTGTAAGTCTATTTAGGAGGTTCTCCTCACCAACCTCCATGTAATTGAGTTGTCAGATTCACGGACTGTTTCTGGTCCCCGTGTAAAACTGATGCTGACCGACACCCACGGGAGCCAAACCCCCGCGGAAGAGAGCTGCTCTCGAGCATATACGTCGCTGGAAGGTCAGCTGCACCACGGCTGGGATTTTTGTTAGTTCTATTTGATGGTATATCCTCGGTGCTTTTGAACTGCTTGGCATTTATTGAATGAGCAAATAAATAAGGGGAAAGATGTAAAAATTAAGAAGATTCTGCTTGCAGGTGGGTTTTGTGTTTGTTTTTGTTTTTGTTTTTGTTTTTTTTGCACTTGTCTGTAAATGCATGACATGTTGTTCTGCTTAGAGAATCTGAAATTGGACATCTGAGATCGGTTGTGCTCAGACTTCAGCATACATCAGAATCACCTAGAGGGCCGAGTCCCAGCTTGGGCTTTCTGACTCAGTAAGTCTGGAGTGGGCTCTGAACATCTGTATGTCCGTCAAGTTTCCAAGTGATGCTGCTGCGGCTGGTCCGGATGACAACTGTTCCAGATGATACCTAATGGATGTGGTTTATGTAAAAAGATGGTCTTGAACTCGGGGATCGGACAAACTAGCAGTGTCAAATGTGCTGGCTAAGGGAGTTTCTACTGTACTTAAAATTTGATCAGGTTGGGCAACCAGGCTTGAAAAATATGCAGGAATAGAGGAGGCGGCATATCAGGACAACAGCTGAAATATCCTCACTGAAGGAATCCAGTAAGGTCGCTGTTTCCACAGTTTATATTACCCACACTGGGTGCTGGACACTATTATTTTTCTCCTGAAAACTGGCTGATACTACCACTACCTAAAAGAAATCTCCCACATCGCTGTCATTTTTTATGCTTAGCTCTGGATTCCAACATCAAGAAACCTGATTGGCTAGGCCTTGCTCGCGTGCAGCATCCTGGCTGGCAAAGGAAGCTGCGAAAGTGAGTCTCTTGGCTTTTCAGCTTCTGTAACAGGAATTGGACTCTGTCTCCCCTTTAATTCAAAAGATGAGGATATTCCCAAATAGTTAAATATCCACTGGAGGTGACCTCTGAGTTTTGGACCTTGACTGAAAGGGAGACTGATAATGCTGTTGGCAGAAATATGGATGCCAACAGGGGAAACCAGATTGGGAAACTATCTGTTAGATTCTTTTATACATGTCGGTTACAGCTGTTTGGGTACATCATAGAAATCTGGCAGTTCTAAGCAGTCACATCTCAGATGCTGAATGGGCTGATTTAAGGACTAGCTTATTGTCATCTTAAGGACAGTGTTAAGTTGAGCTTGAACAAGACTGAGTAACTCCAGGTCTTCATAGCTGGTCTTATTCTGGCTCTAAAATTCTCTTGATGGGATTTTAAAAAAGTCAGATGGACAAGCAGCAAGCAAAGAAGCTGATATATTTTGCAGTTGTGTTTTTTTTAGTATAGATTGCTTCTTTTTTTCTAGATTAAAGAAGGACAGCCTTATTTCTTACAATCTCAAAATACAATTGTGCATGTCCTAAAGACCTCACCAGGAATTAGAGCAGCTGAGAACACAGAAAGCAGGATCCTAATCTCATAGATAAGGAAATAGGTTTAATGAGAAACTTTTTGTTTGTTTCAAGATTTTATTTAAATTCTAGTTAACATATAGTGTAATATTGATTTCATTGATTCATCACTTACATATAACACCCAGTGCTCATCACAGGTGCCCTCCTTAATACCCCTTAGCCCATCTCCTGCCCTGCCTGCCTTCCAGCAACCCTGCTTGTTCTCCATAGTTAAGAGTCTGTTTTCTGGTTTGCCTCCCTCTCTTTTTTTCCTTCCTTCCCCTATGTTCATCTGTTTTGTTTCTTAAATTACACATATGAGTGAAATCATATGGTATTTGTCTTTCTCTGACTTATTTCAAGTAGCATAATACTGTCTAGCTCCATCCGTGTTGTTGCAAGTGGCAAGATTTCATTCTTTTTTATGGCTACTATTCCATTGTACATATACACATCACAACTTCTTATCCATTCATCAGTTGATAGACATTTGGGCTCTTTCCATAATTTGGCTACTGTTGGTAATGCTGCTATAAACATCAGAAAACATGTGCCCCTTCGAATCAGTGTTTTTATATCCTTTGGGTATATACCTGGTAGTGCAATTGCTCGGTCATAAGGTAGTTCTATTTTTAACTTTTTGAGGAACCTCCATACCGTTCTCCAGAGTGGCTGCACCGGTTTGCATTCCCACCAACAGTGTAAGAGGGTTCTCCTTTCTCCACATCTTCGCCAACATCTGTTGTTTCCTGAGTTGTTAATTTTAGCCATTCTGACTGGTGTGAGGTGATATCTCGTGGTTTTGATTTATATTTCCCTGATGATGAGTGATGTTGAACATCTTTTCATGTGTCTGTTAGCCATGTGTATGTCATCTTTGGAAAAATGTCTATTCATGTCTTCTGTCCATTTCTTAACTGGATTATTTGTTTTATGGGTGTTGAGTTTGGTAAATTCTCTTTTTTTTTATTTTTTATTTTTATTTATTTATTTTTTTAAAAGATTTTATTTATTTATTTGACAGAGAAAGACACAGTGAGAGAGGGACAAGTAGGGGTAGTGGGAGACGAAGCAGGCTTCCCATGAAGCAGGGAGCCTGATGTGGGGCTCGATCCCAGGACCCTGGGATCATGACCTGAGCCGAAGGCAGACGCTTAACGACTGAGCCACCCAGTCACCCCTAATTCCTTTTTTTTAAAGATTTTATTTATTTATTTGACAGAGAGAGAGAGAGATCACAAGTAGGCAGAAAGGCAGGCAGAGGGAGAGGGAGAAGCAGGCTCCCCACCGAGCACGGAGCCCAATGTGGGACTCGATCCCAGCACCCTGGGATCACGACCTGAGCCTGAGGCAGCCGCTTAACCGACTGAGCCACCCAGGTGCCCCGAGTTTGGTAAACTCTTTACAGATGTTATATACTAACCCTTTATCAGATATGTCATTTACGAATATCTTCTCCCATTCTGTAGGTTGCCTTTTAGTTTTTTTTTTTTTTTTAAAGATTTTATTTATTTATTTGAGAGAGAGAGCGAGCGAGAGAGAACAAGTGGAGGGAAGGGCAGAGGGAGAAACAGACTCACTCCCTGCAGAGCAGGGAGCCCAACATGGGACTCGATCCCAGGCCTCCGGGGTCATGACCTGAGCAAAAGGCAGACACTTAACCAACTGAGCCACCCAGGCGCCCTGCCTTTCAGTTTTGTTGATTGTTTGCTTTGCTGTGCAGAAGCTTTTTATCTTGATGAAAGCCCACTAGTTTATTTTTGCTTTTGTTTCCCTTGCCTCTGGAGACGTGTCTAGTAAGAAATTGCTACGGCCAATATCAAAGAGGTTGCTCCCTTGTGTTCTCCCCTAGGATTTTGATGGTTTTCTGTCTCACATTTAGGTCTTTCATCCATTTTGAATTTATTTTTGTGTATGGTGTAAGAAAGTGGTCCAGTTTCATTCTTCTGCATGTTGCTGTCCAACACCATTTGTTGAAGAGACTGTCTTTTTTCCACTGGATATTCTTTCCTGCTTTGTTGAAGATTAGTTGACCCTAGAGTTGTGGGTCCATTTCTGGCTTTTCTATTCAATTCTGCCCCATTGATCTATGTGTCTGTTCTCATGCCTGTACAATACTATCTTGATGACTACAGCTTTGTAATACAGCTTGAAGTACAGAATTGTGATACCTTTAGCTTTGCTTTTCTTTTTCAAGATTGCTTCGGCCATTCAGGGTCTTTTGTGGTCCCATACAAATTTTTGGATTGTTTGTTCTAGCTCTGTGAAAAATACTGGTGGTATTTTGATAGGGATTGAATTAAATGCATAGATTGCTTTGGGTAGTATAGACATTTTAACAATATTTGTTCTTCCCACCCATTAGCATGAAATATTTTTCCATTTTTTGTGTCTTCCTCAATTTCTTTCATTAGTATTCTACAGTTTTCAGAGTACAGCTCTTTCACCTCTTTGATTAGGTTTATTCCTAGGTATCTTATTGTTTTCAGTGCTATTGTAAATGGGATCAAGTCCTTGATTTCTCTTTCTGCTGCTTCATTATTGGTGTGTAGAAATGCAACAGATTTCTGTACATTGATTTTATATTTTGCAACTTTGCTGAATTTGTGTATCAGTTCTAGCAATTTTTTGGTGGAGTCTTCTGGGTTTTCTACATAGAGTATCATGTCGTCTGTCAATAGAGAAAGTTTGACTTCTTCCTTGCCGATTTGGGTGCCTTTTATTTCTTTTTGTTGTCTGATTGCTGAGGCTAGGATTTCCAGTACTATGTTAAATAACAGTGGTGAGAGTGGACATCCCTGTCTTGTTCCTGACCTTAGAGGAAAAGTTCTCAGTTTTTCCCCATTGAGGAGGATATTCGCTGTGGGTCTTTCACATATGGCCTTTTGTGGTATTGAGGTATGTTCCCTCTAGCCCTACTTTGTTGAAGGTTTTTATCAAGAATGGATGCTGTACTTTGTCAAATGCTTTCTCTGCATGTATCAAGGGTATCATTTGGCTCTTATCCTTTCTTTTATTAATGTGGTTTATCACATTGATTGATTTGAGAATATTGAACCACCCTTGCAGACCAGGAATAAATCCCACTTGTTCGTGGTAAATATGTACTTTTAATGTACTGTTGGATTTGATTTGCTAGTATCTTGTTGAGCATTTTTGCATCCATGTTCATCAGGGATATTGACCTGTAATTCTTCTTTTTAGTGGGGTCTTTGGTTTTAGAAACAAGGTAGTGCTGGCCTCATAGAATGAGCTTGGAAGTTTTCCTTCCACTTCTATTTTTTAGAACAGTTTGAGAAAAATAGGTATTATCTCTTCTTTAAATGTCTGGTAGAATTCCCCTGGGAAGCCATCTGGCCCTGGACTTTGGTTTCTTGGGAGATTTTTGATTACTGACTCACTTTCTTTGCTGGTTATAGGTCTGTTCAAATTTTCTATTCCTGTTTCAGTTGAGGTAAGTTTATATGTTTCTAGGAATTTATCCATTTCTTCCAGATTGCCCAATTTGTTGGCATATAATTCTTCATAATATTCTCTTATAATTGTTTGTATGTATGTGATGTTGGCTGTGAACGCTCCTCTCTCATTTGTGATTTTATTTATTTGGGTCCTTTCTCTTTTCTTTTTGATAAATCTGGCTAGGGGTTTATGTTTTATTCATTCTTTCAAATAACCAGCTCCTAGTTTCATTGATCTGTTCTCCTCGGTTTTCTTATTTGTTTGTTTGTTTGTTTCTGTATTATTTCTTTCTGCTCTAATCTTTATTATTTCCCTTCTTCTGCTGGTTCTAGGCTTCATTTGCTGTTCCTTTTATAGCTCCTTTAGGTGTAGGGTTAGGTCGTGTATTTGAGATTTTTTTTTTTGCTTCTTGTGGTAGGCCTGTATTGTTATATATTTCCCTCTTATGACTGTTTTTGCTGCATCCCAAAGGTTTTGGATTGCCATGTTTTCGTTTTCATTTGCTTCGGTGTATTTTTTTTATTTCTTATTTAATTTCCTGGTTAACCCTTTCATTCTTTAGTAGGCTGATCTTTAACCTCCATGTATTAGTGGTCTGTGCAAATATTTTCTTGTGGTTCACTTCAAGTTTCATAGCATTGTGGTAGGAAAGTATGCATGGTATGATCTCAGTCTTTTTGTATTTGTTGAGGCCTGTTTTGTGACCAGTTTGTGATCTATTCTGGAGAATATTCTGTATGCACTCGAAAAAAAATGTGTATTCTGCTGCTTTAGGGTGAAATATTATGAATATATCTGTTAAGTCCATCTGGTCCAGTATGTCATTCAAAGCCATTATTTCCTTGTTGATTTTCTGCTTAGATGATGTGTCCATTGCTGTAAGTGGGGTATTAAAGTCCCCTACTATTATTGTATTATTATCAATAAGTTTCTTTATGTTTATTATTAATTGATTTATATATTTGGGTGCTCCCGAGTTGGGGGCATAAATATTTACAATTGTTAGATCTTCTTGTTGGATAGACCCCTTTATCCCCTTTATTATGACATAGTGCCCTCTTCATCTGTTGTTATAGTCTTTGGTTTAAAATCTAGTTTGTCTGATTTAAGTATGGCTACTCTGGCTTTCTTTTGGCATCCATTAGCATGATAAATGTTCTCCATCCCCTCATTTTCCATCTGTAGGTGTCTTTAGGTTTAAAATGAGTTTCTTGTAGGCAGCATATAGATGGGTCTTGTTTATTTCTTCCCATCCTGATACCCTATGTCCTTTTTTTTTTTTAAAGATTTTATTTATGTATTTGAGAGAGAGAGAGAGAGAGAGCACAAGAAGGGGGAGTAGCAGGCAGAAAGAGAGGGAGAAGCAGGCTCCCCACTGAGCAGGAAGCCCAAAGTGGGACTCGATCCCAGGACCCTGAGATCATGACCTGAGCCAAAGGCAGACGCTTAACAGACTGAGCCACCCAGGTGCCCCACCCTATGTCTTTTGATTGGAGGATTTAGTCCATTTACATTCAGAGTGGTTATTTATAGACATGAATTTAGTGCCATTGTATTACCTGTAAAGTTGTTTCTAGAGATTTTCTCTGTTCCTTATTAGTCTTTGTTGCTTTTGGTCTTTCTTTCTCACTCAGAGTCCCCTTTAGTATTTCTTTCAGGGCTGGTTTAGTAGTCACGAACTCCTTTAGCTTGTTTGTCTGGGAAACTCTTTATCTCTCCTTCTATTCTGAATGACAGCCTTGCTGGATAAAGTATTTTTGGCTGCATATTTTCCCCATTCAGCACAATGAATATATCATGCCACTCTCTTCTGGCCTGCCAGGTTTCTGTGGATAGGTCTGCTGCTAACTTTATTTGTCTTCCCTTGTAAGTTAGGGATTTCTTTTCCCTTGCTGCTTTCAGGATTTTTTCCTTATTTCTGTATTTTGCAAATTTTTCTATGATATGTGTTGGTGTTGGCTGGCTTTTGCTGATTTTGACAGGAGTTCTCTGTGCCTCCTGGATCTGGGTGTCTGTTTCCCTCCCTAGATTAGGAAAGTTTTCAGCTATAATTTGCTCAAATAAACCTTCTGCCCCTTTTTCCCTCTCTTCTTCTTCTGTGACTCCTATGATATGATATAATGCTTTATGGAATTGCTGAGTTCCCTAAGTCTACATTCATCATCCAATATTTTTCTTTCCCTCTTTTCAGCTTCATTATTTTCCATAATTTTATCTTCTGTATCCATTATTCGTTCCTCTGCTTCTTCCATTCTTGTGGTCATTACATTTGTCAGTTTTGCATCTCAGTTATAGCACTTTTTATTTCAGCCTGACTAGATTTTAGGCCTTTTATCTCGGCAGTAAGGGACTCCCTGATGTCTTCTATGCTTTTCTCAAGCCCAGCTAGTACCCTTATGATTGTTGTTTTAAATTCTGGTTCAGGCATATTATTTATATCTGTTTTGATTAGTTCACTGGCCGTGACCTTTTCTTGTTCTCTCTTTTGGGGTGAATTCCTCCATCTTGGCATTTTGTCTAGGTCTCTGTCTTCTGTATGTTAGGAGAGCCTGTTATGTTTCCTGCTTCTCAGAGTAATGGCTATATTAAGAAGAGGACATATACAACAGGGCCTGGTTCTTCCGGAATTGTTTCTGTTGTGCTGTGTGCACTCTGCTGCTGTGTTTTGGCTGCTCTTTCCCTCAGGTCAGTCCTCTACAGAGTTTCTCCTTGCCTGCAGTGGGGAGTATTTGGACCTTATCCAGTGTGTGGTGAGTTTTAACTAAATGTGCTCTGGTCTCCTTGTTAAAAGAGACCTGGAGGCTCCTGACTGGCTTACTTGGAGGAGCATGTGACTCTTTATCTCGGGGTTGTGAGTTTGAACCCCACATTGGGTGTACAGATTACTGAAAAAAAAGAGAGAGAGAGTCCTGATCCTATTTCCACTAGAGCTGAAGCTTTGTTGCACTCTCTGGTCAGTAGACTTCGTGCGTGTGCGGGGTTAGTGCTGGTCTTCTGGGGGAAGGGCCTGCTGCTGCTCTGGTTCTCAGACACACTTGCCCTAATAAAAAGCACCTGCTGAGTACAGGGCGGTGGGGCTCAGTGTAAGCAGCTCAGGCTTCCGCTGTGGCGCTGTGCTGCTCACTGAAGTCTGTCCATGCTGATACGTGGGGGGACAAATGGCATCAGCCTGCTCTCTTGTCCCAGGAGAGGGGAGTTCACGTGGACCACTGTTCAGGAAGCCCTCACAGAAGAGTGAATAATCTCCCCTTGTCTGTCCCAGGCATCCCTCAGATCCCTGCCTTCACCCTGTCTGTGTCACCCAGACACCCCAGAGCTGTCTGGCCAACTGGTGGCACAGTACTCCTGTATTTATCTCAGACACGACTGGGTTCAAAACTCCAAATTTTAGGGACCCAACGCAGCACGGATTTGCACTGATCCTCTAGGAGATGGTCTCACTGCACTGGGGCTGGTGCTGGTTTATCCCAGAAGGGTAATTGCATGAATGCACAGGGGCTTGGAGTTTATGGTAAAGCTCAGTGAAAAGCTGGTGTCCAGGTTAGTTACCTTCAGCAACTGCCTCTGCTGCTGTGCTAATTAACAGGGCCACACAATGGCACATGTTGGCTCTTTTGTCCCTGAAAGGCAGTGCCACCTCTCCCAAATGCACTCCAAAAAGGAGAACTGTCTTTCCCAGTGCGACCCAGAGAATCCTCGGACCATGCTGTCTGCTCCCAGGCCTCTGCCCACCTTCTCCACAGGACCACCTCTACACCCACCAGACTCGACCCCAGTGATGGCATAGACTTCTAAAACTTCAGTCTTGGAGCTCCACTACTTGTAAAAACAGGATAATCAGCCCCTCTTGTTTTCCCAGTCAGTGATTTTGGGGAAGTTTTTCTTATGTAATCCCTTCTGTGCTGCTTTCACTCTATCTGTCTGTCTGTCTGTCTCTGTGATCAGGACTTCCTCCCCTCTGCAGCACCTGTGATTATTTTCTCCCCCAAATCAGGTCTCCACACCTCCTACCTTCCACAGTGTGGCCTCTTTTCTACCTCTAGTTGTGAAGTTTGTTCTCTCAGTCCTCAGATCAGTTTCTTGGGTGTTCAGAATGATTTGATATTTATCTAGCTGTTTTTGAGGGACAAGTAGGGTCCCCCTACTACTCCGCCATCTTAATTCCTCCCATCTTGATGAGACACTTGAGAATGTTATCACAGAACCTATTTGGAAAATATAACAGAAGAAAAGTGATATTTAACTAAGAGTTCCAATTGTACAAATTACTTTGAAAATACAAGTAGTAGGGCTCCTGGGTGGCTCAGTTGGTTAAGCGTCCAACTTTTGATTTGGGCCCAGGGCATGATCTCACAACCGTGAGATCATGCCCTGCATTGGCTCTGGGCTGAGTGTGGAGCCTGCTTAAGATTCTCTCTCTTCTTCTCCCTCTGCCCCTACCCCCTATTGTGTGTGTGTGTGTTCTTTCTCGCTCTCAAAAAAGAAAGAAAGAAAGAGAGAAAGAGAAAAAGAGAGAAAGAAAGAAAGAAAGAAAGAAAGAAAGAAAGAAAGAAAGAAAGAAAGAAAGAAAGAAAGAAAGAAAGAAAGAAAAGAAAATACAAGTAGTTTTTGCATTCGAGTCAAATAACATTACTGGAAAAATTTCTCTCTGTTGGAAGACGTTTCCACGTTCCAGTTTCCACATTAAAACAGCTTAATGAAAGTGCCCCAAATTGTATTGAAATGACCACAAACACCATACTTAAGCATAACAGGATTGATTGTCACCTGGGACTCACTATTCCAGTTGTTTACAGCCAGCATCTGTTCTAATTGTTTAGCATCTGTGCCTTGCTGGTTGTTAATGTTTTTGTTATCACCCCTGCTAGAGTATGTATTTGTCTGCCAACTAGCAAAGAATATGTGCAAATTGATAATACAGGAACAAAACATAAATATTTTTTAATCTGATGTGGTTGTTATTCTCCCTCTCTCCTCCCTTTTTTCTTTATAGCAAATCATAATGGTGACTTTGTTGTCACCTTCATTAGAGTCACAGAACTCAAAAGGACTTTTGTGAGGAAGATTTTTGACAGACATCTTTGAAGAGGTGTTTGGGGAGACTTGGAGCCCCTAGATGACATTTTAGAAAATTGAGCAAGAATGAATAAATTTATTGGCCATATTAGCAAGATTATTAAAAGTCTTTTCTTTAGTATAAATTTTTATGAAACACGAATAAATATTGACCATTGAGTTATATAACTATAATGGTGACCATTTATAAGGGACTGCAGATGGAAAGTGATATGATGCATATAAGCCCAAAATTGACAGGGTCGACCTGAAAGTTATTTCATAATTGCATTTATTAATACTGAGTTACAAAGGTACATGGCTTTTTCAGTAAAGAACTTGACCTGGGAAGAGAATGGGTTTCAGTTTTTATGACTCTATTAAAAAAAAAACAAAAAAAAACCACTTGTGAAAGAACCATGTTTTCTCAGTAAAGCCACTCAAAGTATGACATGGTTGCTAACCTCCTGGCAAAACATACGGTTTTGGTGCAACATGGAGTAAAATGTAGACCCCTAATGATAGCTTAGATTTAGCACTTTCTGTGTGCCTCTACTCTTTTGTGCATTCTAGATATAGTAACTCATTTAATCCTGACAGCCGTCCTAGGATGAAGAAAGGAATTATTAATATGTCCATTTTTATCGATGAAGAGACTGAGGCATAGAAAGGTCAAGTAACCTGCTCAAGACGACATTACTTGTAAATGGCCAAGCCGGGCCTCTACTGCAGACAGTCTGATTCCCGGGCCTCTCGTCTACCACAGCTTTATTTCATACTGCGTTGCATTTAGTAAGCCATATTTCACTGTCCTAATCTGTGACTCGTAATACACATTTTGAATCCTGATTATTGTACCGTAAGCCCCAACCGGCCTGAGGGAAATAGGAACATCTCAAACTTGAGCTCTGCTCCCGGGGTACTGCTTTCCGTGTGCTCGGCGTCTTCTTTCCGGCCTCTCACCTTGCTGCCACGCTTCTCTTACCCTCTTAGGATTTTGCTGATCCGCCAGGCCTAATCATTTTGTGGAGGCAACCATCTTGATCCCCCAACTCTGGCCTCAGGAAGGACACAGCTTTCAGCCGTTCCTCAGAGTTCAGTTGAAATCACTAGTGATTTTCGAAGTCCATGCTCAATATACAAGGCCAGTATCTCAGTCTGCAGCTTCTATCATCTGGATCATTTTGCTTTGTTCAGGACTTCACCAAGGACAAAGCAAAGTTTCTTCTTTTTCGCTTCCTAGAAGTGTCCTTTCCAGGATCAAGAGGGGATGTGTAGCCCAATTCTAATCGCGACCCTTAATGTGGCAGTTTTATGACTTCAAAATCTTTTGTGTGTTTGTATTTTAAGAACTTACTTACAGGTGTTTTTCCTTCCCAAGACACTGCATCCCAAGATGCAGAGCACCTTTGCATCCACAGAATCTAGCACATAACAGACACTTAGTAAATGTTTGTTGTGTGAGCAGATGATTGAATCAACAGGCCATAGAAGGGAACAGCTCTTTGGTACAGTAAGTTGATAGTGAAACATTCAAATACACTTTAAGTAATTAGAGGTTAGAAGCCAGAAATTGGATAAGAGGTGAGAGCTATACATACAGACACTCAGATTTCCAATAAAGAATTCAAAGTTGAAGCTGTAATTCAAGATAGGTCTTAAAGAGAAAAGCAGTGAACGATGGGAAAGCAAAGAGTGAGGGTGAACACACATGAAGTATGGGTGAACGAGATCCAGCAAAGGAGCTAGAGAAGTATCATTTAGAGAGGTTAGAAGCAATTCAAGAACATGTATGTATCAGAAGCTAAGAAGTGAGTTTCAGAAAATGACCGGTAAAAACAAACAAATAAAACACATGACCAGTAAGCAGGGTCAGATATATCAGGCAAGTCAAGACAAAGGAGGGACAGAAGGCCAATAAATTTGGCAATAACAAAAAAAGTTATTAGAGACCTTTAACATTTCATTTCCAGTGGAATAGTTTTTCACATTTCTGACTTATTCATATTGATTGCATCAGTTTTTAACAAAAACTATTTCCCAATATGTAGCCTTTTGTCATTTTTATAAGATTTTTGTAAAGATATACTGGAGAAATCAGTTAGAAATAAGCATTTTGGTTGATCCCAGCTTCACTGGAATAATTTTAAGAATTTCTCCCCATTAGCACTGTATAATCTTTTTTTTTTTTTTTAATTTTGAGTAAACTCTATGCCACAGATGGGGTTTGAACTCACGACCCCAACATGAAGAGTCGCATGCTCTACCAGCTGAGTCAGGCAGGCACCCAAAAGTATATTCTTTAATAGGTCATTGGATTTTTTTTCTGTAAACACTTTACACAGCTCCAAGATACATCTGATTAAAACCTCTTTAACCCATCAGTGATGATGTTAAAGCTATGCTGGGTGGTTTCTTGAAGGTAATAATAAGAACACCATGGTAAGATTATTGAAGAATTGGGCGCCTGGGTGGCTCAGTTGGTTAAGCGACTGCCTTCGGCTCAGGTCATGATCCTGGAGTCCCTGGATTGAGTCCCGCATCAGGCTCCCTGCTCGGCAGGGTGCCTGCTTCTCCCTCTGACCCTCCCCCCTCTCATGTGCGCTCTCTCATTCTCTCTGTCTCAAATAAATAAATAAAATCTTAAAAAAAAAAAAAGATTATTGAAGAATTAATTTTACTTCCTAAGGTTCAGGTGTATTTTAAACTCTTCCTAGGAATTTAATTTCAGGAACGTGGCTTGAGTATACTTCAAACTATTAAGATTTAAGATCTTCTATAAGTAGTTATAATTTCTCATCAAGTCTAATAACCATAATTATTTGTTCCTCTCAGTTATCTTTCTAAGAATCACAGACCAATTATTTGACCAATTCTAGAGCATTCTATAGACTAGACTACAAGAAAACACCCAAGAACTAAAAGGCTATAGTTTTAAAGCAAATAAAACCAGCTTTTCCCAATGATAGGAAAATATATGAAACTCCATACTATATGTTTATATATCAGGCCCAGCCATAAAAAAATCTTAATTATACACCCCCAGGCCTTCTTTTTCCCTCCTATCAGATATCACGAGCTGTCAGTGCCCTCAAGCCCTCTTTCTTCTCCCTCCTGTTAGAATTTGGGATTGGAAAAGGACTTTTTTCTCAACCATTCATAACAATGTGAATTTAATATGAACCTTCTCAGGGTATTTACATTTTAAGCATTTTTCTAATTTATGTATTTATTCACCCAATAAATATTTATTGAGTTTTGTGTGTAATAGTAGTTTCTGTGAGAAATAGAAGGTGAATTAAATATGAAAGCTACCTTTTAAAGTAGCATGAAATGTGTTCAATTAACTATAAGATTAAAAAAAAAGTAGGGAGTACAGGTTTTCTAGAGTTTAAGGAAAAGAGGGGGCCATATTATGCTCAGAGTGGGAAAGTGTTATGAAAGAGTGGTAGATGAGAGGGTAACACAGCATAATGATTAAAAACAGGATCTGGAACCAGCTTTGCCTGTTTTAGATCCTACCTGTCACTTACTGAATGACCTTGGGCAAGTTGCTCAGTGAGCTATCTATGACTCCGTTTCTTCATCTATGAAATGAAAATAGTAGTATTTACCTATGGATCTCTTTTGAGTATTGAGTGGTGACATGTAAAGCACTTAGAATACACTGAAAGTCCTCCACAAAGGACTTATTAGCTATTATTCTTTAGATTGGGCCTTGAAAGATAGGATAAGTAGGATTTAGACATGCAAAAATGAATTTTGGAAGGAGCAAAGATTGAAATGTAAAAAATTAAACCACAGAAGTCTTTTTTTTTTTTTTTTAAGATTTTATTTATTTATTTGACAGAGAGAGGGACAGTGAGAGAAGGAACACAGGCAGGGGGAGTGGGAGAGAGAGAAGCAGGCTTCCCCCTGAGTAGGGAGCCCAATGCGGGACTCGATCCCAGGACCCTCAGATCGTGACCTGAGCCGAAGGCAGACGCTTAACGACTGAACCACCCAGGTGCCCCTAAACCACTTAGTCTTAAAAGAAATAGGAATAATTTTTATTTATAATCCCAGGGTAGGAAAGGCCTTCCTGGGTATGACTCCAGATCCAGAAGGAATTAATTAAAGGGTTGATAAGTTTTCCATTAAAATAAAAAACTGCATTTTAAAAATGCCATAAACAACACCCACATTTTACATTATTGAATAAGTTGACCAACAAAGATAAACTTAAGTATTAACTAACTGCTTATGTGATTATTTTTAAAAAATAAACTTTGAACATAAAATTATAAAACTCCTAGAAGGAAACTTAAGGGGAAAGCTTCTGGACAATGGATTTGGCAGTAATTTCCCAGATATGACACCAAAAGCAAAGGCAACAAAAGCAAAAATAGACGGATGGAACTACACAAACGTAACTTCCACACATAAAAGGAAACAACAATTAGAATGAAAAGCCAACCTACAGAATGGGAGCAAACAATTGCAAATCATATATCTAATAAGGAATTAAGGAATATATATACAAAGGACTACTTTAACAACAACGACAACAACAAAACCTGATTTAAAATTGTGCAAAAGACCTAAATAGACATTTTCCCACAGATATATAAATGGTCAACAAGCATATGAAAAGATATTTAGTATCACTAGTCATTAGAGAAGTGCAAATCAAAACCACAATATCATCTCACATCCATTGGGATAGCCACTATAAACAACAACAACTAAACTAGAAACCAGAAAATAACAAGTGTTTGTGAAGATGTAGAAAAATTGGGACACTTGTGCACTGTTGGTGGGAATGTAAAATGGTGCAGCCACTATGGAAAACAGTATGAAGATTCTTCAAAAAATGAAAAATGCAATTACCATATGGATCCTGCAATCCTATTTCTGGGTCTATATCCAAAAGAACTGAAAAGATCTCAAGGAGGTATTTGCACAACCATGTTTGTTGCAACATTATTCTCAATGACCAGAAGGTGGCAGTAGCCTAGATGTCCATCAATAGACGAACGTATAAAGAAATGTGGCACATATACATGAGGGAATATTCAGCCCTTAAAAAAAAAAGAAATTACACGGCGCCTGGGTGGCTCAGTCCATTAAGCGTCTGCCTTCGGCTCAGGTCTTGATCCCAGCGTCCTGGGATCAACCCCTGCGTTGGGCTCCCTGCTTAGTAGGGAATCTGCTTCTCCCTCTCCCTCTGTCCCTCCCCCGACTCATGCTCCCTCTCTCTCTCTCTCACTCACTTTCAAATAAATAAAAAAAATATTTTTTTAAAAAAGGAAATTCCATTACATAGTACAATATGAATGAATCTTGAGGACATTATGCTGAGTGAAATAAACCAGTCACAAAAGGAAAAATGATTCTACTTATATGGGATATCTAGAGTAGTCAAATTCATGGAAAAAGAAAGTGGAATGATGGTTGTTGCAAAGGGCTAGGGATGGGGGAATGGGGAGCTGTTTGATGGGTATTGAGTTTCAGTTTTGCAAGTGAAAAAATTCTAGAGATCTGTTTGTTACACAATTTGAATATAGTTAACGCTACTGAAAGGTACATTTAAAAATGGCTAAGATGGTAAATTTTATAGTGTATGTTTACCACAATTAAATTTTTAAAAAAATTTAAGTAAACTGAATAATGCTGAAGACAAAGTGGGAAAAAAACATTTTTTAAAAACCAGTTTTCTTCAAAATCCCATTTTTTCCCCCTTTGCTCTGGCGTTTGAAGCTTTTATGCTATATAATACCTTCTGAAATCCTACACTCTCCAATGTTACTCCTTTCCTTTTGCCATTAGGAAAATGTGCCACTTCTAATTACCCCTCTTACCCTCCCAGTCATGCATTCATTTAATATTTATTGAGCATATACAATGTGCTAGGTATTTTTTAGACTGTAGGATTTAGCAGTGAAGAATACAGAATCCTTACAGCCCTTGATTTCTATTCTAATGGGGGGAGACAGATAATAAACAAGTAAATATATAGTATGTCAGGTGGTGTTAGGGGCTTTAGAGAAAATAGAATAGAGTGAGCTGGAAAGGAATGCCAGGGCATAAGAGAAATGCTATTACATTCAATGTAATCAAAGGAAACCTCACATAGAAGGTGACATTTGAGTAAGTATATCGGAAGAAAATGAAGGAAGATGAATGGTAGATATCTGGGGGAAGACTGGTGTAGAGGGACCACTGAGGGCAAAGGCCCAGAGGCGGGGACAGCTTGGTGGGTTTGGGGATGAGGAAGGAATCCAGTGGAACTGGAGGAGAGCAAGCAAGTGGGGAGGAATAGAGATTAGATCAGAGAAGTTGGGGGCAGGGCATTGACTCTGTGGGCCATCATATGGACTTCATTTTTACTGTGAGATGGGAGCCATCAGAGGATGCTGAGCAGAGGGATGATCTAACTTATTTAGATGGTCTCTCTGACACCTGGGTAGGTAATAGACTGTAGGAGGGGGAAGAGGGAAGTAGAGAGGCAAGTCAGGAGAGAAATGTTGGTAGCACCGGAGGTGTGAAAAGTGTCAGCTTCTGGGTAGATTGTGAAGGTAGAGCCGGTGGGGATTCTAATGGTTTGCACATGAAGTGTGAGAGAAGAATCAGGGATGACACCAAGCTTTTTGGCCTGAGCTGCTATCGGGATGGAGTTACTATATTCTGAGACAGGGAACACTAGAAGAGGAACATGTTTGCTGGGGTAATATCAGGATATTAGTTTTGGACTGAGATGCTAAATTAGGTCAAGTAGGTAATTGAATATTTGAGTCTACAGTTCAGTGGAAAGAGCAGGATTGGAAATAAAAGTCTGGAAATAACCAGCAGATAGATGATATTTAAAGCCATTAGACTGCATGAGACCTGCTAGGGAGTAAGTGTAATTGAGGAAGTCTTCTATGGACTGAGCCCTAGGGTGCCCCACTTTAGGGTGGGACAAATGAGGAAGAAGCTGCAGAGGCTGAAGAGCAGCCAGTGAGGTGGGAGACTGCTCTCTCCAAAAAAAATCCCTTTGCAAGTGACTTCGATTAATACATAGCTCTACAGTGTTTTTATCAGTTGCCAGTATGATCTTTACTCTTGCTTACCTATGGTGTTGATCTTGGATTCAATGGTGAGACCAGTGTACTGGATAGTTTGCCCAGTGTTTTCCCCATAGGTGGTTTCAGTTTTGGTTTTTGTTTTTCCTTTTGGAATGGAACATTTACTATTATATAAGCTTATGTATGGAAAGTTAAGATAACTTTATCCAGAAGTTAAAAAAATACACATATGGGACCACATATTACCCATACTATTTAAAGGTGTAGTATTTGGTGTGTTGCGTTTTGTTTTGTTTAATAGGATGCAAATCAACTCTCTCCATCATCTCACTGAAAATAATGTTTTGAAATCCCAGTCCAACTAGATTTGGTACCTAGCCGCTCTTCTCATTCATCTCCCACCCTGGGCATTCAAAGCACCCCGTTAAAATGCAGGGTAAGAACCTATTGATTTCACTCGTTATTACCCCTCCCTCTCTTGCCTCTGGCCACAAATGAGTGTGAGTCAAAAAAGTTGGCGAGATAAAAAGGCTATGTATAGACCGTCCTTTTCTATTCTTTCCAAAAGGCTTTTTTTTTTTTTTTTAAACTAGAAGGTGACAAAAGCCAAGCTGAAAACCAGCTGTCCGCTATGTGTCCTATGGTCAAAGTCCTTTGTACTTTGAAAGCAAACATTTTAGCCGGCTATACCCTTAGTTAAGCACAGGAAGTGTTGCTTGCCATGATTTACCTTTTCCTAAGAGTATATTATAGAAGATATTCAAATTCAGTGTGTCGTTAACGGAAGTCATTGTTTCTAACACCGACCCCAAAACATAAAATAGTCATGTGGTTTTTGTGTCCCTATTCTCTAAATGAGGGAAGAAGAAATTGACACTATGGGCTCACTAAAGCCAAACAGTATCATTTTCTTTTTCCAAGTCCAGATTTTGAATAGTACAGCAGTAGAAAGTAGCAGAAGCACCGACTCTTCAGATATCTCCCTCCTTGCCTTCATCTTTTGGTTGAGGATGTTTGGGGGTTATATTATACTACCTCCAAGTAACTGAATTCTACGACTCATGGAGCTAAATGAGGATGCTTGAGTTTTGTGCTGGCAACTCCACTTCCATATTTAAGGAGCTGACAGAGAAGAGAGCCCTACCTGGGGAAAGGTCACAGTTGTAAATCAAGGAGAACTAAGTCAAGGTGTGTGGAAGGCAGTTGGTAGGGGAGGCGCAAAGTAGAAGATGGGGAAAATTGTTCATGAATTCTCTAACTTCCCCCTATACACACACACACACACACAAACACACACACCAAAAGCATCATAATATGTGTTTTTATTTAGACATATTCTATTTTTTAATTAATAATCATGCACTACGTTGGGTTCTACTTTCCAGATTTGGGCATTTTAGCTCTAGAATCCCATTGCAGACCTTGTCTCATTTGTGAGATAATGCTGGTCATCCTTCTGTCATGTCAGTGCTTCCAAACTAGCTGGAAAGGCTAGTAGTTATTTACAGGGGACCACAGTGGAATTAGCAGTAGGCTGAAATATGGCCGTGCCACTGATATGTGCAAATTCTTCATAAAATCTCACTGCTAGGGCCTGGAGATAATACAGTTGTAGAAAAACAATTTGTCAAGTGTGATCTGAAACCCTAGAGGGGATTTTCCAGCAGATGTGTTCTGTTAATGCTGGTGCTGACCGAATTGATCAGAAGATGCGAGCTGCATCTCAAAACTGGTCACTATTTATATCCTTTAGCTGCATTCACTAATTAAATCCCCTGAGTTATCTCTGACACCTACCACCTGGGACCAGTTTCCAGACAAAGGCTTTCTTGTGGCATGCAGCTCAGCCAGGTCTGGACCCTTCTGTTTCATGTCAGAGTATACATTTTAGCTCTAATCTTTTTGTCCAACTGGATTCAGTGGTTGTCTTGTTGGTGTGCCTTATTTCTTCAGCAAGAATCAGTTTATCAAGCTAGCTGCTGTTTAGACTGGCTAATTAAAACCTGCTCAGTGTGAGTGCAGGCAGCCTCCAAGCCAAACACTGCTGTCCTCGGAACTGGAGTGCCATTTTTAGTCATTAGAACAGATGGGCATTGTGAGTTACCCCCAGCCAATCTGACCCCTGTGTTTGTTTTTGAATAGCATGCCCTTATGAAAGTATATCCCCATTTGAAAAGAGTCTTCCAGTCTTTGGGGCATCCTATAGAAAGGAGAGATGTGACCTGTGTGTTCCTGAGAACAGATGAAGAATTGCTTCTTGCAGGAAACTATTACTTTATCATGTCCCTGTCAGAGAAGTAAGGCATAGTACAAATAGTTGTTTTTTTTTTAAAGATTTTATTTATTTATTTGAGAGAGAGAATGAGAGACAGAGAGCATGAGAGGGAAGAGGGTCAGAGGGAGAAGCAGACCCCCCCGCTGAGCAGGGAGCCCGATGTGGGACTCGATCCCGGGACTCCAGGATCATGACCTGAGCCGAAGGCAGTCGCTTAACCAACTGAGCCACCCAGGCGCCCAGTACAAATAGGTTTTGATAGGAGAGAGAAATAAGTAAAAGGTTGAGAGTAGAGGACACAATGAGAGGACACTAGTAAGCTTGTGAAGAGCAGCTTTCCTAATTCTCAATTGTATTTAGAGTGGGCCCTATGTATAACAATATGTCCATGATTTGGAAACTTTCTGAGAGGTTAACTAATCAATGAATCTTTAAGAGAACAGCACATGCTCATGGATGGGGTATTCATTCGGAGAAGATTCTGTTTTCTAGTTTTTTAGAAGATGATATTTGGAATGTTGTCTGAACCAAACACAATTCACTTTTTTTCTTTTTTTATGTTTGTCTCACAAGATCACAAAAGAGCTTGTTTGAAATATTTCAACTGGCATTTCTAGCTGGAAATGAATAGATTTATAGAATGTCATTATTTTTATTTTTTAATTCTCTTTTATTAAAAATTATTATTAGCATATAATGTATTATTTGTTTTGGGATACAGGCCTGCGATTCATCAGTCTTACACAATACACAGCGCTCACCCCAACACCTACCCTCCCCAGTATCCATCACCCAGCCACCCCATCCTCCCACCCGCCTCCCCTCCAGCAACCCTCAGTTTGTTTCCTGAGATTAAGAGTCTCTTATGGTTTGTCTCCCTCTCTGGTTTCATCTTGTTTCATTTGAGTCGTCATTATTTTTAAAGTAAAACTGTGAGTAGAGGTAATCCACAGCCTTCGTTTTTGCATGTGACTCCTTAGAAACAGGGAGTTGAGGATGTGTGTCCAGTTATCTCAAGAAACATGGTCATAATCTCCCCACGATGATCCCAAGTTAAAGAACATTTTTTGAATCGATGCCATGGTGAAAAATTGAAGAGGAAAGGGACTGTCACAGAATACAGTGAACAGCAAGTTGTCAGAACTGTAAGGAGCTTGAGGGAGATAGATATGGAGCAGTGCTGCATTTTTCTTTTTTGCCCAATTATGGAGTCTGAGCATCTTGACTCAACTGATTATGCTGATTGGCTCTTCAGTGGCAGTTTCATTTCTTCACCAATTTTCCTATTCTCCAAAGACCTTCAGGGTTCTAGCACATTGCTTAATGGCCTGCCTACATTTTGGTATTTTACTGAAGGTCCACTGGATTCAATCTTCATAAGTAAATGCCAACCTTAGAAGTAAGTGCCCATTATGTTTATCATGTTACAATTTCACTAAGCTCAGAATTGTCGTGGGAGGTTGAAAACATTTCAGTGGTCAAAGAGAGAGGGTAATTAGCTCATTTAAATCCTCTTCCGTGTTCCATTCTGTCCTTGGAGCAAAGGTGCCAGCCTGTTTTTATAAGAGTAAATGGGGCATATAGCCTGGCATTATTTAATTCAGCTATCAATCTTAAAAGAAAGTGAGCAGATTATAAACCAAATTAAATTTGCATGCAGACTGTGTGTGAATGTGTTTGTCTCCTCATATGGATTGAGTGCTGGCAACCCCATTTTCTGCAGCGGTTCGTCAAGAAGGGCCATCTTTACAGAATAATGCTCCATGGCACATCGCAAATACAGGATTTGCATTTACACATAAAAGATCATGACAAGTTAATTTTTAAAAGTGCTCTTTTCGTTTTACAAGTAAATTGGCTCTAAACAAGAATTTCTCAAGTAGAAATCTTCAAATATATTTTGTTTATTCAACAATAATATCAAGTGGTTTGCCTATCTTGTCTTACTTTTCTATTAACATGGAAGGTAGCAGAGATATTTTTATAAATGAAATTCTATTATTATGGCTTTAGGCTTTTTTAAAATTTGGGTTTAAGGCACCATATTATGTGAGATGTCAAACTACACTTGATGACAACGTTTAGTTTAGGATTAGATTTAATTAGCATTTTAATGAACTTGAACTGTATCTTTAAAAAGGAATTTTGTACAGTTTCAGGATTGTGAATATTTTTCTTGCAGTGTAAATTTATTACACACTGTCCAATTGCTATAATGCTGATATAAAATTTAAATCTAAGAATAATATTTCTAAAATAGATAACAATAGAAAAAAATTAAGAAAACAAAGATTTTTATTATTATAGGAAGCTGATGACCAGAGAGTCAAAGCAGAGCTGCACATTCTCCAATGTATGTTTCTTGGAACTCAGGTATTCCAGATATTTTGGGGTAAAAGACATTGGGGGTATGTTGTATACCATACCTCTTGTTGGGGATCCACCATTTGACCAATAATTTAACTGATTTAACTTTGATAACTCGGTATTTCCCATACTTACTAAAGCATCAACCCTTTACTGAATAACCCCAGCTAAACTGGTACTCCATGGAAACCACTTTGGGAAGCACTGAAGTAGAGGATATGATTATTTGATGAATTTAGTCATTGATTATCAATTTTACATAATATGATATACATTGCTGAACATCTCAATCCAAATATATACATTTTTGGTAATTCTGTTTTGTTTTTTCTTTAACTACTAAGCTAAATCATATATACTTTTTGGTGAGGTCAATAACTAGTTTTTAAATATTACAAACATATGAAAATTCATTCAGAGGTAAAATAGCGTCAAAGGACCATTTAGTGTATAAAACAAATTCACAAATAAGTAAATTTGAGTAGATTTTTGTTTTCTGCCATTGCTGTATCATCGGTCTGCTCGTATTTGCTGAGTGTTTAGTGCATGACATACATCTGCTAGGATCACAGTGACATATTAACAAGATGATGTATCCAAGAACATGGTGGCCTCGTCCTCTGAAATCTTAAACCAGGCTAACTGTTAAAAAAAAAAAGAAAAAAGCCATCTCATGACTCAGTTTTATGCTCTAATATATTCTACCACTTCAAAATATTTGAACATGTACTTAAGTCCTGAACTCTTATGTAGTCAAATTTGTTCTTTATTTATTAGTTCAGCAGGATGTCTAAAATAATACCCTCTTTTCCCTCTAAAGTTAAAAGCAATTGAGAAATAAGACATAGGAGATAGTCAAAAAGAAATCAAAATAATAGCTTTATTTTGAAGAAACTGATTGAGGAACCTGACTTCAACATGAGACAGCATTTCAGAGAAGAGGAAATAGAAATATCCCTTAAAAAGATGCTCAACTGCACTACTAATCAGGCAAATGCAAATTAAATTCACCATGAGACACCGTCTTATCCACATGAGATTAACAAAAATTAAAAAGTCAGCAGTAAGAAGTATTGTTGAGGCTGTGGAGTGACCGAATCACTTTGGAAAACAATTTGGGCATTATCTAATAAAGTTGAAACTGCGTATGCTGTGACCCAACAGATTCATCCCTAGATATATTTCTTAGAGAAATGTATATATTTGTATCAGAAAACATATGCAACAACATTCGTAGTCACTTGCTTATAGTTAGAAAAAAAAACTGGAGGGGCACCTGGGTGGCGCAGTCAGATGGGCATCCGACTCTTGGTTTTGGCTCAGGTCATGATCTCCAGGTTGTGGGATCGAGCCCCTCGACGGGCTCCACACTCAGCACGGAGTCTGTTTGAGATTCTCTCTCCCTCCCCCTCTGGCCCTCCCACTTGTGCTTTCTCTCTCTCTCAGATACATAAATAAATCTTTTTTAAAAAAAGAAAGAAAAAACTGGCAACAAAAATATTGATCACCAGGAAAATGAATAAATAAAACATGGTGTATACAAGGAATGGAATAGTATACATCAGTGAAAATGAATTACAGCCATATATGTCAACACAGATAAGTCTCAAGAATATACTAGATGAAAACAGCACAGTGAAGAATACACACAGAATGATTCTATTTTTGTAAAGTTAAAACATGACAAAACGAAGCAATATCCTGCTTAGAGAACCATCCATGTGTGATTAAAAAGAAAAGCAAGGGACTGATAAACACCTGCTTCAGGGTGGAGGGGAGCAGGATGAGTCAAGAAGGGAATACTGAAGGCTTCCCAGTCACTCTGCCATTCAGCCTTAGCTGGAATCCTCATACGGCACTGGTTTTGCCTGGTGTTCAGGTTGCCTTTCACTGTTTCGGTGCTTAACTGGTGTTTCTGTTAGATCTGAGTATCCTTGATAAGATTAAAAAGGGGTTTTCTTCTGTTGGTGTGGAGAGAGGAGTTTCCAGCCCCTCAACCTCCCGGCAACTGCCCAGAATCCCATCAGAAGTCAGAGAAACCCTCTGTGAGGTGGGACGTGGGAACATGTTGGGCTCGTGGTTGGATTGGGTTATGTTACATGAGCTGTGGATGGGGCAGTCATCCCATGATGATATTACATTCTATAAGGTTACTGCTCAACTGCTGTCGTGTTGTAAGAGGGCCATGTGGCTAGGAGCTAGGGACTGAGAGGGACTGCCTGCCAACAGCCGGATAGAAAATGGCCTCAGTCCTACGACTTCAAGAGCCTGAATTCTGTCATCAACCTGAATGAGCTTGGAGAGGACACCAAGGTCCAGGTGAGAACCACAGCTCTGCTGACACCTTGTTACACTCTGGGGCAACTCTGAGCTGTGCCCAGACTCCTGGGACCCCCAAGAAATTACGCAATAGTAGATTTGTGTTGTTTTAAGCTGCTGAATTTGCCATAAGTTGTTACACCGCAACAGAAGATGACTACACTCCCTGGCTTGTTTCTAACTGCTAAAAACTCTGTCTGTCAACCTGGTCTGGCCCTCCTTTCTTTCCTCACATTTTCATCAAATTATCACTTTCTGGGTCCAGGCCAGAGCTGATATCCTCCTCTTTCATCATGAATAAGAAAGAAGAGTGCCACAGTTTAGAGCCTGCCTTCCAGACTGTCCTTCCTCCCCTTCTTCCCAAGATACACCCTCGTCGTGTGCCAGGGCCAGGCTGCCAGGGCGGTGACACTGTCACTAGACAGCACAAGTCAAGCCTCCTCCCTGCCTGCCTGCCTTCCTGCCTTCCTAACTTCCTTCTTTCCTTCCCTCCTTCCCCCCTTCCCCCTTCCCCTTCCTCCTTCCCCTTTCCCTCCTTCCCCCTTCCTCCTTTCCTCCCTTCCTTCCTCCCCCTTCCCTCCTTCCCC
>NW_023270268.1:54135057-54404715 GCF_011800145.1 Mirounga leonina
CCCTTCCTCCTTTCCTCCCTTCCTTCCTCCCCCTTCCCTCCTTCCCCCTTCCCTCCTTCCCCCTTCTCCCCTTCCCTCCTTCCCCCCTTCCTCCTTTCCTCCCTTCCCCCTTCCCTCCTTCCCCTTCCCCCTTCCCCTTCCCTCCTTCCCCCTTCCTCCTTTCCTCCCTTCCTTCCTCCTCCCTTCCTCCCTTTGTCCCTTCCTTCTTCCCTTTGTCCCTCCCTTCCCTTTCTTTCTTTTCTTTCCCTTCTTCCTTCCTTCCCTTCACAAACACTTTTTTGAGCAGCGGCTATAAAGAAAACACAGTCTTTTTTCTTTAAGGAATTCACTATTTAATGGTAGAGACAAATGACCACGTGGTGATTTCTCTGCCTTCTCTCTCTGCTCTTGGACAAGCGGCTCAAGAGTGGGAGACAGAAGAAGGTAATTATGCTAGAATCTCCTTTCCTGTTGCCATACACCCACTCTCTCCGTTTTCTCATACACACTCATTAGCATCCTGTATAAATAAAATCTTTGGTCTCAGTAGAAGTTGATTCTCAGCTTAAATCACTACATGGCTGTTGAGAAATGATGAGGTTCTTTTAAACTGATTTGTGAATCATCACGTAGAAGGAAGGCAGGAAGTGGAGGAAACAGATTTGGATTCTAAGCCTCCATTTCCCTAGAAGTTTGAGCCAGGCCATTGATGTTATCTTTTGTGTTTTTTTCAAAGTGTGGAGTTTGTCCTGATAGTCAGTTGAATATGGTTTCAGAAACATCATCCTGAAACATTAAAAGTGGCAGGAGTACAAAATAACCGTTTGTCGGTAATGCTTGCAGCTGTTTCTGCAACTGACGCTTCCAGAGTTTTATAATTAGAGCATTTTGCACTAGCACTATGTCTTATATCTAGAAATGGCCATGTTAAACAGGATGTTGATAATCAGCTTTTATAACGGGTTCTCTAGATATCTGCACTATACCTAGGCAGTTGTAACCAAAGACAAAATTAGGATGAATATGATGAAAACAAGTTGCTGTCGTCAAAAGGAATTTGTTTACAGTGCTTCGATTTTCAAGTTAAAATAGGGTCCTACCAAAATCCCGGGGTCCCAGATGAAGAAAAGCAATCACAGGACTAAGCTAAACATTTCTTCTACTCTTCTAAATACCAAACCTGTTCGATTGCTTACTGGTGGCATTTCTAAAGAACCTTTTAGGGACGCCTGGGTGGCTCAGTCAGTTAAGCATCTGCCTTCAGCTCGGGTCATGATCCCAGGGTCCTGGGATTGAGCCCCACATCAGGCTCCCTGCTCAGTGGAGAGTCTGCTTCTCCCTCTCCCCCTGCTTGAGTGCACGCACTCTCTCTCTCTGTGTCAAATAAATAAATAAAATCTTAAAAAAAAAAAAACCCTTTTAAAAAATATATCAAAACAGCCATAGAAGACAGCTTAGTCTTGGCCTTTGGCTCAAGGGCTGGTTTTTATTGCTATCCTTTTACCAATGTTCAGAAATAAATTGCTTGATGTCTCTGTGGGGTGAACATTCAGAAGATGAAGAGGCCCCCAAAGGCATTCTGTTATTTGGGAATTAGCTCTCCTGACCGCGCTACATAAGATTTCACATGAAGGTCCACTTACGTGGAGACTTTCATTTCATTTCACATGATCATTTTGCTATCCGAGCTTAATTATAGACACTGTTACTGATGTTGCCATCCTCTGTGTTCTTCTTCTCCATTTGACTTAAATTGGATAAATGGGGTCATGTTCTATACACGCAGAAACTAGAATGGAGGGGAGAGAGAGAGACGGGCAGCCTCTGCATAAGACATACAGTCCAGATTTAGGGGGACCATCCAGATGGTCAGTGTGAACAGCCGCAGAAAGATCCAGTAATGAAAGATAACTCATCACGGATTCACAGCGGGGTGCTTAGATTCCAGTGCAATTATTGCTTCTACCAGATTTAGTTTTCTAAAGGAACAAATATGGTGTTTGACTTTTGCTTCTTAGCAAGGATTGTTCAGGGTCTCAGGAGATGCCAGAGTAATTTGAAATATACCTGCTTGTTTTTTAATATATCTGTAAAACAGCCTTGAAAAATAAAATAATTCACAGGCCATAAAATGCATGCCTTTGAAGAATGCGGTTCAGTGGTTTGTAGTCTATATACAGAGTTGTGCAACCATCACCACTACTGCCTTTTAGAATATTTTCATCACCCACAAAAGAAACCTCATACCCTTTAAGTGCCATTCCCTAGTCCTCCACCTCCATGCCCTCCAGCCCTAAGAAACCACTAAACTACTTTCTATCTCTAGATTTGCTTATTCTGGACATTTCATGTAAATGGAATCATACAGCATGTGATCTTTGGTGGCTGTTTTCTTTCATTTAGCATGTTTTCACATTTTATCCATATCATAGCATCTGTCACTACTTCATTTCTCCTTATAGCTGAATAATATTCCACTCTATGGATATGCCACATTTGGCCTATCCGTACATCAGTTCATGGACATTTAGGTTCTTTCCACTTTTTGGCTGTTGTGACAAATATACAGTATGTACAGGTTTTTGTGTGGACATGCTTTTCATTTCTCTTGGGCATATATCTAGGAGTGCAATTGCTGGGTCTTATGATAACTCTATGTATAACTTTTTCAAGAACTGCTGAACTGTTTTCCAAACTGAATGCATCATTTCACATTCCTACCAGCAATGTATGAGGGTTCTAATTTCTCTACATCCTTGCCAAAAGGTGTTATTGTATATTTAATTTTAGCCATCAAACCAGGTGTGAAGTGATATCTCACTGTGGATTTGCATTTCCCTAATGATTAATGATGTTGAGCATCATTCTGTATGTTTATTGACCATCTATACATCCTTGGAGAGATGTCTGTACCTTTTGCCTATTTATAAGTTGGCTTGTTTGTCTTTTTATTGTTGAGTTGTAACTGTTCTTTATGTATGAAGGTATAAATCCCTTATCAGATATATGATTTGCAAATATTTTCCCCCATTCTGTGGGTTGTCTTTTCCTTTTTTGATGATGTTCTTTGAAGCACAATAGTTTTTAATTTTGATGAATTTTTTAATCAAAATTTTTATAAAATTTATTAATCATAAAATATATGTAAAATTTTATGATAAAATAATCATATAAAATAAATTTTATAAAATTTATTTATCACTTTTGCTTTCAGTGTTATATCTAAGAACCATTGCATAATACAAAGTCACAAAGCTTTAGCCCTATGTTTTCATCTAAGAGTTTCATAGTTTTACTTCTTACATTTAGGTCTATGATCCATTTTAAATTCATTTTTGTACATAGTGTGAGGTAAGGATCAACGTGAATTCATTCCTTTTGCATGTGGTTATTCAGTTGTCTCACCACCATTTGTTGAATGGACTATTCCTTCCCCATCAAATTATCTTGGCACCCTTGTCAAAAATTAATTAACCATAAATGTAAGGGTTTATTTTTGATTCTCATTTCTGTTCCATTGATAATTCCATCTTTATGACAATATCACATTGTTTTTATTACAAAGCTTTGTAAATAAGTTTTGAAATTGGGAAGTCTGAGTTTTCCAACTTGTTCATTTTTTAAGACGGTGTTGTCTATTCTGAATACTTTGCATTACCATATGAATTTTAGTAGCAGCTTATCAATTTCTTTCCCCCCAAAGCAGTTGTGATTTTGATAGGGGTTGAGTTGAATCTATAGATCAATTTTGGGAATATTGCCATCTTAACAATATTAAGTTTTCTAATCCATGAACATGGAATTCTTTGCATTTAATTAGATCTTTTAAAATTTCTATTAACAGTGTTTTGTGGTTTTCAGTGTACAAGTCTCACTTTTGTTAAGTATATTCTTCCATATTTTATCTTAAAAAATTTTTTTTTAGGAAACTCTATGCTGAATGTGGGGCTTGAACTCACAATTCCAAGATCAAGAGTTACATGACTGAGCTGGCCAGATGTTCCTGTATTTTGCCTCTTCAATGCCATTATATGTGGAATTATTTTCTCAATTTCATTTTCAGGTTGTTCATTGCTAGTGTTTAGAAATAGTATGTTTACTATTGGATCTTGCAATCTAAGCAGCTCATTTATTCTAATAGTTGTGTTGTATGTATGTGAATTCTTTTGGGTTTTCTGTATGCAAGATTAAATTATCTATGTTGCCTTTCCTCTTTGGATGCCTTTTATTTCATTTTCTTGCCTAATTGCCCTGGCTAGAAGCTCCAGTACAGTGTTGAATAGAAGTGTCAAGAGTGGACATCTTTGTCTGGTTCCCTAATTAGAGAGGAAGCATTCAGTCTCTCAACATTAAATATGATGTTAGCTCTATTTTTAGTAGATCTTTACCTGGTTGAGCAAATTCTCTTGTACTCCTAGTTTGTGAGGTGCTTTTATATGAATAGGTGCTGGATTTTGTTGAGTGCTTTTTTGTGAGTCTACTGAGATGAGCATGTGGTTTTTGTCTTTTATTCTCTTAAGATGGTATGGTACATTGATTTTCATATGATGAATCAATTTTACATTCCTGGGATGAATTACTCTTGAGCAGGGTATAAAATACTTTTTATATGTTGTTGAATTTTGTTTGCTAGTATTTTTTGAGGGTTTTTGTACTATTTTCATAAGAGAGAAGAGATCCTGGTCTATAGTTTTCTTGTGATCTGTCTGGTTTTGTTATCAGGGTAACACTAGCCTCATAGAATGAATTGGAAGTGTTTCCTCCTTTTCTGTTTTTTGGAAGAGTTTGTGAAGGATTAGTATTAATTCTTCTTTTCATGTTTATTGGAATTTACCAGTGAATCCATCTGCACTTCAGCTTTTCTTTGTGAGAATTTTTTGATTACTAATTCAATCTCTTTACTTGCTATAGGTCTATTCAAATTTTCTGTTTCTTCTCCGGTTAGTTTAGGTAGTTTGTGTTTTTATAGAAATGTATTAATTTCATCCAGGATATCTAATTTGTTGATATACAGTTGTTCAATATATTCCCTTAGAATTCTTTTTATTTCTGTAAGGTTGTTATTGATCCCTTCTTTCATTCCTGATCACAGTAATTTGAGTCTTTTTTTTTTTCTTCATCTATCTGGCTAAAGTTTTGTTAATTTTGGTGATATTTTCAAAGAACCAACATTAGTTTTGTTGATTTTTGCTCTAATCTTTATTATTTCCTTACTTTTGGGTTTAGTTTGCACCTCTTTTTCCAGTTTCTCAGGGTGAAAACAGGTGTTTCATTTTAATCCATCGGAAAGTATTTTCTAATTTCCCTTGTGACTTCTTCTTTGATTCGTGGGTTATTTAGGATTGTGTTCATTACTTTTTACATATCGTTGAATTTCCCAAATTTATTCCTGCTATAGATTTCTAATTCCATTCCTTTGTGGTCAAAGAACATACTTTGTATGATCCCACTCTTTTAAATTTATTGAAGTTTTTTTTTTTAATTTTTTTATTTTTATGTTAATCACCATACATTACATCATTAGTTTTAGATGTAGTGTTCCATGATTCATTGTTTGTGCATAACACCCAGTGCTCCATGCAGAATGTGCCCTCTTTAACACCCATCACCAGGCTAACCCATCCTCCCACCCCTCCCCTCTAGAACCCTCAGTTTGTTTTTCAGAGTCCATCATCTCTCATGATTCGTCTCCCCCTCCGATTTCCCCCCCTTCATTCTTCCCCTCCTGCTATCTTCTTCTTTTTTTTTTTTTTCTTAACATATATTGCATTATTTGTTTCAGAGGTACAGATCTGAGATTCAACAGTCTTGCACAATTCACAGCACTTACCAGAGCACAAACCCTCCCCAGTGTTTATCACCCAGTCACCCCATCCCTCCCACTCCACCCCTCACTCCAGCAACCCTCAGTTTGTTTCCTGGGATTAAGAATTCCTCGTATCAGTGAGGTCATATGATACATGTCTTTCTCTGTTTGACTTATTTCGCTCAGCATAATACCCTCCAGTTCCATCCATGTCATTGCAAATGGCAAGATCTCATTCCTTTTGATGGCTGCATAATATTCCATTGTATATATATATACCACATCTTCTTTATCCATTCATCTGTCGATGGACATCTTGGCTCTTTCCACGGTTTGGCTATTGTGGACATTGCTGCTATAAACATCAGGGTGCACGTACCCCTTAGGATACCTACATTTGTATCTTTGCGGTAAATACCCAGTAGTGCAATTGCTGGGTCATAGGCTAGCTCTATTTTCAACTTTTTGAGGAACCTCCACACTGTTTTCCAGAGTGGCTGCACCAGCTTATATTCCCACCAACAGTGTAGGAGGGTTCCCCTTTTCACATCCCCGCCAACATCTATCATTTCCTGACTTGTTAATTTTAGCCATTCTGACTGGTGTGAGGTGGTATCTCATTAAGGTTTTGATTTGGATTTCCCTGATGCCGAGCGATGTTGAGCACTTTTTCATGTCTATTGAAGTTTGTTTTATGATCTAACGTATGGTCTGTCCTGGAGAATATTCTGTATACAGTTGATAACTGTGCATTCTGCTGCTCTTGGGTGGCCTGTCCTATAGATTAGGTCTTGTGATTTATAGTGTTGTTCAGGTCTTCTGTTTCCTTGTTGATCTTCTGCCTCGTTGTTCTATTCATCATTGAAAGTGAGGTTTTGAAGTCTCCATCTGTTATCATTATCTGTTTCTCCCTTCAGTTGTCAGCTTTGGCTTCATGAGTTGAAGACCTCTTTTGTTATGTGCATGCATGTTTGTAATTTTATCTCCCTGATGGATTCATCCTTTTATCATATTAAAATATCCCTTTATGTCTCTAGTAATAATTTTTGTGGGAAGTCTGTTATGTCTAATATTAGTATAGCCACTTCAGTTCTCTTTTGATTGCCTTTTATAGTATACTCTTTCCCCCCTTTTTACTGTCAAACTATTTGTGCCTTTAAAGTATTTCCTAGATAGGATATAGTTGGATCATTTTTCTTTTTTTTTCTTTTTAAAGATTCTATTTATTTATTTGAGAGAGAGACAGAGACAGCAAGAGAGAGAAAGAGCAGGGAGGAGAGGGAGAAGCATATTCCCACTGAGCAGGGAGCCCAGTGTGGGGCTCAAGCCCAGTGTGGGGCTCGATCCCAGGACCCCGGGATCATGACCTGAGCTGAAGGCAGACGCTTAACCTGAGCCACCCAGGTGCCCCTAGTTGGATGGATCATTTTCAAATCCATTCTCCCAATCCATTTCTTTTGATTTAGAGTCTTTATGTTTAATGTAATTACTGATAAAGTAGGATTTATGTTTGCTGTTTGTCTTCTATATGTCATGTCTTTTTGTTCCTCTGTTTTTTCATTATTGCTTTTTTTTGCATTAACTAGATCTTTTCTGTTTTGATTCCATTCTTGTTTCTTTTACTATATTTTTTAAGTTATTTTGTCAGTGATTTCTTTGGAGATTACAATGGCTTTCCCACTGAGGAAACTCTGAATCAGGTCAAATAATAAAAAGCCTTACAGATGGAGCCTTTCCAAGGAGCTGCCAGATAAGCCAAATAGTGATAATTGTCTGGAGATGAAGCTTTTTTAGGAGCTCCCAACTTACTCTTCCCCTTCTATTGGCTATTAGGCTAATTTTTACAGCTGCTACATTCATAAGGCTTCTGGTTTTCAAGGTTCCCACAGTGCTGGGAAGAGACGAATGGAAAAAGGGCAAGTTAAAATACAAAGCTCACTCTTCTACCAAGATTCAGCCATTTTTTTCTTGAATAAACACTCCTTAATTTCCAGAATTCTGAAGAAGTTGATTTTGACAACTTTTACCAGTGTTCTCATTGCTTTATGGAGGAGCAGATTTTTGGAGGTCCTTACTCTGCAATTCCAGGAATCCCCCCTCTATAGATTTGTTAAAATTAAATAATTAAATTAAATAATTTAAATCTAAACAAAAACTCTTTGAGATTAAGTATCTTTTCTAATTCATTAGGAAACTGGTTGTTGCAGGTATCTTTCTGTAACATATTTAAAAGATCTGAAACAAAGTAACATGTTAAAAGTTATTAAAGCTGGGTGGTAGGTGTATGGACACTTGTTACATTTTACATTTTATCATTGAGGGAAATATTCAATAATAAACATAAATAAAATATTTTTGGAAAAATATATAATCAAGGGGTGCCTGGGTGGCGCAGTTGGTTAAATGTCCCACTCTTGGTTTTGGCTCAGGTGGTGATCTCTTGGTTGTGAGAGCAAACCCTGCATCGGGCTCCATGCTCAGCATGGAGTCTGCTTGAGATTCTCTCCCTCTCCCTCTGCCCCTCCTGCTCCTGCTCTCTCTCTCTCCCTTTCTAAAATAAATAAATAAATCTTTAAATTATATATATAATCAAGACTGGTTCTGCACACGGTCCTGAGGGAGCCCAAAGAAGAAACCCACTGAGGAGGTGGTAGGAGAGAGCCTGAATGTGCCAGTGGGTGTGGTTTACATTCACTCATTAACAGATGGTGATTAACTGCCTACCAGGTACATTGACAAGAGTCTGCAGTGCCCTGAGGAGGGGTCTCACTGTTGAAGGGTTAGAGAAGTAAGCAAGTGTGCACAGTATAGCTCCAAGAGACAGCTAAGTGCTAGGTGCAATGCGAACTTCCACAAAAGGAGGGCCCTTAATCCACAGTTGGTGGGGAAAAGCAGGGCACTTCTCAAAAGAGATAACAGCTAAACTCTATAATGGATAAATAGGAGTTGGTAGAGGGGTGTTTCATGCAGGGAAAAGTGTACTTGACAAGCAAGTTTTTAAAGACTGGTGCTCAGGAAACAAGGTGGAAAAGGAGGCTTGAGGGTCACATAGGCCATCCTAAGGGTCGGGTTTAATCCCGTAGGCTGAAGGATTGAAGGATTTTAAGATGGGGAAATAGCAGTGTGAGGGCAGCGGGTACAATGGTTATGATCCTGGGCTCTGGAACCAAAGGCTGGAATCTGGTCTCAAATTTTGGTTCGGAAATTTTCTACCTTTGCAACCTTGGACAAGTTACTTAAACTCTCTATGCTTCGGTTTCCTCCTCTATAACGTGGAGAAAATATTATCTATCTCACAAGCTGTTCTCAGCTTTAATAAGTTCATTCATGTTAAGCACTTAGAATGTTCTTACCACTTAGCAATTATTAAGAAATTCAAGCCATTTTCATGTAAAAATCAGGTACTGTTTTAGAAGAATGGCTTTGACAGCGCTGCAGAGAAGGTAAGGGTGGGCGGGGGAGACTGCAGGCCAAGAGACCCTTAGGCTGTCCGAGCAGCGCAGCGAGGTGTGGGGCTTAGGAGCAGCAGAGTTCTCAGCATTCCTGAGAACTTGTTAGAAATGCACATTTTCTGGGATGGGGCCTAGCAATCTAGGGTTCAACAAACCTTCCAGGTGAATCTTAACGTGTGCTCAGGTTTGCAAAGCATTACCAAATAGATGTTGTCTCCATTTTACAGATGAAGGAACTAAAGCTCAGAAAGGCTAGGGTCCTTGCTCATGACCACAGCTATTACATGGTAAAACGGAATCAGACCCAAAGCCAATGATTTGAACCACTGTGCTCTTCTTCTCATAATCGGAAAGCGACTGACAGGAAAGGGAATTTCAGAGACAGTAAAGTGATAGAATTAGCAAGACACTGGGTGATTAGCTATGGGCATAGAGGCAGGTGTCAATATTGACTCCCACATCTCTGGACTGGATTAATGTTGATGCCATTCTCTGAGTTAGGCTACATGAATGAATGAAGCAAGTTGAAGAGAGAGAGAGTTTGAGGTCCCTATAGGAAACCAGAATGCAGAGTCCTGGTAGGTTGGACAGTCAGGCTGGTGATACAGATCTGGCAGGCAGATGTATATAGATAGGTGTGGCTGAAGATGTGGATGGGGGGAGGGGGTCCTGGCAAGGACAACAGAAGACAAGGGCACCAAGGATAGAATCCTGGGGAACAAGTGGAGGAAGAAACTTCTGCAAAGTAGACTGTAAAAAGGCACTGAGCAGAGGTAACAGAGAAAGGGGAAAGAGGAGGGGCTCAAAAATCCAGGAGAAAATCAGCTCCGAGTCAGTTCAGACAGGGTCTGGGTTAAGCATCAGCTGTTGCTGTCTGCAGCCACACTGCAAAGCAGAATCTGATAACCATCCCTTTTCTACCATCCCTCCCACATCAGTAAACAGGGATACATGACATCAAAGACAAAAAGGCCCTCCCAGATGGCAGAATGTTAGGAGAGGGTGCCCTAGGCCGGAGGTGGTCATTAATAAAAACTTATCAGGATGCTGACAGAATGCCAGTGTGCATGCCCTGAAACATTTCAATTGGTAAGATTATACTCCTTAACATGCAACTCCATGCAATAGCCGTAATCTTGATGAACTCTGGTTCAGGGAGGTCATATGTACTAATAGAAGTCTAATTTATCACATTTAATGGATCTGTGGTTTTATATTACACTCACAGTGCCATTAAACACTTACAGTGACCGTAATGCTCATTGGCTTTTTCATCTCAACTCTAAGGTCAGAGCTAGCACGTATACAAACAAAAGCCCTGACTGTATAGTCCATTGGCAGCTCGTATGTGAAAGGACAGATGTGGATTTGAAGTCTCACACACAGGGAAATAGCACTTGTGGAGTGCTCGTTATGCCCAACATTTTACATAGGTTATCTCATTTTATCCTCTCGAGCACCCACTGAGGTAGCTGTGGGAAAGAGCCGGACTTAGTGAACAAGTGAGGAAGTTGAGTAACGTAACTAGTGAGTATGGAGCTAAGACTTAAAACCGCTGCTATCTCACTCCAAAGCTCATATTATTTCCATTAATGATGTCAAAATGGAAGCGTATTAAATTGGCCTGCATGCCTGATAAGGATGTCATAAACTTTAGATAAATAAGCTATGTGAAAGCGCTTTAAAACTTTGGGAAGAAAGCTGTATGTAGGCAGGATATTGTTGACTATTACCATTAGAAGCAGTATCTGAAAATATAAAAGATGCCTCTAAATAATCTCTAAAAGTACATTCTCATTAGCCCCCCGAAAGAGGATTTTAATATATTACCATTTTCTGCTAACTTTGCTGTTTCTGTCTCCCTGCAGGGGCTCATTTTTTATACATACCACTTTGGGAGCACCATCTTCCCCTCTCCCATCACCCTTAACACACTCACCCCATGGAAATGCTTCTCTCCTTGCTATTCTATGAGGAAACACAACAGTTCTGGCAAGAGGAATCAAAAGAGAGTGAGCCTTTAATCTCTCTGCCTCCGTGGCTGTTTTATAAAAGGTGTAACTTGATTATAGTCCTGATATCAGGACCCTTCCCGCTCCTACCTGCCCCCCCGCCGCCATAGCCTCCCCAAGAGCCTGAAAACCATAGAGAAAAGGCTGGGCCCACACTGGCCCATGGAAGCTTGGGAAATTTTCTTTTTTCCTTTCTTTTCTTTTTCTCAGGGCTACCTGGCTGCTTGGAGTTTATTTTCCACTTGGTGCAAGGAACACAGTTACAAGGTGTCAGGAAGGCTTGCCTGTGGCTTGGACAGTGAAGAGCAGGGTTTTCTCAACTTCGTTTTTGGTGTTTGCTGGTTTTTTGTTTTTTTTTTTTTTTTTTTGACAGAGAGAGAATGAGAGACAGAGAGCATGAGAGGGAGGAGGGTCAGAGGGAGAAGCAGACTCCCTGCTGAGCAGGGAGCCCGATGCGGGGCTCGATCCCAGGACTCCAGGATCATGACCTGAGCCGAAGGCAGTCGCTTAACCAACTGAGCCACCCAGGCGCCCTGGTGTTTGCTGTTTTGATACACAAGTGTCTGCTGCTGGCCGCAGCCTGCCTCGTCTATGGGAAGGGGAGGGCTGGGCTCTGATCAGCTAGCACCTGCTCAGGCCTGGTGGTGGCCACTCAGGACGGGGGCCCAGTGTTGGCTTGGCCAGGCTGGCCGCCAGGCTGCTTCTCAGGCCTTCCAGAGCCACGTCACAGGTGATCGTGCGGCTGGAGGCCTGGACAGAGTCCGAGCAGTCTGGGGACTCCAACCCAGTAGCCATGAACAGGAGAGTGAACTTCCCGAAAGAGAAGCTTGCCCACCAGTGACCAGGGTTGGCCTTGGGGAGACCGGGGTGATGAGGGATGGCGTACCCAGGATACTCTGCACTTCCACAGGAGCTGGTACTGGAAGTGGAGCCCCACGGCACCGGCAATAGTCGTGGGTGGCCACGAGCAAGCCGCTGCAGGGGAGGGCTGCCATGCTGTCCCTTGTGGGTGGGTGGAAACGGTTGGCGGGGCCGAGGACGCTAGGCCACGGAGCCCATTTGCAGAGGAGACTGCCGAAGGCTGCTCCACGACCGAGGCGCACGTGGGGAGAACTTTCTTGACCTCCTGCATGCCAGTACCGTGGGAGCACACCATGAGCACAGACAAAACCCTACAGACTCCCTCCTGTTTTCCAGTAACCGCTCCATCATTTCCCAGTCATCAGTCTCCTGTCGTTACAATCACATCTATTATCAAGAGGGGCAGAAGTGGGAATTTGGGTCTTTAGAGGACCACTTCTAGGCTTCTAGATGGAGTCAGACTTCTAGAGGGGTCCAGGCTTCCAATATTTTTGCTTCCAAAAGTGTTTTTCAACGTTTTCAAGTACCGTAGCCATAATTCAAAATCCCAAGTTACATGAAATGAGAGAAGGTCCCTAATGTACCTATTCTTTTTTTTTTTAATTTTATTTGTTTATTCATGAGAGACAGAGAGAGAGAGAGAGAGAGAGGCAGAGGGAGAAGCAGGCTCCCAACGAGCAGGGAGCCCGATGCAGGACTCGATCCCAGGACCCTGGGATCACGACCTGAGCCGAAGGCAGAGGCTTAACCATCTGAGCCACCCAGGCACCCCCTAATGTACCTATTATATTCTAATCACAACACAGATTACAGAAACAACCTCCCTTGAGCCAATAAGGAAGGTTTTCAGAGGTCCTTCCTTTGGTATAATCCAGTAGACCTCAGAAGAGGAATGGGGTGTCAGACAAGACTTCTAAGTAAAAGAACAGGGACGCCTGGGTGGCTCAGTCGGTTAAGCGTCTGCCTTTGGCTCAGGTCATGATTCCAGGGTCCTGGGATTGAGTCCCATATCTGGCTCCTTGCTCAGTGGGGAGCCTGCTTCTTCCTCTGCCCCTCCCCTGGCTCATGCTCTCCCTCTCTCTCCCTTTTTTTCTCTCTCCCCTTGACAAATAAATAAAATCTTTTTTAAAAAAAGACTTTTAAGTAGAAGAACAGAAAGAGAAAGATCTTAAGCAAGTAGACTTCACCCTGAAGACTGCTCCCCCTCCTTCCTCCTGAAATAGGGACCCGAAATGATTCACCCTCATTCTGTTTCATTGCTTTTGTAAGTTGCCACCAAGACCAGATGACCGCTAAGGTCCCTTCCAGCAGAAATCTAGACCTCTCAGAGGCTTGTATTTCTGAGAAGTACAAAGGAAGATTCAGATGTCCTTTATCTGTCTGAGTAGGCAAGAGGTCAGGTGCAGTTAAGGCAGAAAGTTCAGGAAAACACCACAGATGCAAGCTGGCAGTAGGGGTTATGCTGGCCTTTTAGTGACCTGGAGGGAAAGCCACAGAGAACAAACAATCGTTGAGCAACAGCTACGCACCAGATAATTTCTTGGGTCTTGTATTATGTTGCGGAAACCAAGAGAGCTTTGGTCATTTGCCTGAAGGTATCTAGCTAGACCATGAAGCTAGATTGTATGATCTAAAGCTCATGTTTTTTCCATCACACTCTCTGGCAGAACAGCTCTTCCCTGTCCTTGTGGATGGCAGCCATGTGTTCTGCATCCTGAAGCAGAAACAGCAAGTCTGTGATGAGGTTCAGCTGATTTCGCTCACCTGTTGAATCCCAAACAGCTTTTCTGTAGAGGTCACGGGAGTGTGAAATGGGTCAACAAGGGAGTAGTAGCAGCATCTTCCTTTGCCTGGGGAGGGTGGGGTAATGCAGAAGAGAAATCACAGTCTAACAGAGCTGACCTTTCTACCTTTTTGTCTCCCTCCCACCTCCCATTTTCCCCCAACTCACTTTATTTCAAGGCTTGAACACAAGAGGCCAAGTTTAAAACTACTTCCTTTTAACAGTATCAGCAGATTTAATCAAATGGTCAAAGTGGAGCCAATTCCTTTTCCTATAAGTGCCAGTAATGAAATTACCTCCATTGTATCCTGTTAGGATTGGGTATTCATTCCAGTTTTCAAAGAGATCATACCCTCACCTTGGCTCGTTCTATCACCCGATAGGTCACCCCTGAGTAATTTGTGAACACCCAGAGTGACTTAAAAATTGATTACAAGGGCTAGCCTTACACATAAATGGAGTTAGCATCACCTACCTAATATACTTTGAAAAGCTCAAGACTTCCTTTCTCAAATATATATAGAGAAATATAGATATATATCTCCTACTAGCATATGACATTCCCTGAAATCCTGACCTTGTGTTACTAGATCAAGTTGCTGTTATTCGGTGTTCACCTAGCACCTAGGATCCTCAAACCAAGGTAATAGGAACTTTACTTTGGAGGGGATAGATGTAGAGAGAGAGAAGGGATGGGAGTAGGAGATTTTGGAGGCTCGAAGCATTGCTTGTGAAGAACAGACCCAAGTAGAATGCCTCAAGAGACAGAAAGCTTTAAAGTATTGGGTGCTAGGGTAGGGGGTCGCCCCCCTCCCCAAGCCCATGGAGAGGAGATAGAGTATGAAACCATTTGAGACAAAACCAGACTGTCTCACAGTTGTGTTTGAGCTTGGTTCTGCTTACAGAATAGGTGAGTAGCCTCAGCAAAAGGAAGTGGCGGGCAGGCAGGAAGCTCTCGAACTTGATATAAAACATACACTTTTCATGGTTATGTGGTACAGAGCCCCTTGGTGAAAGAAGAGTAAGAGTTAATTTTGAGAGACATCACCATTGCTTTTAAGTCTCTAGAAAGTGGTTTTGACTTGTCTTCAGAAGTGCTGAGTGCTTTGTCTCATTGTTTGAAGGGAAGATACAGCTTCTTTTTGTTTTTGATATTAGAAATACTTGCCAAGAAATGAATAAAAAGAATAAGAGATACAGGATTAAAATGACATGAATGGGAGAAGTACAGGGCGAAAACTTACCCATGTCAGGATGATTGGCTGATTTCCCAACTAAATAAAATCATGTCACGTATAAGTGATGATTCCTACTACAGACATTAAAGTGGCTCTACAGATTGTTTCAGTCTTCCCAGTTCCAGGACATTCCTAAGAGATGGTTTTGCTATCTTTAGGACATAGTTCAGGCTTGAACACATTAGGTCTTTTTTGCAATGCTTTTCAGTTTATAGCCTAACATACTCAGAAAGGGTCACGATAGCCCAGCCAGCTGATTTCAACATTTCTTACTTGTCTCCAGTTAAGAGGCTGCACATGGGATATCCTCTTTTATTTTTATCATCAGAAACCACAGAAATAAAGGGGGAAAGAGCATACCCGGAAGTCTGAATCAAGCTATGACTCAGATTTCCTAAGAAAGAGAAGAATCTACTTTGACCTCTTCAATCCTAAATTCAGAACCACTTTTGGGGCAACATTAACTAATATCCAAGTTGGTTACCTTTCTACCTATATACAAAAGTATATAGCACATGTTCCCTAATCATCCTCTTCATACAGTATTCTACTGACTTGACCTATCTTTATTGCTAAGTTCTTCACTCCTGGGGAATGGCTAATTTTAAGTGTATATACGGATGACAGTGGTTCCAGGGTGTGTGGGTTTAAGCCCCATCTTCTCCCTTAACACCTCTGTGACCTTGGGGACATTACTCTTTGCATCTTAGTTCCACTATCCATAATATGGGAATACTGAGAGTTTTATTTAATAGAATTGCTGTGAGAATTATGTGAATTAATATGTGTCCAGCACTTAGAGCAATGCTTGGTACAGAGTAGGTGCTCAATAAATGTGAGCTGTTGTTATTCTCTTTCAGTAAATAGTGAATTTTACATATATAGTCATAGAGTTTGGTGAAGCCAAGCCAGCTGCTGTGCAAGACATTACAGAGCCATGAGGGAGTTTTAATTGCACAGTATGCATTCCTTTGTGTTATCTGGGTTTTTTTTCCCTCTTTATTCATGTTACCATCAGTCTCTTTGCTCGGTACCATCAACCTGTGGTCACCAGTCAGAGCATTCTATTTGTGTTTAATGCTGGAAATTCAAGGGTGCTTTCAGAGCAGAGCTCCATGATTTTAAGAGATTCCCATTAAAGCTAAAAAAAGTATGTGACAAGTCCATTTTCCCTGCCAAGAATGTAAGTGGCTTCTGTGAAATCCCATGTGACTATATTTCTTTTTTTTAAAGACTTTATTTATTTATGTTAGAGAGAGAGAGAGCTCACACAAGCAAGGGGAGGGGCAGAGGGAGAGGGAGAAGCAGACTCCCTGCTGAGCAGGGAGCCCACCCAATGCGGGGCTCAATCCCAGGACTCTGAGATCATGACCCGAGCTGAAGGCAGATGCTTAACCAACTGAGCCACCCAGGCGCCCCTATGTGACTATATTTCTTGATCTGATGAGGACTAGTTCTCTAGGAAGTCCCTCATTTTTTAATCCTAAAAGAAGTCAGTATTCAAAGTAAAAATCCCTTAAAAAAAATTCTTCATATTCTGATCTATGCTTTGCTAGTTTAGATTTTTATTTTCTGATAATGGTAACCATTATCAAACATTTACTGTGATGGTTTTAAAGATATGCCCATATATTCCTTGATGCTTGTTCCCTCAAGAGATGGAGCTTAATCTGTCTCCTCTTGAGTGTGGGCTGGACTTAGTAAGTCCCTTCTAGTGACCAAAGATGGTGGAATGACCGGATATCATGTCTGATATTAGGTTATAAAAAGACTGTGACTTCTGTCTTGGATGTCTCTTGTGCTCTCCCTTTGTTTCTTGAATCACTTGCTCTGAGGGAAGTCAGCTATCATCCTGGGGCAGCCTGGGGAGTGGGAAGTCAGCTGCCATGTCATGAGGACACTTGGGCTGCCATTGGAGAGACCCACAAAGTGAGGAACTGAGACCTGCCAAAAGCCATGTGAATGGGCCTGGAAGTATACTTTCCCCTTGTTGAGCCCCCAGGTAACTGACAGCTTGACTGCAAATTCATGAGAAACTCTTGAGTCCCAACCACCGAGCTAAACCATTCTAGAATTCCTTCAGAAGCTGTGTGAAATAATAAATGTTTTAAGCTACAATCATGATGAATGACTCTATCTTGTATCCATTTCTTCAGCAATAGAGTAAGTCACACTACCTCACATAATTTATAGCAGAAGGCTAGTTATAGGTTGTATATAACAATAGGTGTGGCCAGGAATTTTATTTTTCTTTTAAAAAGCAAAATTGACTCTATCCTGACACTTTTCATTCTTTATTGTAAGTACATCTCCTTGGTGCGTATTATAATTCAGTCTCTCCTCTTTAGTGATTAGTCTGACAATCATGTGAAAATTCTTCCATTTTCTTCAGTAGTTCTGCCTCTTACCAATTAAGGAAGAGCCAGCCCCAAAGACTCTCCCTCTGGAAAAATGATCCAGGTTCTTGGGCTTTGCCCTGTTACAAAGCAGGGTAACTGAATGGGGAAGTTGTATGGAGGAAGCATGTATTTTTTTCATCTGAACCTATCTTAGTATTGGAAACTCCAAGTTCAGTTTCTCTTAGAATTGTATGAAGCTCATACATCATCATATTTTAAAATATAATACATAACTTGTACCATTTGGCAAATTTAGGTAGAAGGCATTGAATAAACCTGCTTTCCATCTGCTGATCAAATGGAGTCTGAATTAAATAAACTTCTCCAATATAGATACTAAAATCTGGTTTCTGCAAGCCTTTGGACCTTTAAAAGTTGACTTCCAGAAAGGTGGTCCTAAATCTCAGGCAACCTATACTGCCTTTGGAAACTAGGTATAAATCTACCAGGTTTGGGTCTAGGATAGATTATTCCATTTGTGTACACTCTTGAAGGCCATAAGAATTTGCTAGAGTTCGTGATCATATTTTGAAAAGTATTAGCTGGTCAATTCCTTGATGCTAGGTGAAATACATTCTTTTATCTCTGGATAATCCTTTACTTTCTTCTTTATATTAAGATATTTCTTTCATGGAGTGACAGTTCAGTGTTTTGCATTCAGAAACTTTCAGTACAATACATAGTTTTATAATTATTTTTAAATTATAGCCTTAGAGATTTAATTCTTAAATAGTGCTAAGATACTCCTCCACCCCCCCTTTATTAAAACTCCTCAACTGAATGTCAGTTAGCCATCATAACAAAGGACTGATATAACGTGTTTTTAATTTAAGATCCTGAAGGCTGGGAATTTCCCATTGTACATTCATTTAAATTTGCCAGCAAGCAAAACTCTTTAGAAGGTTAAACATGTAAACTGAGAATAGAGCAAAAGAAAATCAAGTATGGTAATTTACTATCTCCAGTGTGGAAAATGGGCACTACAGCATATGGTCAAAGCTTTTACTATTAATTAGGTAATCACAGAAAATTCCATATGGATGACTTGTGAACATTCTAAAGTCAGGCTGGGAATTTGCTTCTTTATCATGTTTTCTTTCTAAACACAATTTTCTTAAATAGCATGTGGGTCCATATTCATATTTACAACTTGGTGATGTTTAAGAGCTTTGACATTTCTTAATGTCACTAATTTCCATATTAAGATTTGACAAATATTTGGACTCACGTTAACTCAGATGTCCTAGTCATCATCACATGAAAAGAATATTTGAAAAATCTTTCTCAGAGTATGGAAGAGGAAAAAAGATCCCCTTTCACTGACTTCCTTAACCCTCACCCCCACGCACATACACACATAACCACACATACATGTACACATATGGTCTGAGCTTTCCTCCCCACCAACTTTGTTCCACTAACTCCTATTCATCAGTCAAAACTCAGCTCAGGTATCTTCTTCTCATACCACTGCAAGCAGGTTTCTATGCTCACCTCTCTCAACTTCAACCGAAATAGAATTGTTTTTCTATTCTCTCCCCTCTGGCACCCCACTAAACTGTGACTTCTTCACCTCAAGACTGCATCTTTTGTTTTTGAGTCCCCAGTTCCTATCAGAATGCCTGGCAAGGAGTGACAGTTCATTTGAAGCTATTTATAACCAGAAAGGGCTGGTTAAAAGCTTGCTAAATGAATGAATAACTTCAGCCTCCAGGCTAGTTCGCAGATGAGTTCAGAGGCTATATATGCATCATTTATAAGCTCAACCAGAATCTTGTTGCAGCCAGAGCGGCAGATACTCAGCAAGTAAGAGATAATGCCACGCTGGGGTTTAAGGCCAGGCCAACATGGGAAACCACATGCTGGGGTGCCCTCCTGCCCCACATCCCTGCTGCCTGGCGGTTTGCACTGTCTGTGGGCCAGGACCACCTCTGTGTGAGCGAGGCTCCTGCAAACATTTTGCCTATTCAGGAACTCCAAGGAGTGAAGTAGGTGAAGAGAAGCATTCCCCCTGTGGGGCTCTAAACAAAATTCAATTACATGAATCATACTTCATGTTTAAAAACCTTGTTCTCTGTTCAAGTCAGAGGTTGGCTTTGTTACATTGGCCTGGAAAACAGACTGGCGACAAGTGAAGAAACTACCTTCAGAAGAAGCCAGTTCAACTTGGGGTGGATCCAAGGGAGCGGTGGGGACGTGTGAAGGTTCACTTCTCGCTGCCAAGCAGAGGGGGGGGCTTTCTGGAGATGCCAGGAGTAAAACTCAGATAAACGGAGGGGGTGCCCCTCGAAGTATTGTGATTTTCAGTTCAAAAAATGTCACCGGCAGTTCACATAGAAGTTAGGGGTCAAGAGGGGATTTAGACCTATTTAGAGCACAGTGTTGCCTGTTTAATTATAGAATCTCGTCCTTCTTACCTGACCCGGCCAGCTCCTTTATCAGTTGTGTTCTTGAGACTCATGCCTTAAGTGTCAATTTCAGCTCTTGGGCCTGTAACTGCTGAGGCTCTCTTTTCACACTTGGAAAATAGGAGCTTTTGGGTTCAACAGAGACTCGTGCTAGCAGCCTGGAATATGCCCCAGTTCTGAGGAGGTGCCCAGAGTACCAGACTGAGCTGCTGAAATGCAGCTTAAGTTCTGGTTCCCTTGCAAACCAGCCGCCGATCTTAGTTCCTGAGCCTGTTGCCTCATTTAATAAATGCAAATTAATAATGTCACTCAAGATCATCGGAAGAAGTATTTGACATCACTTCACAAACTCTGAATACTATCCAAGCCTCCATCTGCTGCACTGGAAACGTTACATTCTAGATACCTCAGGACCCCTTCCAGAATGACGTAGTCTCAGGGATCTGGGAGATGGTGTGTGTCCGACGGTGTTTCCAAACTGATCAGCCCCTCACCCTCACTTACGCCTTGGGGTTTTCACTTTATTATTGTTTCTGCCCTCCAAGAAAACCACGTCCTCATTTCCCAGCTCAGCCATGTTAACAAAAAGTTTTCTTTGAATATCGAGTTTATAGATTGTCCTCTACTGATCTTTAGTAGAAGCACATACAAACTTTAGAGAATCCTTAAATAAAGCTGTTTGCTGCCCAAACCGACTGCTTCCTTGCCACACTCCTGAGAAGGTTCTGCATCTTAGAGAAAATTTTAGAAGCCGGACTGAAGGTGTCAGACCTGGGTCCAAATTCCAGCTCTTCCACCCAAAAGCTTGCGTGACCTCGGTGAGCCTTGTGTTCCAAATCTGCACAGTGGATGGGTGATGATGATGATGATACATATTTGGTCAGACTAAGTGAGGTCAGGGTGTGCGAGCGGCAGGCAGAGTGCCTGGCCCGCTGTAACCTGTGTAGATAATGACTTTCATTTTCTTTTGTGACTTGAAATTCTGTAACTCCTCCTCTTTTGTCTCCTGCTCGCTAGCTCCCCCGACCTTGCTTCAGCCTCACCTTCTGTAATGTGACACCCAGGAGGCCAGGGCCTGTAGCAGGAACCACCTGGCTGCCTTGGAGAACTGGCTCTCCCTGGTCAGGGTTTCTTGTGCAACAACTTTGTCACCCTCAGCCTGTTCCAGCTGCCCTCCACCCTCGATGGTCATCCCTTGGCCCTTTCTGGACAGCAGCATCTAATCGTGTCATGTGGTAGTGTCCCAGAAGTGTGATGTCTGCAAACCCAGAGCCTTCTGAGCACTGCCTGTGATGAGTCTGGGGCCTGGCATTCTTCCTGATACCGTTTCTTCCAAAATGGAAACAGGGAAGGCGAAGGCAGTAAGGCTTATTGGTATTTCAGTTGGATAGCCTCAGTCTAACTGAAATGCCAGGTTGGTTCAGCAAGGAAAATTGAACAACTAAACAGAAAGTCCAGTCAAGTCATTGTGGGCCATGGCAGAAGACTCTCAGTGGGAAGGAGGAAATAAATGCCTGACATTAAGAACACAAAAGTAAAAAGCCTGAATTTGGTAAAAGTGAAATAATTTCTATAAATAAATTAAATTAAATGTGGAAAATTAAGAAAATTTTTCAAAAAGAAATTTTAAACCGACTTTAATAACCAGTATTTTCTTTTTGTTTCCATCAAATCTTCTTCTGTGTATATTTACATACCTATTTATTGAAGTAAATGAAAATTGGAATATTTTATATAGTTTTTTTCAAGTAAGACTACTAATGTAATATATTTTTAAAGAAATTTTATGTACAATTTTACTTCATTTTTCATTTATGAGTACTTTCTCATGACAATATATGTTCTTCAGAAACACTAGATTTAATGTTTATACTATGCTTATTATTTGGATATTTCATAATGAATATATGTCTACTCATTTTCATTATTTCTATTGTCTTGCTGTTTTAAATAATTCTGTGAGGTCAGTCCTTGTACATGAAGCTCTGTTCACATTTCTGATTATTTTCTTAGGATAAAATTCAAGAATTGGCATTATTGAGTCAAAGAGTATAAACAGATGTTTATTCTGTTCTTTGTTTCAAAAGTGAAGTATGAAGAAATCCCCTTTAGAAAGCTGTTCCTTTCATGCGTTTTTATTGTACAGATTCTTTTTTTTTTTTTACCTCTTTCTTTGTGCCAGAATTTTTTATACCTCTTTCTTTTGGCTATGTGAATTCATTACCCTGCTATACCTTCAAGAGAGGGCAATGGTCAGGGTGCGTGGGTGGCTCAGTCAGTTAAGTGGCTGCCTTTGGCTCAGGTCATGATCCCAGGGTCCTGGAACCGAGCCCCATGTCGAACTCCCTGCCCAGCTAGGAGTCTGTTCCTCCCTCTCCCTCTGCCTGCCCCGCCCCCATTCATGCTCTTTCTCGTGCTCTCTCTCTCAAATAAATAAATAAAATCTTTTAAAAAGAGAGAGCTATGGTCTCATTTCCTCCCCATCGTCCTCCCTGGATTTCTCCCCACCACCTACCATCTCCCCAAACTGAGCCAAGCTCCTTCCCTGCCTTCACTCCCATCCACACACCCAGGCTCTCATAGCACTGTCAAAGCATTTGCCAGGCTGGGTTCTAAGGTCTGTTTCCATCTGGTCATTAGGCAGTAAATGCCTTGGGATTAAGGACTGTATCTTGTTTATTGTTCCAGCATCAAGCCTAGTAATTTGCATGCAGTAGGCACTGAATGAGGGAACAAAGAACATAAAGCTATTTAGCATGCACGCACATACACAATCTTGTATTTATTATTAGGTACAGGAGATTGATGTATGAGAAAGAGGAGAAAGAGGGTCATTTTCACAAAATAACATGGCTGCGTTTTCTCAGGTTTTTTTTTTTAAAGATTTATTTATTTATTTGAGAAAGAGAGAGAGAACGGGGGGATGGGCAGAGGGAGAGGGAATGAGAATCCCAAGCAGATTCCATGCTGAGCTCGAAGCCCAACGTTGGGCTGGATCTCACAACCCAGAGATCATGACCTGAACGAAAACCAAGAAGCAGGGTTGCCCAACGGACTGCACCACCCAGGCACTTGGTATTGTCCCAGTTGTTGAGGCATAGATGGGATATCACTGTTTGGTATGTGCCCAGATGGGCCAGAAGGATTTTACCAGATCTTCGGGACTGCAGCTTGCCTGGAGACACAGCTTTAGAGTCAGTCTCATAGTCCATTGAACCCAAAGCAAGCTGGAAAGTTAATAAATATTGGATGAAATCGGCCCCAAATCTGATTTGGTTTTATTTATTTGTTCTAAATGAACATAATTATACAGCCTTTATTTTGTCCCTTTAAATGGGGATATCAGTGACTGTGTTGTGTTTGGATGGAAGAGATTGTCTGGAAATAATTTATGTGTAACTGCAGAACCTGCCAATGGCATGCCTCTGAAGGGCAAACTCGGCCTTGGAGACTGTTTCTCCTTCCAGCTAGAATTCTTCAGTAATAGATGCGTGCTAATTGACTTGGTGGCCAGGGAAGTCACGTCTGGTTATCAAACATTGTTGGTACTGGCTATAGTATTTTTAAAGTTAAATTTCGTAACTGCTAGGCCAGGGTAAAATTTAAGATGTTTAATGGGCAATAGACATGAGATATCTATCCTCTATCTATCCATCCACACACACTACACAGCTACAAAATAAACGTATAAAGATGTATCTTCATTTATCTCTCTAGAACTGAATATAACTTGGATTTTGAATCCACATTGGATCTGATTCTAAAATCTTGCTCTGTTTACTTCCAGGTATATTCCATGATTTCCCGATTTTTCTCATGTTCTTCTATTAAGCTCATGTTTTCATTCCCCTCTTCCCCGGGGGTGATCTGAGTGTCTGAGTGTTGTTACTGTCCTGGTATATCTGCTGGGATGATCCGGGTCTCCAGAACCTGTGGTTGGAAGGCCCACTCATCCCAGCTCTGAAGCACCCGAGAGTTGTCCTTCCTCCCTCAGGGGAAGCCCGGCACTTCTCAGTGGTTCGTTTCTTCACACGAGGCTGCCTACATGAGCTCATTCAACCTTTGCGTCCCCATACTGGGACAAAGGTTTATGATTTCCTGGGCTGTGCCCTGGAGAGCAAGGTCTAGGTCTTCCGTGCTTCAAGCTCCGCGTGAGTCTTAGAGACCTACACATCAAAGACGCCCTCCTGTTTTCCTCTTTGTCTCCCCTCCATTCCCCCAAACCCCCACCACTTGGCCAACCTTAGTGGTGGGGGGCCAGGAAGGGAGGACTCATGAACACGAAAACTCGCTGTTTGCTCCATCTTCATATGCCTGTGGTTTAGTCCAGAACCTGGACTGATGGATGCTCAAGAAGATTTTCTCTTGAGAATACTGTTTCTTTGTGAGCTTCCATAGTCTCTTTAAAGCTCAAAAGCTAAACATGACTACTTCTTTCTCTTTGCACTTTGGCCACAGCAATCCTAGTCTTCCCTAGGATGACGAATGCCACAGACTGAATGAAGTAGGGTTGTGTACACACAAGGGGACAGGAACTTCAGGGGATATCTCCAAATGGCCTTCTTCCAACACATGAATACGTAAATAGATTTATAGCTATATGGTACTTTAAATAATGATAACTGAACAAACTCAAAGGCCAGGTTTGTTTTTAATTGAAACCAAAGGGAAGAGGGTTGATTCTACACTAAGAGAAAAAAAAAGTAAAAAAAAGTGTAATTAGTGGTTAAAGCACCAGAGGACTCAGGCTGCCCCCCTCGTTTCCAGCCTTCCTCTCCCCTCTTCTCTCTCTGCCTTTCTCATCTCTGCCTTTTATTAAAAAGCAAATGGCCCTTTTATAAAGCTCAGTTTCTGAAGTTCCTATTATACCCACTCCCACAGCATACATAAAGAAGCAGAGACAGTACTTGTAATTTGCTGGGAACCCTAAAGAGAAGTGAGATATCTCACTGAAGAATTCTCAAATAACGTGAAGACATGAAAAAATGTAGACAGCGCTTCTCTGGCTTGTGTAGGAAGAAGCAAAGAACCAGGAAATTAGTTTTATTTATCATTAATAGATACTGGACTTAGGATCCAGTATGTGATAATATAATTATAAATTAAGTTCAGTAGCATGCTATATCATCTGAACTAATATCAGCAGTAGTTATGAGAAGTGTATCAGTAGGCATCATAAAAGCTTGTCTGCTTCCTTGTACCTCAAAATAGTCATGCCCAGCGAGTATAGATAAAAGCTCCTGTAGCAAGAGGACCTGCTAGCGTTTTGTAAGTCTCCCCAACACATGCGATCGGTTTAATAGGAACCAACTCACTTTAACATGTTCATACTTAACTGAAAAGGAAGGATTAGAAGGCTGTCCGTAAGCCACACTCAAGGGTGAAATAAAGATGATTATTACAGCATTTGAAAGTAAAGTTGAAGAACATTTCAATTTCAAAACAGCAAGCAAGAGCAACAGACGACACATCTATATTTTAACTCTGGCAAAGTGTGAAAATTAAGTGAATCTGATGGGTCAGATTCTAAAAGCTTGAATTATGACCTCCCCCCACCCGATTAAATAGATTATTTTTCATATTTAGGATGTCATACCTCATTTGTGGAAAAAAACCTTTCTGGCACTGATGCACTGTTTCTTATTTCTTCTAGTCATTTTATTAATTACTATATGTTTGCCAAGGAAGAGCCCAAGTATACCTAAATCTAGAATTAAACTACATAGCACTAGGGTTTAAAATAATAGAATTTGTCATCCAGTTGACCAGCTCACATTCAGTGTGTGCCAAGCTCAATGGGTGAAATTTTTGCTCAGGCAAAAATCTGAGGAAATGGAAATTCACAATTTGTAATAGACCTTTTTCTCATAAAATGTTATTCCTGCCACTGTGCCCTCTGGAATGTGATGGGGGTGGGGGGTGTTGAGGCAGCTTTGGGTTGCAAAGGAGGACCCAAAAAGGTGCGATTTGGGGGAGCTTTCTATCTGTGCCCAGCCCAGGGACTCATATAAGCCTCCCTACATATATGGGTGTGTCCCATCCCTGCTTCCTCCCCTTGGAAACCCACAAGGAGAGTTTACCATACTAGAACTTCAGATCTTGAGTAAAGAAGTCCTTAATGTGTCCTCAGTAAGACTCACATGCAGCCTTAGAGATGTTGCTAACAATATTTCATTCTTCAGGTTGGCTCTGGGGCTCCTGCCAGTCTCTGTGTGAAGTAGAAACCCTCTAATGTGCTCTTCTGCTGGAATTCCTCATTGAGTGGCCTTCTTCTATGGTGGCTTTCTTCCTGGGGTGGGTGGGGGCAGGGTACGGCCTTAGAAGCAGGGTTCCCCATATGTACCTAAATATGTATTTTAGTGATTTTATGGAGATGGTAGTAAAATGTCTTAGGGAAGAAATACCTTTTTCTGCTTTGCACAAAAACACTGAATATGGGCTAGCAACAGCCTGCCTCCAGGTTGAAAGCAACGAACGCTCGGGCAACACACTGGTTGAGTTTTGCCACTCTCTAGCTGTGTGACCTTGAGCTAATCCCTTAATCTCAGTTTTGTCATCTGCAAAATGGAGACTATAGTACCTCATAGGCTGTTAAGATTAAAGAAATTACCTATGCCAAGGACTGGGCATAGGGCCTGACTCACAGTAAATGGTCAGTATGTGGTAGTTCTCATCACTTGGCTGGTACAAGCCTCTCTACACACATAGATCTCTTTCCGGACGCCTCCCGCTCTAGGCTCTCATAGCATAAAATAACTTTCAGCCTCATTACTACTATAAAACTCATTACAGTGGAACTATCGGTTTTTAGTATGAATCGTTAATTAGTATTAATTCAATAACCTTGTGCACGGAGTTAGCTGAACGAGCGGTGATTCTCCCGGCCCAGCTACGTGCATTAATGTAACGTTGAAGAGGGCCTGCGTCGGAAGGAACAAGGACTCAGGCAGTAGACGAGAGAAAAGGAATAAAGAAGGAAAGATTAGAGCTCCCTCTTTAGTTCTCCAGACAACAGATCAGCCCTGACAGGTCTGTCTCTGCCGTGGCGTTAATTATTACAAGAAAGACTGGTGAACAAGCTCGGAGCAGGTCAGCTTTGGCGGACTTAAAGATTATGCAGACAGGGGATGGGGGCCAGGGAGTCTTATCTACAAACTACCTGGCACTGTGTCTGTGTTTCAGGGCTCAGCATAGCGGTGGCTGTGGGAGGTGGAGGCTGGAAGTCCCTGCTGACAGTGATCTTATCATTCCCCATGATTCTTTCATTAGTGACTGCCTTCGCGGGCTCTTTTTCCAATATGTTGCTCATCAATATAATTTCTGTCTGTCACCGTGCCCGGATGTCATCTAGGCCCTGGAATTGTGTTATTGAGCTAACATTCGTTGTCAGAACTTTACAAGATAAACCTAATTCTCCTCATCCTATAAATGTGTTGGTTTTCCTATGCTGCATATATTGAATGGCCTTCAGGCTGTTGACACCTTCACCGAAATTCTCTGTCATGCATCTGTGTGTGTGTGTGTGTCCCCGTCTCCCCCTCCCCTTCCCTACCACTGGCGACCTCTTCTCCACCCCACCCCCAATCTCTTGCTCCCTTTCCTAAAGAAAAAAATGGCACTTTTCCTTATACTTTTACAGAACACTTGATGTCACAGAGGGGCGTCACTATGTGGCATTATGTGGGAGCGTGTCCTGGAGCATTATGAAACAAGGCTCCCAAGCCATGTTCATTCTGCCTGGTTTTCCCCATTCTGCCCAGCCTCCCACTCCCACTCCAAGAAAAAATAAAACTACAGTGTCTCTCGCATAAGAAAATGTTGTGGTAAGGTGTATTTCAGAAAATAAGGATTCTCGTGACTCCAGTTTTTATCTTTTTTAAAAAAGATGTATGTATTTATTTTAGAGAGAGAGAGAGCATGTGAGGGGGGCACAGAGGGAGAGTCTTTTTTTAAAAAGATTTCATTTATTTATTAGAGAGACAAGAGAGAGATAGGGGCAGTGAGCATGAGCAGGCACGAGCCAGGAGGAGAGAGAAGCAGGCTCCCCGCCAAGCAGGGAGCCCGACGCGGGGCTCGATCCCAGGACCCCGGGATCATGACCTGAGCCGAAGGCAGACGCCTAACCGACTGAGCCACCCGGGCGCCCCAGGGAGAAAGAGTCAAGCAGACTCCACACTGAGCAGAGCCCGACATGGGGCTCCGTCTCACAACCTTGAGATCACGACCTGAGTTGAAACCAAGAGTCAGATGCTTAACTGACTGCACCACCCAGGTGCCCCTCGTGACTCCAGTTTTTAAATCACAGCTGTGGGCACGTGGAAAGTGGGGGTGGGGAGCACGAGGGGTTGAGGGTGCTTTGACTGGCACCAGGGCCGGGAGTTCTGCTCTGAGGAGAAGTTGAAGGTAGCTCTGCTAGAGGTAAGATGAGGCTATTTGGCAGGGGCTGGGGGAGCTGCGGGCCTAAAGGCAGCTGAGGCTTGCTTGTCTGTCACTGAGTCACTGATGGTAGAATTTGAATCTGAACTCGAACTGTCTGTGGGCCCTGCTGCTGTCACCATGGTTGCTGCTGTTCTCCTGGGCTTTGTTTCCAGCTGTACCGAGATTGTCAGCTCTGCTTTTCCTGTTTCATGTCTTGTATACTTTGCTTCATGCAGTGGATCTGCTCCTGAAGTGCTGTGAATACATTTTGGTTTTAAATGACATATCGTGTTCATCTTAATGCAGAAAAATATAAAGAAAACAAAGTGGTCTAAAATCTCATCACCTATATAGCCCTGCTCATGTATTTTTTTAATAAGGGTATGAATATTTACATGGTTAGAATATACATATTGACGAAGCCCAAAGCATGAGTCATGCCCGTGCTACCACGGGTACATGTTGTAAAGGCACCTCATGTCACCTCTGCGCTTAGCATCGCCCTTAGCATTCAGAGCCTGTGGAGTGTACAAAGCACTATTATGGAATGAGTGCTGTAAGAAGCACTTTCTTTTTTTTTTTTTTTTAAAGATTTTATTTATTTATTTGAGACAGAGAGAATGAGAGACAGAGAGCGTGAGAGGGAGGAGGGTCAGAGGGAGAAGCAGACTCCCTGCCGAGCAGGGAGCCCGATGCGGGACTCGATCCCGGGACTCCAGGATCACGACCTGAGCCGAAGGCAGTCGCTTAACCAACTGAGCCACCCAGGCGCCCAGAAGCACTTTCTTTTAAAGGACTTTCTGATTAAAAAAATATATATATACAACAATGAATAAGGAAGGCATCACCCTGGCCCAAAAAGAGGCTGTTAGTCTAATGAGTCAAAGAATCATTGGACTACAGTTGCCTTTTGTTTGGCTTGCACTGTTTTTTTTAAATAAAAGCTGCCAACACTTAAAAATCAGGAGAGTTCACATAACAATGGCTTCCCTTCAAAAATCTGAAGAAAGGGGCGCCTGGCTGGCCTGGTCAGAGGAGCGTGTGACTCTTGATCTCAGGGTTGAGTTCGAGCCCCACGTTGGGTGTAGAGATTATTTAAATAAGTAAATAAACTTAAAAAAAAATCTGAAGAACTATTCACAAGGGGCCTGCATTCCCACATGGCAGTGACCTTATCGCTGAGGAACTGCTGTCCCCTTCGCATGTGTTCACTGCAAGCCCCACGCACACTCCCGTGTTGTGGACCTGACGCCGAAACCCGAGGCCCATTGTGCCTTGTCCTCCTGCCTGCCTGCTCTTAGAGTAGAAAACACTTCAGAGGGGCGCCTGGGTGGCTCAGTCGTTGAGCGTCTGCCTTTGGCTCAGGTCATGATCCCAGGGTCCTGGGATCGAGCCCCGCATCGGGCTCCCTGCTCTGCGGGAGGCCTGCTTCTCCCTCTCCCACTCCCCCTGCTTGTGTTCCCTCTCTCGCTGTGTCTCTCTCTGTCAAATAAACAAAATCTTAAAAAAAAAAAACCAAAAAACAAACACTTCAGAACCTGCGCTTCTGTCAAAAGTAGGGGGATAAAGCTACTCCAGAAGGGCCACAAGCTTTTTCTTACTGGCCTACTTCCCTGGAGACATTGGAGTTTGCAGTTCCAATTCAAGAGCAGCAGGATATTAAAGTTGAAAAGGACCTAGAGATCAACTCATCCCAGCCACTTGTTTCTGATTTCAGAGAGGTTTGACTGCCTTCCGATTGCTCGTTATTGAGAATGTTCCCTGTACCAGCTTTGTTTAAGTGAATACAGTCACATTTCTATTAGGTGGACTTCGTATCACATAATCAAATTTTTTCCTGACTCTCAAATTTTTCTGTGACTTGCACCAAGGTACACTGTAAAAGGGGGCTAGTTGATGGGGACCATTCAAAACAGAAAGGTAGAAACAGGTCACAGAAATCTTGACTTCTGGGAGTAGGAGAACAGCTTAGAATAGGAAGAAGCGCTGATTGTTAAAGTGGAATCAGACGGTCCAAGTGTGTGACCTGGCCAGGTTGTTATCCTACCCGAGACCTAGTTTCCCCATCTGGAAAATGGGGACAACTATGCTTTATCTTGAAGGGTAATGCAGATTAAGTTACACAATGTGTTTAGCATTATAATGAAAAATTTCAGTCATAGGGTCTATCGTTGTTATTACTAGAGTAATCACTCTGGACTCCCAGGTTTTTTAGTCACGTAGTCACTCAGTACATGTGCCTTGAGCGGTGTCACCACGGATAAGACACTGGAAGTCTCGGCGCCCCATTTTCCTGTCTGCTCAAAGGGGGGCAATAATACCTGCCCCTCACCCACACTGACGAGTCAGGAAATCAACTACAAGTGTGTTTGTGAGCCACTTAGTGGCGTTTATAGTGCTGAGCAAATTGTTATTACCACTTTGCTATTAATTAAACTAAGTTTTAAAAATACTGATAACTAAAAAAAAAAAAAAAACTGATAACTAGGGTTTCCAAAGATGCGCCAACTAACCCAAGTTACTTAACCTCCATTAGGAATTACATTTTTCTCAGGGCACCCTGGTGGCTCATTTGGCTAAGCATCCAGCTCTTGATCTCAGCTCAGGTCTTAATCTCAGGGTCGTGAGATCCATGCTGGATGTGGAGTCCACTTAAAAGAAAAAAAAAAAAGATTTGCATTTTTCTCAAGCTCAACTCACCAAGTGAATGAAGTGCCTAATATCATCCAACCAGAATATTTAGATAAGTCTAGAAGAGATTTTCTTGTGTGCCTTTACTTTGTCTGTCTCCCAGAGATTATATCAGAGGGGAGAATGCTGGTTTAGAGGAATAGACTAATGACTAATTTGCATTTGTGGGTTTTCCCTAAAGAAAACAAGAATTAACAGGACAACGTGAAACTGTGCGAGATTCGCTCAAGTACAAACTGAGGTCAGAAGCAGACACAGAATGTGCCTGTAATGACAGCCATGGGGCACTTTCATCACTTCACAAGGTGCCACGGCCTTGGAGGGTGTGGTGAGGATAGAAGCCCTGCCCATGTTTCATTTGCGTTGGACCAGAAGCCTCAGCTGGCTGGAGGGAAGAACTCGGGACAGGCCTGGGCAGGAGGCTCTCTCTAGTTAGGGGCAGTGTGCCTGTGAGCGGGTTATACCTGTACAGGACGGTCCTCATGTTTTGATCAACGTGTAAAATGTATTTTGCTACAGTTGAGCGTCTCCCTGCTGTGGCAATATCTGGAAGATGGTGTGCATCGCATTATTGACCTAAGTGGACATGTTCGGAGCAAGTCAGAAGGAGCTTAGCATTATGTCAGATCGGGATCAAAGAGACAGTGTGTGATTATTTATTCATTCATCCGTTACTTTGTTTATTCAGCAGATATTGAGCACCTGCCATGTTCTAGGCATCAGCACTGTAGTAGGGAAAACAAGCAATGCCTTTACCCTTGTGAAGTTTATATTGTACAGGGGAAGATTGGCATTAATTAAATTGTTTAAATAAATATAAAGATATTTACACAGTTGTGCATTGTGAGGGCAGTGAGGGGAGTAAAGAGAAGATCTACCCCATCAGAGAAGACCCGTCTGATGATGTCACACTTGTACTAAGACATCCCATATGCATTAATCAGCCGGTGTCAAAGACAGGGAAATATACTAGGCAGAGGGAACAGAAGACAACGAAAGGATTGGCATGTTTGGGCAGCAGAAGGGAGGGAAAGCAAGGGAAAGAGTAGTATGATATGACATTGGACAGTTTGGGTGGGGGCCAGACCATGCAGGACCTGGCCACCATCATTTTCACCTGACGCTGAAATAGCACCACTTAGAAAGGACAGTGGCTTGTACTAGAGTCAACGCAATGAGAACAAGAAAGCTGGAGGGGTTTAAGATGTACCTTAAAGGTAAGAGTGGCAGAACTTAATGCAGGACTGAATGTTAGGAATGAGGAAAAGAAAAGAAGAAAAACAAGGATGACTCCTAGCTTGAGTAACTGGATTGGGTGCCATTTTCTGCGGCTTGAAAGTTAAATAACTTGCTAGACCTCACTCGATTAGGACATTGAAGTCTAGTCTGTGTGAATTTGCTTTTTTTCATTTTTTTAATCTGTGAAGTGAGGTTAATAGGTTAAATTTCCAAGATATCTTCCAGATTTGCAATTACATTCTCTTCTAGACTAAATTGTTGATATAGAAACATCCTGAGGTATTAAGTAATATTGTCAGACCCTGGCATGTGACAAATAGTACAATTATGGAATAAATTTTTTATATCAAAACTTGTGGCCAAAATTTGGGGGGGTGTTTTTTTCTCATGCAAGCAAAAGAAAAGGTGATTTTGTCCATTTTCTCTTGGACATGATGTTTTTCTGGAGTCTTTCAGCAACAAGGTAGTTTGTTCTGTAAAGTAAGATTACATTATAGACTCTCTCTTGCAACCCCAAACTACAACTGCAAGGCACAAACGATAAATTGCCTACAGTGAAGCAGTTTTTGAAGATTATGCTTGGGCCGCCACCCAGGATATAGGCAGGTTTCTATAGAGAGGGAAAGGTGACATTTCAGTGATCCTAAAAACTGCCTGCAGCTCTAATCCACCATCTGGGGCTCACCCGTTTTGGCCAGGTCTAAGATTCTATTGTTAACAAAGGCAGTCCCAGCTGTCTCAAAGCAATAAATTTCTGAAATACATGTCATGAGATAGATCGTTTTTACCCACGAAACAATGGAATTGTGTCCTTGACAAAGGAATTGGCAGACCAGGAATCTTAGGTATATGCAACCACATGTGAGTAAAGCAAAGCAGACACTCTAAATCCACCCAAAGACCCCCTTATTGGACTATAAGCCCCTGAACCAGTTAGGATGCTACAAGGAGCAGAAAAATCCAGCTTAAAAAGCCATGAGCAGTAAAGATATTTACTGTCTCACAGAACAAGCCCCTTTCAGGCTGGTTCAGCCATTCCGTGATATCTTAGGGACTCAGGCTCTTTACCTCTCTGCTCTACCTGTAGCAGAGTGCCTTGACCCGGAGGCATATTGCCTCATATTTCAAGATGGCTGCCACAGTTCTGGGAAACAGGTGAGCCAACACTGGACCAAAGAAGTGGGTCATTTTCTTCATTGTGTCTCCTTTAGTGAGAGAGAAAGCCTTTCCCAGAAGCCCCAAGCAGACATCCCCCTTAAGTCCTTGTCTATGAAACACCCAGGTCTCCCCCCACCCACCGTCTAGAAGGTAGGACATTACCTGAGACTTGTTCCCCTCTCCTTTATTTCCTTCACTCTCTGTGACCTCTCCATTTAGGCTTTAAATAATCGGTCTCCTACCCTCTATCTCTATGTTTACTACATTAATTCAGATCTTCATTATCTCTATCTTTCTCCCTGGTTCCACTTTATCTTCCATATTGCCACTGGAACGATCTTTTAGAACACATATCTCACCATGACACTATCCTGCTTAAAACCCTTCCGTGATTCTTAATCACATACGCGATTACATTGCAATTTTTTTTCTAGCTGTAGGAATGACTTCTCCCCTCTTTTATTAAAAAAAAAAAGACTTACGTGGCAGCTCAGTACAGCTAACAGATGGGTGTAGACCTGCTGTGCTGAAATGGGGTGGGGAAAGGGCCCAGAGCCAGGTGGATCCCCCTGGTCTTCTCAAAGGGACGCCGCAGAGCCCTTCCCTGGATCCCCGGCAGTACAGGAAAATCGAAACACCTCCACGCCAGTTGACACGGACCTTAGGAGTGTCAACCAGGCTAGCAGCACAGGCTTGGATGGTAGTGGAGCCCAGGGTCAGGAACATGGTCTCTCAGAGTGTGCAGAGTGAGAAGGAAAGAGGTGAAGAGGGCTAAAGAGACAACTCGAAGAGGTCTATGAACGCACTGCCCCCAAGCCATGCAATATCCAATAAAGTTTCTATTTCACCTTCAGACTTTACGAATGTGCCTTATAGTCTCTGATTGTGTTAGACAAGTTAACCTAATCAGATGCTTGAGGACAAAGTGAGAATGTTTGAAAACTAAAAGGCAACTAAGCAAAAACTGAGAATAACAATCTCTAATGGTATGAATGGTTTTTGTGTTTACGTTTTCATTTTTACAGTGTTTTTTAAAGGTAAAAGATTTGCAATTTGCTTGGAATCCCTAAGATTAGACTTTTTTTTTCTTTCACAAAGCTTTTCATATCAGAAATCCTGAGTTGACCAATATTTCATGTATTTCCATTGCCGACCAAGGCAGTTTTGAGTTAAATGGCTTAAGAATGGAATTTCAAACTGAACTATAATACCTGAATATGCTAAATATTCTAATTATTCTCCCTGCTCCTGATATTGACCTGTATTTATTCTTTGTGTCCACTTAAGAATTCAGTCTTGTTTATTGTTCTGTGAAGGCTAAAGAGCTGTTTAGGTGCAGTTTACATTCTGTTATAGAATAGGACCTTCTAAATGAGGAGGGAAATATTAATGAAGACACTGATGGATAATTTTCACAAGCAAAGGCGTTAACAGTTTCAAGCAACAGCTTAATGGGTCGTACATTTCAGCAGGCATTTGCATATTCAGTGACACTGTCAGGAGGGAGGCAGGACAGAGGAAACAGTCAGACAGAGGACACCAGGCAGGAAATAAGGCCAGGCTCCAGGGGGACCACACTGTCCATCTCTATTTGCTTTTATCCATTCTCATTTCAAGAGGGGTTTGAGAAGAGCTTGTCCTTTTGTGTCTTTTATAGGTTCCAGGCAAGCAGGTCGTCCGTCTGGCTCCCCTTCTGGCTCTGACCACCCCAACCCCCACCTCCCATCTACCTAGATCTCATTTCTGTCTTCACTGTAGGTTTTTCTGCTTCTGCTTTATAGTCTGCCCCCATCACACCCTGGAGCTGACCTGTTTCTGGCTGCCCGTCTTTGCATCAGACTTTGTATAGGCATCTCCTTCACGGCGCCATAGGATCAGGCTGTTGGTATCTGTCATTTACTGCCTCTTCCAGACCCTCCAGCCGAGGAGCTCACAAGACCCCCCTCCTCCCCACTTTCAACTGGGGCTCCACAGAAATGAGGCATCAATGAGAAGCAAAAATAATATATCAACTGCCAGAAGCTTCAGACTGATTTTGATTCTCTCCTAATCCTTTTAAATGTGATATGTGTTTAAATTAAGAGGAGCAGAAACAAAAATGATTTGGGAAAATGATAATGTTATCCTAGCCTATTTCAGTAACATTCTAACATGGTTAAGAAAACTGCCTGTCAGATTTGATCAGTGTTGTTGAAGTGAACAGCCATCATTCTCAGGAGTGTCTGGAGTTAAATTCTCACCCAGCAGGAGCAGTTTTAATGACCGAAGAATCCAGTAACAACAAGAAATAGCTGAATCTCAACGCACCGCTGACCTCTTACAATGCCTCTCTCCTCCGTTTCCCAGGTACAACGTGTCTGATTGCTCTACTATCAGACAAGGACCTCACGGTGGCCAATGTGGGTGACTCGAGAGGGGTCCTGTGCGACAAGGACGGGAACGCCATTCCTCTGTCTCATGATCACAAGCCTTACCAACTGAAGGAGAGAAAGAGGATAAAGAGAGCTGGTGAGCTTGTGAACACCTCCAAGTACTGTCTGCCATCCTGTCCGGTGAACAAGGTGGCTTGCGTGGACTGCCTGTGGGGGATAAGATATTCAGTTACCCTGTGACTAGTAGATCAGCACAGAGGCTGCTGCTGAGGTAGCTGAGACTTGACTTTGTGACATTTCTTGGCAAATAAATGGCCACCGAACTTGCCCTCCTCGTGGCCAAAGATTCCAAAAGAGCCCCCCAAAAAGCCCTTTCCTAGTTTAAAGGCTAATGAGATCTTTGGGCTCCTGCTTGCCTTACCCTGCTTCCCTCCAGCCACACCAAACTAACCGTTCCCCAAGTGAGCCATGTTTCTGCTAGCTCTGTACCTTGGCAAGTGCCAGCCCCACCAGCCAGTGGATAACAATTACTTGTCCTTTAAGACCCAGTTTAAGGGTATCCTTTTGGTAAGCCTTCCCTGTCACTGCACCAAAGGCTCCCCCAGTCTAGGTTAGGTGCCCCTTCATTTTCCCAATATCCTATTTGGGTAACCTATTGGGTTACCTTTCACAATATGGACATACCTGGCTCTCTTATCTGTTCTGCCTTCCTGATTGTGAGCTCTTTGAGGGCAGGAATTCGGTCTTGTTCCTCTCTATACTCCCAGCATCTAGCTCAGTGCCTGGCACAAGTAAATATTCTGGGGTTGGGGGGCGGGCTCTTTTCATTTTTTTTTTTTCAACATCTAGAGACTGGGCATACAAACTTACATTCTGGAATTGGGATGGGATGGGGAATGTTAACAATAAATAAGTAAAAATAAGTAAATTATCTAGTATATTATAAAGTGATAACTATTATGAAGAGACATAAAGCAGGCAAGGGAATGGGGAGTATCGGGGGTGGTCACTACAGGCCTCACTAAGGTGATATTAGGACAAAGACTTGAAGGAAGATTATCAGTTGATGATTACATTTTCATGATTCACTTTGGGGGATTCTTTTCTACCTCATGGAAAGGAGGACTCCCTCCCTCTCCAGACTGACAACTGCGGCATGTTGGCTCTGCACAATATGCCAGGCGGCAGGCCCAGCTGTCCAAGGGGAGCTCACGTACCCTGGGTCTCTAACCAGAATGGGCCCCTGCTGCCTGGGGTAAATGCAGTTGACTTTCTCTCTCTACAGGTCAGCCTCTGCCCGGAACCTAATCAACATTTGAGTTTTCACAGTAGGAAACTGTACTTTTGAGTCAAAAACTGTTGAAATGTATTACAACCTCCTGCTTCAGTAACTGCTTGAGATGCAGAATAATTTTTAATGAGAGCTTTAGTCAGGCTTTTTGTTGTGGGATGGAACAAACTATATTTTAGGAGTATCTATCAAGCTCTGATGAGCTGCAAGCAGTCTGAGCAAATACTCTGGCTTCCTTACTTACAAAGACACCATTTCCCCATGAGTCTGCTGTGACCCTGGACTTAAGATTCAGTTAGCCTACTCCACGCAAGGATGTGTGTACGATACCTGGAAATGTCATCTTAGCATCCTGCGTGCCCTTCTGCAATGGCATTCCCATTGTATCCTCTCTCCTCGTCCCTGCCATACCCCCCACCTGCACCCGCACCCTCCAGGGATGCTTTATAGAGGCCAGTTTGGACACTGTCTCCAAGGAGGTTAATCTAACCTGTGTCAAGGGGTATTTTATAGCAAGGCTTAAGGGACAGTGATTGATTTTATTACCTTTACGTGTATTTTCTCTGACCTCAGCCTTCCTTTCAGGACACCTTTCCCTGTCCTACTTAGCATAACAATACACTACAACCAGTCTGGGCCAAATACGAGTTGGTCCTTCTGTCTTCACTCCTTTTATTGTTTCCAAGAACAGCAACATCAGCTGCCATTTATTGTTTGCTCACTCTGTGCTGGGAGCCAAGCCTAGTTCTTTACATATGATTTCTCTTTACTAACCTTATGAGCTTGATAATGTTATCCTCATTTTACAACCGAGGAAGTAGACCCTCAAAGAGGCATGTGTGCCCAAGGACACACAGCTAGTGAATAGTGGGACGAGAATCGAGACCCAGGACACTGACTCTGGAGCCCATGCTCTTGCCTACTAGACCACACTTCCTGGAATGTTCTCATACGTAGAGGTCCTACCCATCATTCAAAGCCTCGCTTTATTGCTCACTCTCCCTGATCATCACAACCAGGTATCATTGCTCCTCCTTCATCTGACTATAGCATTTAGCAGGTACTAGTTTCTTCTCGAAAGAATACTGCTTTGTGCTCATAGTTGTTAATACATGTAGCTTTTCCTTTCTGCTAGACTATCTGCTTCTTTAGAGAAAGGTCTGGATCTTGTATAAGTTTATAGCCTGCAAAATGCCTTGCATGGAGTATACATTTAATAGATATCTGACAAATAATATGTGAATGAACAAAGTCCTTGCTCCCTTAAAGAAAAAATAATAATAGACAATATTGAGTGCATGGAGTGCATGTGATACACAGGCACTATGCTAAGTGATTTATATGGAGTAACTCCTTTATTTCTCACAACTCAGTGGAATAGGTACTATTATTGTCCCCATTTTGTAGCCAGGGCAACCTAGAATCAGAAAGCTAGAGCTTCTCAACTGAAGTGACAGAGCCAAGAATCAAATCTACGCAGTCCGACCCAAGAGCCTGAACCTTTCTCTACTGTGCTAAAATACACCCTTCTTTAATCCCAATCCTATTTGGGGAGCTGTTTTGAGATCTAGATGCACCCAGGGGCAGCCTAAAGCTAAATGAAGTAGCCCAGTGGTGTCTCTGGTTCCCGTCCTCATGCCTTTCAGCGCTCTTTGGCCATTGTCCTCGAATCCCTACCCTAGGGCTCCCTACTATCAATCAAGGAGCCGTCAAGGTGTTGTTAAGTTAAAACCAATGCCCTCATCTACATGCATCTGCCTACCCTCACTATTTTTACTGATATATTCCTCAGAGCCTTTAAGATGAGGATCTCCTGGTAGAGTGTGAAACCTCAAGCCATACGGCGGGAAGGCTACTCCTTCCTGGCAGTGCCCAGGGAAGGTGAGGGGGGCACATGCAGGAGATGAGCCTTGTGTACGTGCACCCAGATTCTCCCGTGTGTGTGAGATACCAACTGCTCAAGCTAATGGGCTCATTCTGTCTTTGCAGGTGGTTTTATCAGTTTCAATGGCTCCTGGAGGGTCCAGGGAATCCTGGCCATGTCTCGGTCCCTGGGGGATTATCCGCTGAAAAATCTCAATGTGGTCATCCCAGACCCAGATATCCTGACCTTTGACCTGGACAAGCTCCAGCCCGAGTTCATGATCTTGGCATCAGATGGCCTCTGGGATGCTTTCAGCAACGAAGAAGCCGTTCGATTCATCAAGGAGCGCTTGGATGAACCTCACTTTGGGGCTAAGAGCATAGTTTTACAGTCATTTTACAGAGGCTGCCCTGACAATATAACGGTCATGGTGGTGAAGTTCAGGAATAGCAGCAAAACGGAAGAGCAGTGAACCCTTCTGGGTCTCGGCTGCCCTCGCCTAAAGGACTCTCAACACACTGGTCTCTTCTAATGTAGTGAAAGCGTGGGAGTTACAGTTAGGATCAGCCACCTAGACGTGGGATTCCCCTCCCTGGTGGGCATAGGTCTATATGCAGTAATGAATAGAGGGTGCTCTTGGCCCACATAGCTGAGAGGCTGGAAAATGGTTTCTTCATGTGTTCCCAATTCTTTCCTCCGATGTTCAAAATATATAAATATATAGCTGTAGATTCACAAGTATGACGTGAACGGCACATGTGCCATATATTCTCCCCTTTGGGATTCTTTTCAAGACCTCTTCCAGGATTCTCCAGGCATCAGACTCTGTCCTGTCTTTGGAGTGGTGCACAGAGCAGGCCTCCGGAGCTGCAGGGGACGGGCTGCCGCGGCCCCTGTGAGTCTGGGCGGACGGGCCGATGCCCGCTGCTGAGAGGCAGAGCTATCCTGAGGGGGCTTTGTCCTCCTGAGCCCAGCTTTTCTGCTCAGCAGCAGCCCAGACACAGATGTGAAATGGTTTATTATTCCGTGGCCGCTTTTGGAGACGGGGGGAAGGGGGGAGGATGAGACCGCCCACACAGCACACATAACCTTTTCCCCTGGCTTCCTTTCTTACTTAAATAGACTCTGTGCCACCTGACCCGTCTCCGTGCGTTTATCCTAATCGTGCATGACCTTAACCTTTTGCTTCTACCTTACCTTATGTAATAGGCAGCTGTGAAACCACCACCAGACACCACGATTTTTTGTCTTACCAAGAAACCTATTAGGGGAAATGGATAAAGCAAATCACAATACCATAATTTCTTCACTCTTTAAGGGTAGATGGAGGGAAATAGCGGCCAAATAAGTCACAGTGTCCCCTGGGAAATCTGCTGTTTGCGTTAGGAGAGAAAGCTGGGGAGGTCACCACTCTGAACTGAGCTCCAGCGGCCGTTTTTGTGGGGGTTTTTTTCTTCTCTCTCTCCTGTCCCAGTAGCCTTCAAGTGTCTTTCAAGCGGTGTTCTGATCGGCACAGCCTTGAACTGCGTGTGTGTTCCTTGAAGCCGAGGACACAGTGCCCAGCGGAGCTGGGCATTTGGTGATAAAATGCTGGCGCGTGCTTCCCCTTGACAGTGGAGAGGCAGCTGCCTATAACATTCGGTTGCAGATCACTGTCCACACCAGGTAGCTTTCCCCAGGCAAGCACAGCCCGCCCCCCCGCCACCCTGCGTTCCGCGGCAACCATGCTCACTGGCTGGGAATTCAAGCTCAAACCTGTATTGTTAAGTGGCTCAGAGTTATTTCGGGGCCAGGCTTGCTGCTCTTCGTGCCCTGTCACCAGAGTCATGTTTCCAAACTCAGTGTTTTATAAATTAATTGACCGAGTGCTGGGTCAGCCCGTTTGCCTGGCTGAGGTGGCTCAAACAACCAGACAAGATTTTTGTTGTGTCCCCACCCTTCTGTGTCTGAAATGTTGAGGTGTCCACCTGGTTTTGTCCTTCTCAAGTGGACACTTGTCTTTAGAGCTTCTCAAAGGTCCAGTTCACTGGCCACCTCCAGCCCACAGTGCCCCTCCTTCCCCTGCCCTTCTTCAACTGTGGAGCTTTCCCGAAGCAGGTTCCAGAGGAGAACTTGGGAGGATGAAGCTTCCCTTGTGGCTGCCAAGGGCTGCAGCCTGACTCGATTCCTCCAAGCACTTACCGTCCTTTGACTGCAATGAGAATTAATAATGGTTTCCCAAGCGATCTGCTCACTTTTGTAAACTGTAACATTAGAATTTCCAGCATTAGAATTAGAACCCTGGTTATTTTTTTTTTTAGCTACAGGAAGTTCTAGTACAAAATACCTGTCACCATTTTAGATTGAAATATTTGCCTATTGAGAGACAATGAACAATTGGATGTGTGTATTTGGGGACGGGGTCAGGGGAGAGGAAGATGGGAGACAGGCTGGTTGTGCTCAGTGATGGGATGGGCAAGCCAGGTGGCCTTGCTTGGAGATCTAGGACATCCTGACTCTGGCGAGTTACCAAAGCCCACCATCTAACTGAAGGTCAAGAATAAGCAATTTCAGCATTTTATGCTACCCAGTCCAATTTCCTTTTTTATTTTTAACTTAACCCTAAAATTTATATTGACAAGGGAAAGAGATCTTTTAATTCCATGATCATTATTAGTAAGATGAAAATAGACATGTTTTGGTGAAGATGAAAAAGCAAAGCTACAGGAAGTTAGTGTTTGTTTACCCTGAGCAGGGTCTTCCTGGGTGGTGCCGAGGACAGGTGTGTTGGCCTTCCCCTCCAGCTGAGGTTACCGGGTGTCTTCTAGTTTGTAGAATTAATTCATTTCTGAATTTAACCATGTAGTGTGTGTATTTCCTATTCCCTTTCTTTCTGCCTCTTTTCCTCCCACTTTGGCTTGTAGATTTTTTAAAGACAGATGTTTTAGGCAAAATAGTAGCAGTTTGATTAAGAGTTATGTCTAAAATCAGGGAACTTTGCTTCCTTCCCCCGTCCTGGAGCTCTCCCTCTGCCCCTCGTCCAGCTGTTAGGGGTCTGCAGACATCACTCCAGGGGTGCCCTGTGGCTCATTTTCTAGGGACAACAAGGGAAAAGTTGAATCTAGCCTTTAGGGAAATTTTTTTGAGAAGTTTGCATGTGAAGCTTCCCTAAACAGCACTGCCAAAGCTTTGGAATTATCACATGAGGCTGCCCAGACTCCCCAGCCCGAGTTCGCATTGCCAATAGCCCCATAGTGCCAAATTTGGGGATGGTTTTTCATTTCTTTTACAAATGAAGTTGGGAATGAATGACCACATGCTTACGAGCCCCCAGCAAGATGCCAAGCGCAGACCCTCATGAATGCACCGCTCTGCTGTTGTCCCCCCCAGCAATTTGTACTCTTAACATGGGTTGGGATTGGGGGGAGGGGATAGAACAAGATAGGGAAAATTTTTTTGAAAATTCACTGTATTTGCAATTCTCGAATTAAAGGAATAAATAATACTTACATTAAAAACTACAAAGCTAGTTCCCAAGACCTGCATTCATTTTATGTGACCAACTTGCCCAAGGCCCTGAGCTCTGAAGTCACTATTCTAATACAACATGACTGTGCGTATATGTACACATTACTGGTAACCAGCAGCTACGTTCTATTCCTTGCCTTAGATAGAAGGTATTGGCCTCTTGAATCTTGTCTATGTAATAAGAGTATTACAGAGAGTGTTTTCTAGAGTGAGGAGCATATGCAATCTGGGTAATTTAAAACAGGGCTTATTTCATGCAACTGTAATGATTTCAGCCCACATACATTCTGTGCAAACGGGATTGCGTGAGGATGATGGCATCGTTTCAATCCTATCTGAAGTCATTCTGGGAAACTGATGACATTATTGAATTGGATCACTTGGGTATCCGGCAATACATGAGGGATATGCAAAGGAGTGATCACCTTTTCCTTTGCCAAGTATATCTTGATTTTCCGGATTTTTTTCCCCCTGAATTATTGCCAGATCTAATGCTCTTACAACCATGTCAATGAAGAAGGTTTAGAAAGGGCAACATTTCACTGTACATTTGAAAGTATGTGAATACACACTCTGGATGAAGCTTTATTCTTCCATGATTTCAGAAATGATTTTTTTCTCCTTTGACCCATCATCATTAGACTGATCTTCCCTTAATATTCTCCTAAAATTGCCTTAGCCGGTCACACCAGCATTCCTGAACCAGCTCTGCAGAAATGACATGACTGTTAGATACACACTGGGGCCTATTTAATTAACTCTAGGTTAAATCATTGGTATCTAGACTTTGGAACTACTTAGTTGAACACTGCAGGAGTAATAGAATCCAGTGTTCCCCCAGAGTGTGTTCCATAGAACACAAATTCCAAAGATGATCTTCCAAATATAGGGTTCCATGGTCAAATGAGTTTGGGAAAGATACTATCTTAAAAAGTTAGTGCATATAAGCACATAGAAGGTTTTATTTAAATGTCCTATAGGTGGGCGGTGAGGAGAAGAGAAGAAACACACCACAAATGTAATTTCAGTTAGCTCAGTGTTTTCCAGATTAATTTGGCCAGAGAAACTTATTTTGAGTAACACCTAGTAACATTCCAAGGAGCTTGTGTTCCACAGGACCCACGTTGGGAATTTCTGGTATATGGATATAGTACTATTTTCTCATTCACTACAACTCTTAGTGGTAGCCGCACAATTTGCAATTTTGAAACACTAGTCCTTTTCACATATGAGGCTGATTTGTTAATGAAAGCGGGAAGAAACAGTATGACTTAGCAAGACCCATCAGCAGCTTCCCATTGATAACAGAAGCCCAGCAGTCCTACCTGAAGCTCTAAACTTCTCTCTTTTGTGTTAATAGGCAGGAGCATTGCCATATAGCTAGGGATTTCTCATATTCATTCCAAGAGCTTTCCGTTGTGTTTTTGAAGTCATCTTTGCTTTCCAGATTGAATCAAAATAAATATTTTTACATCTCATCACTATGTGAAAGTTTAGAAATATATATTTAAAACAGTAGAAAAGGAGGAAAAAGACATTTGGTTATAATTCATTTTAAAATTTTAACTAGATTTTTAAAATTATGTATCCATTGTATAATAATGGAAATGTGAACTATTAACACTTATTTACTCTTTGTCTTCTGTCATTCTTTCCAGATTCAATGAAATAATCTGAAATCAACCAAAGCTCATTTGTTCTAAAATCCCTATCCCATGTTGTCCCACTTTTCCCATATTATGTATAGGATTAAGTTTGGTGAGTTATCTCTTGACTAAAATGTAGGGCTTGACTATAACTCTGTACTCGTCACTCTCGGCCTGGGCAGGCCTGGGACGCTCTAGGGAATCCTGAAATAACAGATGAAACAAATTTAGTCCAAAACACCGTGCACAGTGAAGTTAGGGTAAAGTCATTAATCAGAATTACCAGGAATACATCCACCCTGTGGACATTATCCAAAATAGTAAAAAACTGAAAGTAAAACTGCTTAAGCTAGGTGGCAGATTTCAGAGGGCAAGTGACAGTTGAATTAGATATGTGCTTCTAGACATGTTTGGTAATATGTAAATTTTTTTTGCTAATTCTTAATGTCGATGCTTTGTCCATTATTTTTTCTTTTTACCACTGTTAAACTGCAGACTGTTTAACTAAGAGTGGATTGTGATCATTTTGATGTGTTTAGTAATAACCACACCATCATTTGTACAATCACTTTAATAAATCCAAGTTAAGGACTTTGAAGAGAGCATGAAGTAGCTATTCATTTTAACGAATCACAAAGGCATTTTCATAGTTCAAAACTCTGCCAACAAGCAAGCAGCAAAGATGCAGTTTATATTTAGAGATGTGGTTCCATTTATTCTAGAAGTCCTATAATCTGGCATTATTTAACCACAAAATCCCCTCTGACATTTGCCAAATCCAAATTAATCTCAAAATCTCCGAGGACCTGAGTCCTTGGCTCTGAGCACAAGCAGACTGCTATGGAGGTTCTGGGGGCAGATTGTGATGGGGGAGGACTGGGGGCTGGACAGTGTGCCTGGGTTGCTCGCTGTCTCTGTGGGAGAGGGACCGTGTATCTGCCACACTCTCTCTTCACCTTTTGTCATGAGGAAATTCAGAGGTTAAAGATGATATCATGTTTCTATATAAATCTGACAATGCATAATTTAAAACATGTTCACACAGAAGCAAAGACAGAAGTAATAATCAAGGAATCGGGGAAGAAAACCTGTAGGGCACCCAGACTTTAAAAATGTAAAAAAGTAGTTTTTCCAAAAATCAGACTTCGGTCATAGCAACTGCGGACACCTGCACACAGATCAGTAGAAGGCAGTTTTCCCACATCTCACCTATTCAAACAAGAGGCTTCCTACGTAGAGTATTGGCTAATGCTTTTTTTTACGTGTTAATAAAGACAGAATTCTAAAGCTTGTATAGGACTGTTAGAATAGGCAGAATCACATCTAAGAAAAATAGTTTGGAACATTTTTTAATTAAAAAAAAGGCAAAATTAATTTCCAGTATGGTCAAAGTCAGAATGTAAAGAAAAGAATTTTTGAGAAAATACAAAAGACAAAATTAAAAGAAAATCATATCAAATGAAATATTTTAAATTAAGAAAAGGAAGCATATTTTATTATATTATGAATCATGCTTTCTGATATTTGTGTTTTTTCTGAAGCTAAGGAGATAACATTGAAATAAGAAAATGAACATAGAGTTATTTGTAAATTCAGTAACATTACAGTCCCTATTCCATTCTTTCCCAATGAAAATGGATATGTGTGGCCTTATTTATTGCTGTCCTAAACGACCTTCACTGTTCTAGGTTCTGTTTACTTTGCAAATCTTAGAAGTGGTTTTACCCTGCATCCTTCAAATTTTTGCATCTTCCAGGCAGAAATACCCCCGTTTAAGAGTTTTTTAAATAGTAAGACAAAGTGAAATGCCTGCATTTTCGAGTGCCCAGATAAAACCGAAGCCAGATCAATGCAGTCACAGCTCCAACAGAGAGTGAGGTTTAGTAGACATAATTTTTCAAAGGCCAACATGAATACCAGTGAGTATTCAATTTAAAACAGACAATTACAAACAACAGGGTGATTCAGTGTTCTTGCTTTTTGGAGGTTTTCTAATCCATATAATACAAAAGGTCATATTTGCTCATATAATTTTAAAAAAAAAAACCAATCGTGGAGAAATGATGTTTTAGACATCTTTAACCCAAGAGAATGTCGCTTGTGCAAATTTTAAATTTCTGCCTGTATTAGTACATGTAAGAACAAACAATGATTGCTTAGTGTACTAATGAAAAGATCTAAATCCTGCTATTTGAGAAAAAAACTAGAACCGTGGGATGTGAAGCAAGACTACTGCCCCCATTTAGGCTTCAAGACTATAACCAGTCTTCATTTGTTGATCATTTTGGTTGTCTTTTTATCTCAGGTATATATTCAGAAAATAGAGTAATAAACACAAAAAATGGAGAGAATCCAATAACTTTTGCTTCTATTTTAGAAAGCAGGGGCACCTGGCTGGCTCCATCAGTGGAGCATGCAACTCTTGATCTCGGGGTCATGAGTTCAAGCTTCACGTTGGGTGTAGAGATTACTTTAAAAAAAATTAGAAAGCAGTGTTTGCCCTTTTTAATTTATCTGAAATACTTGTTCATATTGAAACGTTAACACCTACAACATGGTCTCCAGTTTACCCTTTCGTTACTCAAGCAAATGGATTTGATTTAGAGCACTTCCACGACTTCAAATCAGGCTGTCCAGTTAAAATCTATTTTGCAATGCCTCAGCATTCCTATGGTGAGCCAGGAAAAAGAAAACAAAAACAAAAGAGAAAAAACTTTAGTAAGGCCAGAGAATGGTTATACTGACAAGCCTGGAAAATAGTAATGAAAAAGTTAATTCCAAAACACTCCAATGTGAACCATGTTCATGTATATAATTTCTATATGCCAAATGTACAGGGTGTATTTTTAAATATAAGCATCATTGCATTTATAACAGATTGATCTACCTTATGAACAGATTTAATTAGAAAAGTCTTTATTTTTGCTGTAAGTACATCTGCTTGTATGTTTTGTTCTTTCCTTTCCTTTTTTTTTTTTTCCTGAGCACCTACCATGTGCCAAGCAGAGGGAGTCTGAGTAGATCTAGTGGGGACCACTCAGGCATCATCTCTGCCTTGTTTTACAGCCTAACGGAGGCTTCACAGATATTATAATGCTCAGCATTGGCCGAATGGGATGAAACTCAGCAACTTTCATGATTTCCTCCGATGGCCTTGGATTTGTGAGGACAAGGCAGAATTACATACAGTAATTCCTTCCTACACACAAGAGAGTGCCTGACAAAAGGTTAGGCATATCTTGCTCATATCCAAGCAAATTCCATCAGATATGTTAGATCACCTAAGTTTCCCAAGGATTGAATGAGGACGTGAGACAGGGAGCCTCTGGGGACCAGGGCAGGGGTAAGGCTGTCCCCATAGGAGTCCTCCGCCCAAGTGGGACAGCAGCTAGACAAGAGCTCAGTAGTAGTATGGTCCAAGTCAAGGTGTCTCTCCCTCCAGGATCCTTTCCTGGAGGAAAGAGAGAATTGCAAAAAAAGAGAATAGGGAATAATGAGAACATCTATGGCCAATTTTAATTTTTGTTCCCAAGAAGCTATATAGTGTAACAACCTTATGCCCCAAAAAAGAACCCAGAACTGAGAGTGTTTTGTTTTGTTTAAGATTTTATTTATTTATTTAAAAGAGAGAGAGAGAGAGTGCGCAAGCAGGGGGAGAAGAGGGAAAGGGAGAAGCAGACTCCCCATGGTGCAGGGAGCCCGATGTGGGTCTCGATCCCAGGACCCTGGGATTACGACCTGAGCTGAAGGCAGACACTTAACTGACTGAGCCACCCAGGCGTCCCCTGAGAGTATTTATCAGCAGTGTTCCTGAATCTATAAATTAGTGAATTCATTACACAGAAAATTGACATGTCTCAGTAATATAATAATTTCTTGGTTTTAAATATGAACAGAAGACTAAATGCCAGATTTTTTTTTAAATCATAAAGTTGGTATCCATAGTAACTTTAAACATTCCAGAGTCTGGGCATGGAATTTAAGTTTTATATTTTGAACAAAATAGCAACATCTATTTTCTGTATGGCAAAGCAAAACTAAATACCAGACTTTTATTTTTAACCACGGAGGCCACCACTTATTTCTAAGTTCTCTGCCTGGTCATCTTCCCTAGACATCTCTTTCTGTCTGTGCCAACTGCTTCTTTACCAAGTAATATTAGCTACTGCCAAATTACATTAGAATCCTATTGAATTCGAAGAACAGAAAGTGAATGATAAGAGATTGGGAATATCTCAGAGTGATCAGAAGTGGGGGGTTCTGTTGCCATTTTGTTTCTTTTTTATTTTATTTTATTATGCTATGTTAGTCACCATACATCACATCATTAGTTTTTTATTTATTTTTTAAATTTTATTATGTTATGTTAATCACCATACATTACATCATTATCTTTTGATATAGTGTTCCATGATTCATTGTTTGTGTATAACACCCAGTGCTCCATTCAGTACGTGCCCTCTTTAATACCCATCACCAGGCTAACCCATCTCTCCACCCCTCTCCCCTCTAGAACCCTCAGTTTGTTTCTCAGCGTCCATAGTCTCTCATGGTTCATCTCCCCCTCCGATTTCGCCCCTTTCATTCTTCCCCTCCTGCTATCTTCTTCTTCTTCTTCTTCTTTTTTTTTTTTTTAACATATAATGTATTATTTGTTTCAGAGGTACAGGTCTGTGATTCAACAGTCTCGCACAATTCACAGTGCTCACCATAGCACATACCCTCCCCGATGTCTATCACCCGGCCACCCTGTTTCTAAGCATGAGAACATATAAAATTCAAATGATGTCAAAACAATTTATGATTTGGTAAGATTAAAACCAGAGGTGGAGCTCCATTATTAATGAAGGAAAGAAGGAAAGGAGAGGTGAAGAGAGAAAGAGAAAAATACCACATAATTGAGTAGTGTTTTTTATGAATGGTATATCCCCAAAATTCTGACCTAATTTCCTGCTGGATTTTGAAACAGTGACTTTGTATAAGGCTTTATTAAACCAATTTCACCATCGTGAATGTTTTTCCATCAGCATTTTCTTGATATTTTAAAAATTATAAGAGATGATTTATAAAAAGATTCCAGGATCCATAATTTATTAGACAATGTTTTCTTTTAGGAATCTTCAGATTGTATTTAATAATTAAATTGAAGTTCAAAATGACTGCTCAAATCAATCACGCTTTCTGGTAAGTTAGTCCCTAAAAACTATCCATAATAAATACAACAAAACCTTGGCAAAACCTCATTATTCTTGGTACTCTTCAGAGGTTTTTATACCTACTATTCTATATTTGTCTCTAAGAGACATTTGACACAATGTTAAAGTGTCAGTTTGGTGTAGAGCTCAGAGTATATGGCGGTGCACAGTCACTCAAGATGCATGGCGTGTCATTCAGGTCCCTTTGATGTGTGCTAGGGGTAGATTTAGCCTTGTAGAGACTAATGTGTTCATGCAGTCACTGATTCTGTGTTGTTGTATACAAAATGAACAGCTAAAAATTCACCCTTGTTGACAAGATTAAAACAAAAATAAAAATTAAAGTTACTGGACTTTATACATGGGACTGCTGCTAGTCTTTTCTTTTGGTTAAAATTATTTTCCATGCTAGTGTCTGCTCCGGAGTTTTATCATTTCTCAGTGCTGTTCAGTTAGAATAGCTGTTGAGGTGAGAGGCCATGTGGAAAGCAGAAGAACAATTCAAGACCAGTTCAAGGCCAAGACCAAAGCACCACAGAAGCAAGAGACAGGAGATATCAAAACTTTGGGTGTTTTCATTTGGAACAGGAATAAGCCTGGCTCTGGTTCAAAACAAGGTAACTTTTAAAAGTGTATGCAACAAAAATTGTTTGTTGTTCACACAACACAACTTTTACCCAGCTCTATACCTCATCAACCAAATTTATATAGTATATAACCAGTATTAGGTGATAAGGGTTAGAGAAGCTATGCATACATGCCAACTAGAGCGACATGGTATGACACACGTCTGAGAAAAGTGTTCAGAAGAGAATAGCCATCTACAAAATATTTGACAGATGCAGGAAAGAACACTGTGGAATCTGGACACAGTAAGATAGATATATATCTACACACATGCACACATGTAATACTACTTTTAGGTATTCTAAAGATGAAATGCTCAAGCATGAGCAGTACCTGGAACCTAGATGAAGAACAATAAAAGTGAATCAGCAGATTGCTGATTTTGGAATTGGGTGTAACAAAGCAGAAAAATATGGCCTTGGATTATTTTTCTCCTTTTCGTTAAAAATATTTGATAGCCAGAGTAGAAAATGCCTCCCACAAATTCTAGTCTCCTACCCCTTTCTCTAGAAAATTTCTTTTTTTTTTTCTTTTTATTTTATTTAGAGAGAGGGGAGAGAGAGAGTGAACACAGGGGCAGAGGGCGAGGGAGAAAGAGAATCCCAAGCAGCCTCCATGTCCAGCATGGGGCCCAGTGCAGGCTTGACCCCATACCCCCAAGACCAGGACCTAAGCCGAAATCAAGAGTCGGACCCTTAACTGACTGAGCCACCCAGATGCCCCAGAAAATTTCCAGTATAGAATGAGGGATGTGATTCAAGATTTCAGGATGGATGATTGTCATCTGGGTTAGAGTAAGAATTATGGACTTTTTCAATACCACAGACCCAAAGAAATAGGAATCAAGAGCCACAAACACCCCACCTTCACTTACAGTGATGGTTTATATTCTCTCTTTCTTTCCCTCTGTTTTGTTTTAAAAATATAGTAGTGGCAATCTCTCTGGCTTTTTGAGGTAACAACAGCAGATCCTGGTAGCTTAAGCAGAAGGGGAACTTTAAGGATTTCAATATAAGTGGTGCCTTGTGGAATTCAAGGTCAGTCAGTATTTAAGTGCAGTCTTGGGAACAACTCACACCTAAGACTCAAAAGCTATCAAGAAGTCTACAGAGTTTCCTCTTCCAGCTCGAACAGATTAACTGCTATTGAACTAGGCCATCTACCATAAACAACTCTATAACTGGACATGCTATATCAAGCAGCTGTTTTCAGGCTGTAGACAACAGACAGTGCAAGATAGCAATTCTTGAGAGAAGGATCACAAATTGTCCCATGATCAACTCAGCTGTCTGTAAGAAGAGAGTTTTCTTTCTTTTTTTTTTTTTTTGAAGATTTTTATTTATTAATTTGGGAGAGAGAGAGAAAGCGAGTGTGCGAGAGAGAGCATGAGCGGGGTAGGGGCAGAGGGAGGGGAGAAGCAGGCTCCTGGGAGCCTGATTCGGGGCTAAATCCCAGGACCCCGGGATCATGACCTGAGCTGAAGGAAGATGCTTAACGACTGAGCCACCTAGGCACCCCAAGGGGACAGCTTTCTGATTGTGGCACAGCAAGCTGGAGTCCAAGCTGGACTGAATCAAAGATACAGAAATCAGAGTTTGGGCAAGTGGGGTGACTAGAATCTGTGGAGAGAGATACAGAAGGGGAGCTTCAGGAGTTATGGGTGGGCCCCTCCTGAATCCTTAGCTGAGGGCTTTACTGAGTGTGTGCAGGGTGAAACACCGAGGCTTAACACAAGATGGCTGCTGCTGTTTTGGAGAGTGGAAGAGAAATACTGGGTACTGAGCATGGCTGGGGAATACCAAGTTCTGGTCCAAGCAGAGTGGGGAGACCTCCTTAACACTGTCAACAACCCATGGGCAGCTGGGTGGCTCTGTTAGGTGTCTGCCTTCAGCTCAGGTCATGATCTCAGGGTCCTGAGATCGAGTCCCTGTCAGGGCTCCCTGCTCAGTGGGGAGTCTGCTTCTCCCTCTGCCTCTGCTCCTCCCCTCACTCATGTGTGCTCTCTCTCTCTCTCTCTCAAATAAATAAATAAAAATCTTAAAAAGCAAAACAAAACAAAAAAACACTGTTAACAACCCAGACATCCAACCCGATACACTTAGGCCATGCCTTAAGAGTAAAAACCACCATGTAGATTAAGGCCTACTTCAGACCTAACCTAAATGAGTCTAAAACCAAATGCTAACAAGATCCACGAGGGAGGCTGAGGTGGGAAGTTGAATTCTAACAAGTTGGAGGGGCTTGAGAATACCTCAGTTTTTTACAGACAGGCTGAAACAAACCATAACATGTACCCCCTTCCTCCCTCCATCCTTCCAAGGAAGGTCAAGATGATCAGCTAATAACTGAACTAGTTACTAGAACAAAAATCAAAAATCAAAACTCTTTAGAAGACAATAGAATCCAGAATATTTATATATTTATAACATCTCACTCACATTTTCTAGTATAATACAAAATCAATAAGTCACGAGACACCCAAAGAAACAGGAAAATGTGACCAAGAAATAGCAGTCAATGGCAACCACCTCTGAGTGGCCTGGATAATTGATCTTAGCATATTTTACAGCAGCTATAATAAGAATATTCAAGGAATTAAAGGCAACTGTGATCTTAATGAAAAAATAGATAAGGAATCTCAACAGAGAAATGGAAAATTAAAAGTGAAAATTCTAGAAAAGAAAAGTAAATAACTGGAATGAAAAATTCACGGATTAGCTTAACAGAACTTGGAGATGGCAAAAGAAGGAGTCAGTGAATTTGATCAATACAAATTAACCAATTTGAAGAAAAGGTGAAAAAAAAAAAAGTTGAAGGAAAAGTAATGGAACCTTAGGGATATGTAGGACACTATAAAACAGTATAAGATACATGTTACTCAAATGCCAGAAAGAGACAAGAGTGAGAATGGAGCAGAAGAATATTTGAAGAAATAATGGCCACAAATTTCTCAAATATTAGGGAAAATATCAATATACTTCCAGGAAGATCAGCAAACCACAGGGAAGCTAAACACAAAGAAAGTAATGCCCCAAAATGTCGTAATGCCATGGTTGAGAAGTCCTGCTCTAAAACAATCAACTTAAAAAATAATTTTAAAAAAGAGAAATAGCTAAGAAGGCAATTGAGGAAATTACATGGAATATTACTGCTTAGTCAGTTAACTCAAAAGAGGGGATGGTAGGAGACACAAAGGTGCAAAATGGAAAGTAAATAATGGGATGGTATACTTAAACCCAATCACATCAATAATTACATTAAATATAAATGGACTAAGCACTCCCTGATGGGGGCAAGTCTTTTTTTTTTTTTTAAATGTTGCTGAGACAACTGGGTATTTACATGGAAAAAATGAACTTCAACCCATTTCTCACTCTGTTAAAAATTTAAATTGGAGATGGATTATAGACCTAAATCTAAATCTTAAAACTCATAAAGCTTCTAGAAGAAAATATAAGAGAAAATCTCCCTGACTTTGGTGTAGGTAAAGATTTCTTGGGTGGGGCACAAAAAACATGAACCATAAAAGAAAAAAAAATGTGTAGGAATGTACAATGATATACTTTTGAGAACTATTTGGCATTTTTTTTTTAAAGATTTTATTTATTTATTTGAGACAGAGAGAATGAGAGAGAGAGAGCACATGAGAGGGGGGAGGGTCAGAGGCAGAAGCAGGCTCCCTGCTGAGCAGGGAGCCCGATGCGGGACTCGATCCAGGGACTCCAGGATCATGACCTGAGCCGAAGGCAGTCACTTAACCAACTGAGCCACCCAGGCGCCCGAGAACTATTTGGCATTTTATAATAAAGTTATACACACATCTACTGATTGTCCCAGCAATTCCGTTCCTACGTGTTTACACAAGAGAAACGAAAACAAGTAACACACACAAACAACCTGTACAAAGATCTTCATAGCGGTCTTATTCATAATAGCTCCAAACGGAAACAACCGAAATGGATAAACAAATTGTTATTTACTCATATAACAGAAGAATTCTTGGTAATAAGAAGAATAAACTGACACATTTGTGGGCTGGAACCATAAAGCTCCTGAAGGTGCTAGGTGCCCCATCAAGATCTTTTGACTCTAGATGTCAACACTTTACCCTCTTGGGCTCTATCTGGCCTGCCCAGTAGGGAGGCCAGTCTGGGGTTGGCATCCACAGGAATCCTTGCTGTCTCTTGCAAGGTCTGAATGGAAGGGAAGCCTATAGAGTCTCAGGCCTACCAGCCTAGCCCTAGATCAGCCATGGGAAAAGGGCACTGGCCCTGGCTAAGGGTCTATTTGAACATGGGCATTTTCTCTGTTTCCGTAAGCTACTGCCCTTCCATGAGCCCTAGACTCCATTTCTGAAGCTCTCCCCAGAGATTATAATCTTGGTTTCACTGAGAGTCCACCAAGGGTCCAATGTGAACTATGGGCTTGGGTGATAATGATGCGTCACTGTGGCGTCAGCCCCTGTGATAAATGCACCAGTGGTGAGGAGTGTTGGTAGTAGAAGAGGTTGTGCATGTGTAGGAGCAAGGGAGCATGTGGGAAGTTGCTGTGCCTTCCTCTCAATTTTGCTGTGAATTTAAAACTGCTCTAAAAAATGAAATCCAATTTTAAAAGAAAAAAAACCCAGCTAATAGCAAAATTTCCCAGATTTATATCTCCTTAGTTGGAAATAATGCTCACACTTAGTTTGGGTTGCTTAGCCCTTATTCTAAATTTTTTGAGAGGGATTGCCATTGCCAAATAGTGTCAAGTAGACCAATGGACTGTCTCCAGGGTTCTGGGAATCTTAAGAGGGGGAAATCCTCATGGCTTGGGTCACATTGTACTAACATGGTGAGTTGTACTAACCATGTAGGTGGAGTTAGCTGATGACACATTTCTCAGAAATTTCTAGAAGTTTCTAGAAAAGAGGTTATTTGGCAGGCAAAACGATAATGCCCCCTCTACCTGCTTTCAAACATAAGACTGAGAAAAATAAAATTTCACTTCTACAAATTTAATGCTTTTTAAAATTTTACTTTAGGTACAAATCAAAAGAGTTTCAATAACAAAAGTGAGGTTAAGTTACTCTCCTACCACTCACTGAGCGAAGCAATAGGGTTAATTATCACTTGACCTTAGAACATCAAATTAATCACTATTTATAGGTTTTCGACTATCCTGAAACCTTGAGACACTTCATTTGGAATAAAGTAATTATAGCAGCCTTGAGGCAGGAAGAACGGTTAAGACCTGTGTCCCGAGCACCGGTCACTTCACTGTGACCTTACCAACAGCCAGAGATTTTCCAGCTTCTCATTTATGAAGAGGACATATTGAGTGTTGTTACCATCAGGCCCTGAAACTACTTTGTGCCAAGCTCATAAAACAAACCTTCTCTGACAATAGTCAGGGAGCAAACCTTAAAAGGCAAGCAAATGTGGCCCTGACCTCTCTTCTTACCCAAGTAAGAAGCCCTGGTTCCACGGGTGAGAGGCGTACAGACTCTTGGGGCTACAACCCTTGGCCTCCTGCTCTTGTCTCTCGGCTCCCGGCAGAGGGAACCACAGACACTGCTTCCTTAAATGGAAGACAAGAAGGCAGTGAGGAAGAGAGAAGGCATTTCCTTTTTCTCCACTCTCCACTGCGTCCCTGCGGGCTGCTCACAGGCAGGGCACCATTCTCCTGCGAGATCTAGCCCACACCCTCCAAGCTCCCGGGTCACAAACCAGAGGAGGGTTTGATTTATTTCCTCACATCTCCCCACTCACCTGGGGCACAACCAGTCCCGGACAGGGAGATGGTTCTTGCGACCCCGCAGTTAGGATGCCCTCAGTTGTGAGTCACAGACTACTGGCCTCACCACAGCAGTGACTTCCTGTACAAAAGGTCTAGAAGTAAGCGGTCTCAGGGCTGCCCAGGCTCATCACCTCAGTCCACAACCCTGATCTTTAGCCTTGTCTCTTCTTGGGATCAGCATGGAAGCTATGGGTCCCCGCATTGTAGACAGAACATCTGACCAAAGAAAAGAGCCTTTCCTCTTTGTCTTTTTTATTATTATTATTAGGGAGGAGCCCTCCCAGACACCCACTGGGTCCCACTGGCTGGGACTGGTTTCCTCGCTATGGCCTCCATGGTGGGAGAAGGCGGGACGGCGGGCAGCCTGGGCAGGCGGCTCAGCAGCAAGCACAGCATTTGATCCTGTCCCCCACTAGCCTCTCCCCAGGACAGTTTCTGACCTTGCTTTTCACCTTTACCTAAATTTGTTAATATATTTGTTAAAACATAAAAGTAATTTATCCTTGTTGTTGAAAATGAAGTAATAAAAGGTACTTTAAACAGGAAAAAGTGATTGAGAGGCAATTCTTGTTAACGTTTTGGTACATTCTCATCCTGCTAATTTCTGTAGAGTTTCTACATTTGTAGTGAAGGGGGAATAGTGGCATTTAAAATCACCACTTTAGAGGCGCCGGAGTGGCTCAGTGTGTTGAGCATCTGATTCTCGGTTTCAGCTCAGGTCCTGATCTCCTGGGTTGTGGGATCGAGCCCCGGCATCAGGCTCAGCATCGGGAGTCTGCTTGGATATTCTCTCCCTCTGCCCTTCTCCCACTCGTGCTCTCTCTCAAATAAATAAATCTTTTAAAAAATAAAATCGTCACTGCAGCTGCTGCAAACGTTCGAAAGAATGCCGTAATTTTTCTCGAGGGAAGTTGATTTCTTTTTATCTGGGAAAAGTCTCGAGCGGGCTTCCTTCAGTTCCTTCCTTCCGAAACGTGAAGTGGCACTCACCTCCACCCTTCCTGCCACACAGTCTAACAGGCAACAGTAAAACATAACGGGGACTAAATTGAAAAACATTTTTTAAATTATTCTTTGAAGACCTAAAACAGGCGTGAGGGCTTGCGACTGTGGAGAAAGGGCCAGATGTGTTGCAGGCAGGGTTGGCGGGGGGCCTGAGGAGGGTCTGTGAGGACTGCTGTAACAAAGCACCACAGACTGGGTGGCGTATGAGCAACAGAAAGTATCTGGCACAGTTGTGGAGTCTGCAAGTCCAAAGTGAGGGCAGCAGTCGGCTTCTGTGGGGGCCTCCTTCCCAGTTACAGATGACAAATTTGTTCATCCTCAGATGGTGGAAAAAGGGAGACCAACTCTCTTACCTCTTCTTAGAAGGGCACTAATCCCATGCATGAAGGCTCTACCCACATGACCCAATTACCCCCCAAAGGCCCCACCCCCTAATACCCTCACAACGGGGATTCGATTTCAACATACGAATTTTGGAGGGACGCAAACCTTCGGTCCATAAGAGAGGGCTACAGATGATGGGAAATTTTCTTGAGGAGAGATGTTTTAATTATCTATGCATGACAAACCACTGCAAAATTTGAAAGCTTAAAGCAAAATTTAGGATTTCCCTTGGTTCTGTGGGTTGATGGGGACAGCTGGGAGGCTCTCGTTTGAGGTCTTATACAGTTGGGGCTGGAGTTGTCTGAAGGCTCAACTCCAAAATGAGTTCTTTACTCACATGTCTGGTGCTTCAGCTGGCTTGGCAGGATCATGGGAGCTGGCCGGGCCTCTCTTCTGTCTCCACCCAGCCTTGCACGGGGCTACCTTGGCTTTTCTTCGGGTGGTGGGCTCAGAGTAGCGGGACTTCTTACAGAAGCATCTGTTCCGAAAGACCAAGGCCAAGCTGTAAGGCTTCTTTTGACTTAGTCTCAGGGGACATGCACATCTCTTCTGTTACATTCAGTCGGCTTACAATTACTACTCTAACCATAGTGTAGGCACTCCATGAAAATTCTGAATTACTATTTTAGAAGTCCAAATGCAACTTTTCATCAGCAACACAAAAAACAACTAATAGTTATAGAGCATTTACTGTGTGCCAACAACCCTATGAGGTAGGTCATTTCCTCTTTTTTGTAGGTAAAGAAACTGAGGCACAAAAAAGGTAAAGTGACCTGCCAGCGACCACAGAGTTAGTAATCAGAGAAGCCTTAATTCAAACCCAGGCAACCTGGCTCAGGCTTCCTGAAGAAGAAGAGAACCCATTTTAGTGTTTCCGGCACTGGGGTCTGAAACTGCAAATTAATATATTCCCCATGACAGGTGACAGACATTTTGCTGTATTCTTTTCTCCTGGGTAATTGATGCCTCTTCACTGAAATTGTAAGAAACAAGCAGAAGCCTGTGGCACAAAGACCCAGGTCCTATTCGTAACTATCTCCCTGGTCTTGGCCCTTGCCCCCTTCTGGAAACCTGAAATCGACATCCCTGCCTTCCGCACACACAGCCCAAGGCGTTTCCGTAAGCAAACACCCCGACCATATGCACTGAGGACACACATTTATTTTGAAATGCCTGTGCAGCCAACTTCGTATGATGTCTTCTCTTACTGGGGCCTGGCTACAGGAACGTGTCATGCTGCTGGGGGCAGCACTGGTCCCTGGCTCGATTGGCCACTGCCCACTGGCATCTTACTCTGCAGCCTGCATGACTTCCCCAAGATGCCTGGTGGCCACACATTTCCTTAAATCCTTTGGAGACTATAGCCTGGCACCTCCAAGTTCCCCTCACCCCCGAGTCAGGCGTAATCCTTTTTAGAAATTTCTGCATTTCCACTGAGGAATGTGCTCTAACCAAATTTGATGTTAGCAAGGAACCGTGTAGCTGGACCTGGAACATTCTAGTCCTGGCTTGACAATGACCTTGGACAAGTTGCATGCCTTCATATCAGAGAACAAGAGTTCCCGAGCCTTTTCTTGGCAAAGATCCCTTTGCCCTCAATGAACCATCATCCATGACTCTGCACTCACTTAATTATAACTTGGTTTCTCCATTTTATTAATCAAACAAAATTAACCCCCAATTAAGCTTCTGTTAAGTATAAGCTGATCATGGCTACTGTCTCAGCTGATTAAATTCTAGCCAATGGAAACATTTTCCTTAGCTTGGGCGACCTTATCTTAGGTAAGCGTATGGATTCCTCTCAGCTTTTGGAATTTTGAAAATTGTGTAGACTCCATTAACTACTACCCCTGGCTGTGTTGACCATACCCAGGACTCAAAGACTAAGTCCAAGTTTTGTGCCTCCATCATGTACCTTAAATACAGAGTGATGGTATCTATCCTTGTTGGGCCCTTCTTTGTCCTTACAAGACCCACGAGATGGCCCTTGCCTTCCCTTGGGCACAAATTCTGTCAAGGGACTGCCCACACAAATCTCCCCTTGGCTTTTGGGGCCTTGCTAACATCCATCTCCTACCAACACCATCAACATGTGCCATCTATTCTGCTGGACTCCTTGAAGGTTTACTTCCATATTAACCACACTGGGACAACCAAGGAGCTGATGGAGAGTGTGAGGGGATTCCCAATTAGAGTTAGTTTTCAGCTCACACAAAATCCAGAGAAGTTGGCTTAACATAAAAGATTCTCAGTGGATTAAAGGATGGAACAACCGCAAGATGGCAGGATGGACCTGCCACATATTTACCCCCTCCCCCCCACTGAAATCTGGTCCCCTTCCAGCTCCTCTTGCTCTCCCTCCATCCTGCAACTGCCTACCAGACTGCAACAGAGAAGGGCTTTGTCCCCAACCTCATGCTCATAAATACTATTGTTACAAATAGCTCAGCTCTGGCTGCCATCTGCTGAGTTGCTGGGGAACACGATAATGCCCAGCACATTTAGGGTGGAGCTAGGGAAAGATTAACAGGTGTGAAAGGGTAGCCAGCTCTGGGAAGGGATCAAAACACCAGCTCCAAGTGAGCCAGAAAACTCCGGATCCACTCAGGCCAGACTCAGAACTGCAGGTCCCTGAGCCTCTCTCTCCCTTTCATACACTAGGCGTGGCAGATTCTATTACTGCACCCCATCCTATACAACACATTCCTGCCTGCCACCACGTGACTTGCACTATTTCCTGTGAGAATACACTACCCCCACCCACCACTGGCACTTGGCATGGGATTTACTTTGGTCAGTGGATATATTGCATAATATATGCCAATGTGTTTTGTCAGCTCTTCTTTCCTTCCCTCTGTAAGAATGGCATGTTCCAGACAGGGCGTGCCCTACAGTGGGGATCCCGAGATGAGAAGATAGAAGCAGCAGGTCGTGGCCAATGCTGGCAACCAGTGGTGTGCGATGTGCATGAAAAGAAAACATGGCTGATGTCACCCCGAGATTTGAGAGTTATTCTTGCAGCATAATCTGGCAGAAGCTAATGTGCTAGGAGTCACAAACTCCAGGCTATGGGCAAGCAAAGCAAATGAGTGAGGCACAGTGTGTAAGGCCATGGGGATGATGGGGCTGTGACAGGCGGGAGAGAATCGGCCTAAGGTTAGCCTCCAGCATTAAACTGTGTTATGAGTTAAAATAAAACATGCTATTTGGTTAAACATCAAGAGGCCAAGATTTTAATAACACAGCTGACTGATACTCCAAATTTAGACTATTAAGAGACATGTAGTTAAAAACAAAAAGCATAATGACCCAGCTTTTTGTTTTTCATAATCATTGAACTTTTTAGAGATCTTTTAGGCACCAATTTCTAGTTGAAAAGAAACAATCTTCTGAAATTTAGCAATTATTCACATTTCAGTTGTGATTTTTGTTTTAAAGGGAAATTATTTTTTATTTTAAAAGTTCCCCCTTAAGAAGTTCTTTGACTTAGCTTCCCCAACATCAATATAAACTTCTACAAAACCAATCTAATCATACCACAAAAATAACCACCATCTGTCTTAAAGAAAGTGACTCCGATATGAATGGGGATTACCAAGGGCACAGATTGATTCCATAGACTATTTCATTTGATTTTATTGTAACTGATTATCAGGTCTGAGACCAGGAAAATGGAAATAACGGTCTTATAGAGAATCACACATTAAAATAGTTCTAATTGGGGGCACCTGGGTGGCTCAGTCAGTTAAGCATCCAACTCTTGATTTCAGCTCAGGTCATGATCTCAAGGTCGTGGGATCCAGCCCCGAGTCAGGCTCTGAGCTCAGCGGGGAGTCCATGCTTGAGCTTCTCTCTCCCTTCTCCCTCTGCCCCTCCACCCCTCTCAAATAAATATATCTTTAGAAAAATAAAATAGGTCTAATTGAAATTAAGTATTTCTTATAGAATTATAAATATTTGAGTGTTACTAGAGCTAATTACATATTTTCACGTTTTTATTTTCTGCCAATGGCTTTGATCTTTTGCCAACCTGTCCTCCAGAAAAAAGGAATCACTTGTCCCATATCAGCCACAATGGGAAATTGCACAACCCCAAGAATATGGGGCAAGGAGTCTTCCTCTTTGATCTACCGGTAGGTCAGAAGTGATCTCCATCACCACTCCTATGAAGAAATGTGCTTCTACATGACATGGAATTCAGTTATGATCTTCGACCACACATTAAGGCTTTCCTTTTGATGTGAAACTAGTAACAACAGCAGCAGCATGTTTTTTCCGTCTTTATTCTCAAATTGACAGTTAATGAGAACACACATGGAACAGATTCATAATAACATTCATAATATCCTGGCCATTGGGTTCTCTCTTTTCTTTTTTGTCTTCAGAGTCCTTTCCAAAAGGAAACATGCTGCCTGGCATTCTATATATTATTCCCAATTTTCAAGTGGAAAAATGAGACAGATGTAGTGACATAAAAACACTGGGAATTACATTTTTAAAAACAAGACAATAATTCAGATCTTCTTGTTTTAATTCTTCTCTGTATTACCACGGTAAAATATTTATCAAAGTCCAAGAGATTACTGATATGCAATAATGACCAATGACTTTACACTAATGGAGCTATCAAACAATAAACTCATCAGTGAAGTAACCGGAGAAAAGTTCAAATGTAAAGGGTGATTCATTATTCTCTTTATAAAGTATTGAAACAACCATAACATTCAAACATCAGAAAGTCCTACGTAATATTAGACAGTAATTCATAACTGTGAAATGCTGTAACATCTTGAAGTACCTTCTGAATGACCAAAATGGATGAAATTTTGCTCAGTATAACTTCAGTTTTTTTACACAGAACTATGTATTTTAAAAACTGGTAACCCATGTAAGATATACACAAAACCTTTACCTGACTATTCTGTTCAATGATTAGAACTCCACATTGCTTTGTTTTTATGGACTGATGAGATTATAATCCAATGAAATCCTTTTAACACGTTCTAGTTTCTAGAATGGCATGTTCAAATAATTTTGTCCTATTAGTTTTATTAACAAAAATCTCCCATTTCCTCCCATTAGAGGGCCTGACTTGATTTTTGTCTAAATAAGTCACAAGTGTAACCCCTCCAGTCCCCAGTCTATGGGCACTTCATGAGTCTCAGTTCAGTGTAAGTCAACACAGGGACCTTCCCATGAGTTTTCCATTGGAGATTTTAAAGTAATTTTAATATTATCCAAAGAGTATCCTGTCTTTCTCTAGGCTTTTGTCAAATTAATAATGGCATGTGGTATTCCTCAGCATAACCTGCCAAAATGTGATAATTTCCTTGGAAGAAAAGCCATGAGCTGCAATCACACGTCTGAGTTGACAGACATCCAAATGGATCCTATATAAAAAGAAAAGGTTTGTGTCTTCTGGAATATGGATGTCCACTTTTAATAAATTCAAACAGATCCCAACATAAACATCTTCAAACTTGATGGGTTTTACGTGACTCATCATTTCATAGATTCTTGGCACCAAATCTCTGGACATTATATAACCCAACCCACTGCAGTAGGGAGGAAACACCTTGAAGGGATACTCCTGGTATGAAATATGGGCTTTCTGGTAAAATCCTCTATAGGAATAGTTATCGATTAGAGGATAACCTGTGAAAAACTTCTCTGAGTGATTTACATTTAAAAGGTACTTCACTAAGTTGCCAGTATTGATGAAAACATCAGTGTCTGTCTTCATGATGTACTTGGCATTGGGGCAAAACTCAGTTACCCACCTGAATGCCATAATTGTTTTCAAGGTCAGATTATTATATGTGTCTAAAAAATCCTGTCGTATTATGTCACCGTAAAGGAGGTGTTCATCCTCTAAGGACAATGCTAACATTTTGTCTTCCTTTTCAGCCTGTTGGCCTAATAAGAAAAATGTAAGAACCTCATATCCCCACCAAGACTTTTTTTCACCCCAAGTAACTCTAATGGCCTGTCTGGCTTTCACATCTGAAGGGTGTGAGGTCACCAGGATGACAAGAAATGGGTTTTGATGAGAGCAGTTTGAATGCTCTCGAAGCGTGAAGCGAAAGTCTTGTCTGTAAATTGGCTCATACTCATAGAAGTACATCCAGTTTACACGTTCTATCACATTGTAGTGGGGCAGGCTGAGGTACCACATCACAAGGAAACTCAGGAGGGACAGCAGCAGGAGGCTCCATTTGAGGGATCTCAGTGACATCCTACTCGGAAGGGTGGTCAAGAGAGCCAGGGCCATCCACAGCAGCTCCAAAGCACGCGAGCCTCAGGTTCTGGAAGATTTATCAAAGACCTGGTTAGTACTCCACCACCCAAGACACATCATTAAATGATATCTGATTATCTCCTTAAAGTGAGAGGCGGGACAATAAAAGCTCCCAAGCAAACCAAGAATCCTGACCCACGCCTCCTTAATTTCATTTAACTATAAGCAAATGGATACCAACAACCAAGAGTGCATTTTAGCTTTTTACATCAAGATCAAGGTTAAAAACATATCCTTCATTACTTTGGGAAAAATAATACTTTTTGTTTGATTTAAATAACTGTTGAAATACAATTTTGTCCTGGATGTCCAGAGGGACAGAGAGAGATGAGTAATGGGGGTTAAAAAATAAACCTGCAATGAAAACAAAACAAAACCCAGAACAAAAAGTTGCATTTTTTCTTCACCGGTATGGAAAAGATGTAAAGAAATTAATGCAAGGAGATATTACCAGCGACATGTCCCAATAAACCAAGGGTCTTTCTCAGCTTTGTGATCTGATGTGGATTCTAACAAATCCGAAATAAGGAAAACCCAGTAGCTACAGTTATTCACGTGAGATGGGAGGAAAGCAGAGACTCTTCACCTGAGAGGCAAGTCCTCTAGACACAAACAGGATAACCAATGCTCAGGACTGTGAAGGAGCTTTTACTTGTCCAAAACACATCCCAGCTCCCCTTTTACCTCACTGGCTGAACTCAGTGCTCAGTCTGGATAGCAAGCGCTTAAGTTAAAGGCCTGTCCCCTGTATGGAGTGTTCATGTGTTTCCCATTCTAATCTATTCAGAAACCCCGTGCCAGATCAGAATCATGGGAGGGAACCCCCAAGAACACGTGCTTTTACACAGACCCCCAGCTGAGATGAGAACAGAGGTAGGGGACACAGAGCACTCGGCCCGCAGTGACAGTGCGGCCTCAGCTCTGCGCTGGATCCCGAGGACGAGGCTGGTGTACAATTCAGGATCCTGCAGGGCTTTCCTGGTACCATGATCTAAAGACAAACACAAACACAGTGTTTCCTAGATCCTCCCATCCACAGACTACACCAAGCACTAAGAAGACCAGAGGAAGGACATGGGAGAAGAAGGCAATCCCAAGGCAATGGGGAAACATGGCAGACTGTTTATATCAAATGCTAAGGGACTTCAGAAGGAGGGACAGATCAACAACATGGGGGGCAGGCTGAGGAGGTCCTGATGGTGCCCTTTCACCCACAATCATCTGGGGGGAGGGCTCTGGGAAGCCAGAATTTGTTATGGGGGGGCGTACATTAATGTCACTATATGGGAAGGCTGGCCTCCCAAGGGTTCTACTTTGGGTCAGTCTTAGGTCTCTGGACACACAGCTCTTTTGCCTCTTAAAACTATGAAGATGACAGGATCTCAAGACCCCTTGTCCTCACTATCTGGCCATATCTTACCTGCTCTGACTAGTCTGGTCACGGTAATCTTTCCTTTCTCTAGTGCTTTCTATACTTTAAGTCACACAATACAATGGAATGTTCTGGCAAACTCTCCAGTTCAGTTTCATGTATGTGTCTTGCCTCTCAATTTATATTCTATGACCTTGGTGGCAAAGTTGTTCTCACAACTGTCAAAGTGCAAGACAGAGAGAGACCTACAGCAGGAGTGCAATGAACACAGACTTGTCTGTTATGCTATTTCTAGTTGTATAAGGATAAAAGGTAGGTCTGTCCATCCCACTCCATCCTCCTCCCTCCCCCTTACTAGCCTTACATAGCCAGCTCCTGGAAAAACCTGAAACAGAAGAGACCTAGAGAAAGGATTAGAGAAGGAACTAAGCTCTTCTTACATTTTCTCCTCATCTGGCTACTAGACACCGCCACAACTTTAGGACGCTCAATTTATACCTCGGCCAACGAAAGCCTGCACATTTATTACACCAGTTGTCAGGTGGTTTTACATCTCATTCTAACAAACAAGCACATTATAATAAATTTCGGACAAAAAGAAAGAAAGTATCCTGTGTGAGGAGCAGCCTTTATAACTGCATAGAGGCAACCAAGGCCCTGTTACTCTTCGATAATGGGAAGAACTCAAAACAGCAAATCTTATTACAGAAGTGATCTTACGTGCGTTCTAGAAGCCATGGTTTCTAGAAGTGAAAATGTGCCTGTAGTCATGAGGTCTACTGCTTGTGGGCCCACAAAGAAAATAAAGCAGCAGCAAGTAGAAGAAGAACTCTCTAGTCCAAAAAAGGGGAAAGGTCTTTTCGAGGACTGGCCGGAGAGACTTTAGATTACCTACAACGCAGGCGGCTCTAAGGGCAGAGACCGCATCCCCACCCCAGGTCTGACTTTCAACAAACAGGGCGAGCAGGTATGTTCTTTATCTTTCGGAGCCTCAGCTCCCACATCTCTGCCCTGAAGATGTCAGGACAGCGTAAATGGGGGATAACATGTACAAAACACGTAGCTGGCCAGTAAGTGTTCAGTAAATAGGGTCTGTCATCACCAGCTGTGTTCTTCCCTGGGCAGCTATTCTTCCCTGTTTGTGTTCTCTAAATTGATTTTTATTGTCAAAGGAATTATCCTAAAAAAAAAAAAAAAAATCACCTTTATAAATTCTTACTACTTAAAGGAAAATAGGTTTCAAAGCCATAAATATATTTCTATTTCTTACCTGCTTCTTGATTTATTTCTTCTGAGTGAAAGACCTTCAATTTCACTAACTGGGCATTCAGTAGTATGCAGCAAAAATAATGCTTGAAATTTCTATAAGACAGAGAAGAAACTTAACAGCATTTACCTAGGGGTCAGGGGATCAGAAGTCAAAGAGGGGAAAGAAACAAGCCCAGCTCCTCCAGTTTCTTTCTGAACTAGAAACAGATACTGAAATAAAAAGTTAAAAAAGTTACCCACTAGCCCATAGAATTCAGAGAGTCCATGGCTTCATCATGGAAAAAGAGCACTTGGCGTTCAAGGCTTAAAACATATATCTAAGTTCTCACGTCGTTCTCACGTCACCTGGTGTCTTCGGTCACCCTACCACAGTTTGACTTCCCTGAATAAGAACTCAGCGGTCACTCAAATAAGCGAAACACAAAACTTCTAAGAGACACTGTGCTGGTATCCTTTCCTTCATCCCCTGTTCTACACCTGCGTTCACAGCAGGCAACCCCGGTGTGCGACTGCCGACTACCACTTCCCAACCCACCCTTCCCCTCTGAGCACTTACCCCAGGCACACTGATAGACCGTGAGAAGAGAAACAGTGAGGCAAATCTCGCTTCCTGCCATGATTCACTACGTTCCTGTCTTGGTCTTTACTAGGCAAGCTTGAAAACCAGAGCAGGACATGAAAAACAGGGAGGCACTGACATATATCCCTCCTTATACAAAAAACGTTTCCAATGCATTAAAGACTCAAGTGGGAGAAAAATGAACCTTTCAAAGCACTAAAAGAAAATATGGATGAATATTTTAATAGTTTTGAAGTGGGGAAGACCTTTCAATTACTCAACTGTAAGGAAATAATATAATTTCAAAAATTTCTTGAACAAGATTGAAAAGCAAAAAAATAAAGACAAACAGAAAACTGGAGAAACAAAACAACAATAAAAAGCACAAACAAGGTTGGAAGATAAAAAACAAACTGGGAAAAAAGATACCTGAAATTTTATGACAAAGATTTGTAAACCCAATAAAAAAAAGGCTTCATACAAATTAAGAACAAGATGAATACTACAAGAGAATTAATGGCCAAAAGAGAAATTCTCAAGAGAACTACAAATGATCAATTAAATAAGAAAAGATATTCAAACTCACAAGTAAGGAGAAATATTGACAAAAATCGCAAACCAGCAAATTCAAGGAAAAAACATGACAATATTCGGTATGTGTGAGGGGAAAAGGCATTCTCATGCACTCTGGAGGGAAATTTGAAAACAAGTATCAAAATTTTAAACATACACACCCTTTGACCAAGCAATACCACTGCTAGCAATTTATCCTAAAGAAATAAGCAGGCAACTGTGTGTAATTTAAAATATGAAAAAATTTGATTTAAATGCCTCCCAATAGAGAACTGGTTAAACAAAACTATGATACATCCATACAAGCGCATATACTTATTCACTATATGCAACGAAACTATATTACCGACATTTCCTTGATATATTACTAAATGAAAACTGCAGTTGCAAAACTGCTTATGTGCTATGAGTCCTTTTGAAAAATGAAAAGATAATTATCTACAAACCCATAGAGTCACATATGCTGAGCAAGATTTCTAGAAAGATGTGTCCCAGTATGTCAATGGTTTCTATTCTGTGGGATTTCTGGAAGATTTCTTCTTTCTTTCATTTTTCTTTTTGTATCATTTGGATTTTCCACACTATTCATTTTTGTCTTTGTAAATATATAAAAACAAAGCCAAAAAATTTAATTTTATGCTTGCATATCTCAAAAGTTCCACTGAGTGGTAGCAACCCTAAGCTAGCAGTCAGGATTCTGAGTTTCATCTTATCCTAGTTCTTCTCCCAAAGTGTGACCACGTACAATTCATGATATTTCTATTAGGTATTATATTCTCTTATTTTAGTGAATATTATCTCAACATAGTAAGGAATGATTTTAAAAATCCACTCAAAATATAGTAATTCTAATATAAATCTAACAGGATTTACATTAGTTAATAATAATAGTACTTTATATATATGCATATATACACACAGATAAATATAAAAATTTATGAAGTTCAAAACAAATATTATTAGTTTTCCCCCAATAATGCTATATAGTGGGCCAGCTGGTTTTACTGTACCTATCTTATAGATGAATTTTAGAGATTTCAAGCGAATTGAAGATGAAATAAAGACACTTTCAAACAGACTAGGACTTACAAAGTCTATAAACTCTAGCTCAAAGTACCAAAGGAATATATATTTTAGTATGTAGAAAAATGAACTCAGGAGGAAGGAACGGCATGAAAGAAACAAATGGAAGCAAGGAGATAATTAAAAGATAGTAAAAACTAATACAGATAGTAAAACAAAAAGAGAGAGGGAGAAGAAGAAAAAAAATTATTCTTTTTAATGAGGTCAGAAAAAGTGAAACTAAAATACCATATAAAAATGACATGGTTGCTATAAAAAAAGATTCTCACAAAATTAAAATACGTTAATATTCTTACCTAATTCAGGAGGAAGAAGGAGAGAGTGATAAACTTTAGGACTGTGCAAAAAATTCATTTAAGAATATACATTAACCTTTAGAAGGACCACTGAATTAGTAGGTATGGACTATATATCTTCCATACTGATTGAGAAATAAAAGAAACAAAGCAAGCTATCAAATCAATAGGGGGTAGGACAAGAGAAAAAAAGCAGAGAAAATGCATGGCAAATAGAAAACACAAAAGATGTCAGAAGTAAATATAAATGGAAGCCCCTGGGTGGCTTAGTCGGTTGGGCATCTGACTCTTGGTTTTGGCTCAGGTCATGATCTCAAGGTCATGAGATCAAGCCCTGCATCAGGCTCTGCCCTGGGTGTGGATCCTGCCTGAGATTCTCTCTCCCTCTCCCTCTGCCTCTCTCTATCCCCACCCCCGCTCTAAAAAAATAAAAAGTTTTAAAAAGTAAAAAAAGAAGTAAATATAAATGTACTGTCAGAGTAAATATACACTCACCTACTAAAAGACAAGAGATTCTCAAATTGGCTTAAAATTCTGCCATTATACTGCTTATAAGACACATGCCTAAAACAAAACAACACAAAAGTTTTAAAATTAGTAAATAAGAAAACATATCAGGAAAATGCCAATCAGAAGGCTGCTGCAATTAAATACTAATGTCACATATTTTAAATGAACAGCATTCAAAAAGAACAAGAAGATTTTGCTAATAAAAGCAGCCATCAAATAAGATCATTTAACAGTCATGAAGCTATATAAACATAAAAACATAGCCTCAAAAAAATATAAAGCAAACTCTGAAAAGTATGAGTACAAATAGAAAAATCTATAATCCTAATGGAAGGTTTTTAACAAATCCCCCTAAATAATACATCAGCAGGCCAAAAATAAGGATATGCATGTTTCAAATAATATTAACAAATTTGGTTTAATAGAATAGTAATATTCGTTTCAAAATCACATGAAACATTTATTAAAAAATTGATCATGTTAGGCTATATAACACATTTCAAGAATTTTTAAAACTCAATTTAACAGGAGTGCCTGGCTAGCTCAGTTGAGCATGCAACTCGATCTCAGGGTTGGGAGTTCAAGACCCACACTGGGTGTAGAGACTACTTAAAGAAAAAAAAAAACATACCTCAATTTAACAGAGGCCACATTATTTGACCACAATATAATTATAACAAAAACATAACTTGAAAAACATATAAACAAAAAAAACTTGTTTGGAAACTCAACATCCTTACACACACAATTTCTGTTTAATCCATAAATTTAAAGAGAATACCATATTGGAAAGTGTACAATATGTGCAACTGAGTAAGATCAATTTACTACATTTCAGTGAGGCACTATTACATCAACTCCTTAACTGAAAACTGTTGGTTTGGGGCAGGGAAGACAAGCTTGTATTTTTTTCTGCTTTAAAGAATGATCTATAGTTCAGGGGAGACAAACAGCTCTAATTAAAGAGGGAAAACTCCTTTTTACAGAAAAATGCCAATTTTAAATGTAGGTACAGTGACAGAATAAGAAAACTATAATTTTGCAACTTCTCATGAAATTATGAATTCAGGCAATGATTATTAATCAGTGTTTTAATCATCAAAGGGAAGATTAATAAGGAGTTGGACATCTGTGTGGTACCAAAGTAATACCACAAAGATAACCTTTTACTCACAAGGACTGAAACAATATAAGCTTTACATTGGAGGAATTAGAGTGCTAATTATCAATGTTAGCATTATAAATGACAGAACAAACGCATACTATTTATCTCCTAAGGAGATGATACAATATGAAATGACAATATTATCTCTGATGAATCCTAGCCAAAAATGTTAACTGGAATTTAATCAAAATTTACACAAAATAGAGAGAATAGAAGAACAAGCTAAGGAACACCACAAGCAACATTCAAAGAAATCCAAGAGCTAGGATTGTCAGCTAGCATGGTGTCTTTAGCTAGTTAGTACCATGAAAAAAGGGAGAGCTGTAGATTAAAAAAGATTTAAGGACACACAAATTGCAGTGTATGGTCCTGGACTGGATCCTGGAGAGATCTGAATACAACCTAAGTATTAGGTGATGCCAGGAGGATTATTAATCTATTTAGGTGTGATAATGTTAACAGGCTACAACAGGCTATTAACTGGGTAAATAAATGTGGTATAGCTACACAATAGACTACTATTCAGCTACAAAAAGAAACAAAGTACTGATACAGGCTGTAACATACCAGTTTTCAAGAATTCAGAACATGGGGGCCCTGGGTGGCTCAGTCTGTTAAGTGTCTGACTCTTGATTTCGGCTCAGGTCATGATCTTGGGGTTGTGGGATTAAGCCCTGTGTTGGGCTCCATGCTCAGCATGGAGTCTGATTGGGATTCTCTCTCTCCCTCTGCCTCTGCCCCTCCCCCTGCTTACGCTCTCTCTTTCAAAATAAATAGAATCTTAAAAAAAAAAAAAAGAACTCAGAACATGGATGAACCTAAAAAAACATTAAGCTAAGTAAAAGAAGCCTGAAACAAAAAACCATATATATGTGACTCTATAAATGGGAAATATCCAGAAAAGGCAAATCTATAGACAGTAGGTTAGTGGTTGCCTGGGGGTGGCATAAGTAACTGGCTGCAAATGGAGATAAAGAATCATTTTGGGGTAATGGAAATATTTTAAAATTTGATTTGGTGATGGTTGCAGATCTCTGTAAATTTAGTAAAAATCACTGAATTACAATTAAAATGAAATAATTTGGGTGCCTGGGTGGCTCAGTCATAAGCGTCTGCCTTCGGCTCAGGTCATGATCCCAGGGTCCTGGGATGGAGCTCCACATGGGGCTCCCTGCTCGGCAGGAGGCCTGCTTCTCCCTCTCCCACTCCCCCTGCTTGCGTTTCCTCTCTCGCTGTCTCTCTCTCTCTGTTGAAAAATAAATAAAATCTTTAAAAAAAAAAAAAAGAATTAATTTTATGGTATGTAAGTCATACCTTAATAAAGCTCTTAAAAATAAAATTTAAAAAATTTTCCTATTTCTAGGAGTATGTATTTAGGAGTAGAAAGTCAAGATACCTGTATTTACTTTTAAAATATTTCAGTAATAAAAACTAAAGAGAGTTAAGAAAACAAATTCCCACTCTCATTCATTTATGGTGGAACAGGAAATGGTAACAACTCTCTGGAGGGCAATTTGGACATACTTACACAAATTACAAATACTTTACTCTTTTCTCAGTAATTTTGATCCTGGAAATTATTTTAGGCACAGCCGTATATGTCTAAAATGATAAGACCTTTTATTGTTATTAGCTACAACATTATAATAGTAAATGATTAGAAATAACCCAAGGGATCAATAAGGGATTACTTACATAAACAATGATACATCCACACAATGGAATACTATACAGATGTTTAAAAAAAGAACGAAGATGTTTTCTACGTACTGACCATGAAAGATTTTTAGAATACATTAAATGGAGAAGGAAGATCTAGAACAACGTTTATAATGTGCTAACTTTAACTTGTGTTAAAAGGAAGAGAAAAGGGGCACCTGGGTGGCTCAGTCTGTTAAGCATCTGACTCTGGATTTTGGCTCAGGTCATGATTTCAGGGTTGTGAGATCAAGCCCCACATCAGGATTCTTGCTCCATGGGGAGTCTGCCTGAGATTCTCTCCCCCTCCCTCTCCCTCTGGGGCCCCTGCTCTCTCTCTCTCAAATAAATAAATAAATCTTAAAAAAAAAAAGGAAGAGAAAAAATATGTGTATTTGTGTGTGTATGAGAAAAACAATGGAAAGACACATACAATGGGTAGGGAGGAATGGGGTAGATCAGAAAAGGGGTGAGAGCATCCCTTTTTTTTTAAGATTTTATTTATTTGAGATAAAGCGAGAGAGAGCATGAGCTGGGGGGAGGGGTAGAGGGAGAGGAAGAAGCAGACTCCCCACTGAGCAAGGAGGTCAATGCAGGGCTTCATCACAGGACCCTGGGATCATGACCTGAGCCAAAAATAGACGCTTAACTGACGGAGCCACCCAGGCTCCCCGAGAGCATCCCTTTCTTATATTACTTGATATTTCTTTGTTATATTACTTAAATAACATTACTTGGTTATATTACTTTGTAAGTTATATCGTTCTTACATTAATTTGATTCTCAAAACACTTGAATACATTAAAATTCAAAACAATGAAAATAAAAATTTTTCCCTCCCCATTTTAAAGTGGTACATATAAAAACACACTGGATGTAACTAATGCAGTCCTTACAGAAAACTCATAACCTTTTAAAACAATACACACTTTCAAAAGTAGAATTATCTTATATGCATTTTTTGTATCCACTTGATTTTTTTAAACTGGTATATAATTTACATACAATAAAATTCATCCTTTTTATTTTACTGTTCTGAACATGTAACCACCAGCACAATCAAGATATGACTCAATTCCATCACAACAAAAATTCTACTAATGTCCCTTAATCAATCCTTCCCTGAACCTCCAGGCAACCACTGATCTGTTTTTCATCCCTATAGCTTTGCCAAACCAGAATATGTTACATATATAGAATGATACAGTATGCAGACTTTTAAGCATAATGAATAATATTTTTTTTAAAAAAAGATTGAAAATAAATGAGCTGACTACTTAGCTCAAGAAGTTAAAAGAATAATTCCAATGTTATTACAGAAACAAGAAAACAGAAGGAATAACAAAGATAACGCGGAAAACAATGAAAAACAAAAAAGGAAGATTATTTGAAAAACAAACATTAGGAATAGAAGGGAAGTATCTAATCTGTTAGAGAAACTGTAGCAAACTTACGATGAAACTTTAGAAATATTTCTATTAAAGTCAGTAAAAAGACAAGGATGCCCATTATTGCCTCTACCATCCAGTGCTGTTTTAGAGAGTGTTACTGCCACTAAAACAAGAAGAGGAAATAAGATGTAAAAACTGTTAAGGAAGAGAAGAAAACCTGCCATGATTTTCTACAGAGAAAACTCAAAGGGAAAAAGACAACAGATAAGAACTAACAGGTTTACCAAGATGTTGGATATGAGCTCACATATATATCCAAAACATTTACAAAACCAAAAATCTAAGGAAAAACACAGCACCAACAAAAACTACAGAGTGTCAAATAAAGCTAACAAAAAATGTGCAAGGCCCTGATGTGGAAAGGTAAAAATCTTTTCTGAAGAATTAAAATTAAAAAAAAAAAGTGAATAAACAAGAGACACATATTCAGGGATAAGAAAACTCAAAAGTAAAGATTCCACTTTCCCAAATTAATCAATAAATTCATAGGATTATGAAAGGAATTTAATGATCTAGGAATAAGCAACACAATTTTGAACACAAAGAATGAAGCTGGGAGTGGGCTGGGTGTTATCAAATCGTACTGAAGAGCTACAGTGATTAAAACAGAGTAGCAGAAAGATTAAACAGCTGAATAGCGCCAAGACTGGAGGCAGATCCACATATACACTGGGACCTGAAAAATGGCAGAAGCTGCATCACAAACCAATGGGGAAAAGAGCCAATAAATGGTTTTGGAATAAATGTGGCTAAAGTAAAACCATATTCATATTTATTTTCAAAATAAAATTCAGGTAGATATGAGAATTTTAAAAAGCAAAACTAAAACTATTACAGAAAAATATAGCAGAATATATCTGTGAACCTATGTGTTGGGAAAGCCTTTGTAAACAAGTTACAAAAAGCATATCCCATAAAAAAGAGGAGAAATACACTAGGTAACATTAAATATATACATTAAAATATAAAGCTTATAGGACAAGGCAAATTAAAAGGTGAGCCACAGACTCAGAGAAGATATTTACAACAAGTGAAACAAAGGACTGGTATCCAGAATCTTCACTATGTTATATAGTATATATTTGTAATAATCTGTTATTCTTTGTTTATATAAAGTTTATGTAAAGCTTACAAATCAAAAAGAAAATGGGTGACACGTGAAAAGTTCACAGAAGAGGAAATCAGAAAGGTCAATAAATATGAAAAGAGGGTCAAACTCACTAGTGATCAGGGAAATGCAAATTAAAGTCAGATACCAAATTTTTAACCCATCAGGAAATATTAAAAAGTTTATTATTAATCAGGTATTGGAGTAAATGCTATTTGTCACACCTTGTGGGCTGAAGTGCACCATTACCGCCCCTTTGGTAGGTAAGCAATATGGCTACATCTAGTAAACTGAAAACTGGACTTTCCTTTCCTGGGACTACATCCTAGAAAAACTCTCATATGTGTACACACATGGAGATATGTGCAAGCACGCTCACTATGGGGCTATGAAAACAGATAATCTGAGGCAACTTAAATGTCTATCCAAAATGTCTATCCATAAGATAATAAATCAATAAAACCTGGTACTGTCTTCCAAAGGAATCCTACAAGACAGTTAAAAGAAATGAACTAGATTTATACACAGAGCATCAATTTGGATAGTATTAAAAAATAAAATGTTGAGTAAAATATACAAGTTGAAAAATCAAATACACATGTAATACCATTTATATAAGTAGTTTTAAACAGCACCCAAGAAACAGTGAGGTTTCAGAAGCAGCTATGGAAACAAAACTTTTTTTTCTCTCCAAAGATTTTATTTGAGAGAGACAGAGAGAGAGAGAGAGAGAGAGAGAGAGAGAGAGCGCGCGCACGCGCGAGCGCTCGAGGGAGCAGAGGGAGGGGGAGGCAGAGGGAGGAGGGAGAAGCAGACTACCTGCTGAGCGGGGAGCCTGATGCAGGTCTCCCAAGATCATGACCTGAGTCAGTCAGCCCTCAACCAACTGAGCCACCCAGGAGCCCCCCACAAAATTATCTTTTAAAGAAACTGCAGGAATTCCTCCCACACTCAGCAGTGTGGGTGTCACTGTGGAAGAATGAAAGGGGCATGCGGTGAAAAGGGGAAAGAGAAGACTAGCCACAAATATGATAAAGTATTAGCATCTGTTAATTCAGGGTGATGGAAATATAGGCATTCTCTTCTATTCTTAGTTTTCTTTGTATTTAAAATTTATCAAAACAGGGAAAAAAAGCATAATAAAAACGCTTGGATATCAGAGTTAAATGGCCCACCTAAATCTTAGCTGTAATATTTAATGGCTGTGTGACTTTGGGGAAGTGACTTAATTTCTCAAAAGCATCTTTTTTCAGCTATAAACCAAGTACCACAATACCAATTCAGTTACCATGGGTTTCTGTGGGAACATGGACTATTCAGTCAGTACACTCGGTAGTTTCTGAAGTTAAAGTGTCACTCAGGTGTGTGGATAAATGTGGACCCACTATGACGTCACAGGAATCAAAGTGGCCTGGCCTGAGACTTGGGACTGGCTCATACCCTGACAGTGGGGGCACAGAGCAGCAGTTCTTCTAGCACAAGCCTCCTTAGGAAGGCCATGAACCCCGACACTGTTCTAAATCGCATGTCCCAGGAGAGGGGCAGATAGAATCTAAAACATCGACGAATAGAAAAATAAAAAGGCCCAACAGGAAAATACACCACTATTTTATTACTGACTAATAATGTCATTTATCACTGTGAAGAAGTTATATTTATAATTTTAAAATGATTTCTATTTTATAAAAGATGAACTTGTGATTATTTTAACTAAATGTACAGGCACCGACTAGATTCTAAATAATTTACTTTAAACAAATAATCTTCTCTATCCCACAAATCTAGCATGATACTGGTGCACAGCAGGCCACCAGTAATTACTTGTCGATTTGGTGGTTGATCCACAACAACTGAAGAAACATCTCAAATAATAGAAAAGCCCAGAAAACCTCCAGAGACAAAACAGGTTGGCTGCTTCCAAAGCTTTAACCATCAAATGAAACCTCCATCCTCAGAGAAGAAATCTGCATTTCAGTTATTAACACCAGAACTTTCTGGGAGCCAAAGAGGGCTGCATCTATCTTATCCATAAGTGTTACAGAGCCCTCAAAAGGGTTCCAGGGACAAAAAAAAAAAAAAAAAAAAAAAAAAAGGAAATCATTCAAATAAACTTAAATTAGTATTTCTTAATGGAGGGCTCCTCAGTTTTTAATATGCTAATGTACATTCTCTGAGAAGGGGATATATTCTGCAATGTTTCTCAAATTTATCTGAAGAACCTTTTTTAATTTTCAGTGCCTCTGGCAAGGACTGAACTCTATACTTTGGAAAATCCTGTCCTCGATCATCTTTGTAGTCACTGAATTAATAAACTAATTTTGGTGAATTAATAAATAAAAATTTAAGCAGTAGTTTGGAGTTAAAAAAAATTGTACAAACTGGTTCAATTTTTTTTGGCAAAGTTTTTAGTGTTATTCCACTAAAGCTGAAGAAACATGTACCCTGCGATGTAGCAACTCCCAGTCCTAGGTAGAATACTCAACAATATGTAAATAGGAACACCAAAAAATGTTCAAGAAAGTTCATAACAGCACACTATCCATGATAACCCCAACCTGGAAACAACCATGGTACAAGGGAGAAACAAATTTATACAACAGCGCCTTATACAAAATGGAAATGAACAAACTACAACCTCATGTGACATTCTAGAGAGTCTCTCAAACACAATGTGGAGCTAAAGAAGCCAGACACAAGAAGACTAGACACTATGTTTCCATTTACACAAAGCTGAAAAGCAGGAAAAAGTAATCTATGGTGTCAAAGATGACAAGGACACTGGTAACCCCTGGAGACAAGGAGGGAATATAATAGGTAGGGGCCAGAGGGGACTTTCCCAGGTGCTGGCCACGTTCTATTTCTTGACCTGGATGGTGCCTACAGGTGTGTTCACTGTGATAATTCATTTCCTAATCTGCACTTTTTTTTTTTGCATGTTATGCTTAAAAAAAAAAAAGTTAAAACAGCTTGGCAATCCAATCAGTCATTCTGTTTGGTTACTGTGCACAATCAGTGTTGGCAGGTGTCTACATGACATGCTGGCCCTAGATGCCCAGCTGTGGTGAGAGCACTGGGAACTGCTACCAGGCACTAACTCATGTAATCTTCAAGACATCCCACGAATAAAGGCACTTTTGAAATCTTTATTGTTTGCATTGAATAGGTGAGGAAACTAAGGCTCAGGGAGAGTCAATAACTTGCCCAAAGTCACAGGCCTGTAAGTGGTAGAGACAAAATCAAACAGGACTCCAAATCTCATGTTCTTGGCACTATCCTTCCTATCCCAGGGAATCTGCTACATGCCTACTGACCAGAGTTGCTCGAGTGGTTTTAATTTCTCATGACCATCGAACCTTGAAACAGTAAAGCAGCATCACAACCTTACCATCTTTACACAGAAAGACTCAAAATTCTCCCTCTCAAAACCTAAAACATGAATTATTAACAACAGGAAAAAACAATAATAAATGGGGTGCCTGGGTGGCTCAGTCAGTTAAGCATCTGCCTTCAGCTCAGGTAGTGATCCCAAGATCCTGGGATCAAGCCCTGCATTGGGCTCCCTGCTCAGCAGGAAGCCTGCTTCTCCCTCTCCTTCTCCCTCTGCCCCTCCCCCGCCCGGTAATTTCTCTACCTCCAATAAATAAAATCTTTTTAAAAAATGATAACTAATAATTTATGCAGATACAGACCTTCTTATTTTGCATCAAAAATATGCTGGGAACTATGGGGCGCCTAGGTGGCTCAGTCAGTTAAGCATCTGACTCTTGATTTCAGCTCAGGTCATGATCTCAGGGTCCTGAGATGGAGCCCAGAGTTGGAGTCTGTGCTCAGCAGAGAATCTGCTTGAGAATCTCTCCCTCTACCCGTCCCCTCACTTGCGCACTTCCCCCAGCTCTAAAATAAATAAATATATCTTTAAAAACATGCTGGACACTAGGAAATTGGGGGACTGGGAAGGTGGTTGGAGGGATCAGTCCAAATGCAAGGACTCCAGAGAAACAGAAGAATTATTACAATGGTACAATTATTTAAGCCAAAATAACCTGAAATTCTTTCCTGGGGTACAAAAATGTTGCTTATTTTCTGCGAAGGGAAATAAAATTCAATTATTTAAAAAAAAATATAAAACTCCTTTAAGTACAAGTCTAATATATGTTCATTAGAGAATTGTGAATGCAAAAACAAAGCACAAAGACAATGAAAGCTTAAGGGTAACAATCTTAACATTTTTTGAAGAAAATCTATCTATCCCATCTGTCTCTCAGGAATACATAAGCCCCCCATCTCATCGCTGCCATGTCTCCTCCCATCCCTATTTTGGCCATAATGGCTTCGTTTTTGAGCCCTGACTGTGTCAAACTTTCCCTCCCTCGGGGAGTCTGCACTTGCTGTCTCTCTAACTCAAAAGCTGGTTCCTAAAAAGGCTGGCTCCTTCTCCTGCTTCAGATCCCAGTAAAATGTCACTTAGGCAAGTCCTTCCCTGACCCCTTCCCGGGCCCACACTTTCTATCACACCCCTCATTATTCTCCTCTCAGCAGTTAACCAACCCGGATTTTCTACTGTCTATTGTCTTTTCCCTTCCCAAGAATCTGAGGTTTGTGAGGGAAAAGGCCTTGCACACAGTAGGTGCTAGGTGGATATCTGAATGCTGCACAAATGCTCTGGTAATGTGCTTTTACCCATTCAATATATTAAGATCCCCACGAATAAATTGAATCCAAAAGCAAACTCCTGAATCTGTTAGATTATGCGTACTTTTCCTCAGCTCTCTCATGATACAAAGCCTTCTTCTAATAGGCTATCCTAATTCTGATCATGTTCATTTTAAAAGGTCCAGACATGAAAAAGCAAAAAACAAAACGAAACAAAACAAAAAACCCCACCAAAAACCACATTTCAATAAAATTCTAAGCCTGGGCATACTAGATTTAGGATCACCGAAGGAGAAAATGTGTGCTATCATTAAAGATCATTATAAAAGTACCATCAGTTGTGCAAATTATGACTCTTCTTCCACATAAAAGAACAGTAGTGCAAAGGGTAGAAATCCTAATAGCCCCAACAAGGCCCTGTGCACACTGAGTTTAGTACAAATCATAATTACACACATCAGTCATGTCCTATTCTTTATAGAGGGAGACATACACATATCAATACACCTCATGAAGAAAATTCCCCTACTAGCTCCCTCTGCAACTGAACATATTAATTCATAAACAAAGCAATATAAAACTCTACCATTCTGACCTCCTCTGTTTATATTAGAAACAAACAAAACCAGTGATGCCTGGCCACTACCTCTCTCTTCCCTTTTCTTTCTGGACCCAGTGGTTCCTAAACTTGGCTGTCTATTATAAGCTCTCGGAGAACTTGAAAACCTCTGGAAGCCCGGCCGTACCCGGGACTAACTGAATGAGAGTTGCAGAGGGCAGTGAGGCTCCTGCGGCAGTATCTTTAAAGTTTTCTAGGTGATTCCAGTGTGCCGCTTTAGACCTCACTATTCCAAGTACAGTGCCTGGGCACCACCTGGGAACTTGCTAGAAATGCAGAGCCTTAGGCCCAACCCCATCTGATCGCAGTGAATCAGAAACTCCGTTTCATGAAATAACACATGTTGAACATTTAGGATGGGGCTGGCGTGCAGTAAGAACTAAGTAGATGGCACTGCTATTTTTATTTATTAAAGTCCACTACATGGTCCTCTAACGTATTCTTATTTGCTTACATTTGTTCCATTTACAGACCTTGCAGCAGCTCCCAATGTCTCTTACAGGATACCATATGGTCTACAGCACATATGGACATGCAAATAAATCCTAGTTTATCCACATTCTCCCTCCAAATCAGTAAGTTTTCTTTCTTTTTTTTTTTTTTAGTAGGCTCCACACCCAACGTAGGGCTTGAACTCACGACCCTGAGATCAAGAGTCACATGCTCGGGCGCCTGGGTGGCTCAGTTGGTTAAGCGACTGCCTTGGGCTCGGGTCACGATCCTGGAGTCCCGGGATCGAGTCCCGCATCGGGCTCCCTGCTCGGCAGGGAGTCTGCTTCTCCCTCTGACCCTCCTCCCTCTCATGCTCTCTGTCTCTCATTCTCTCTCTCGCAAATAAATAAATAAAAAATCTTTAAAAAAAAAAGAGTCACATGCTCTACTGACTGAGCCAGCCGGGCGCCCCGATAAGCTTCCTTTCAGAATCCAAAGATGATGTTTCCTCTAGCATCTTAAAGTTGCTAACATTTTGCCACCCTGAACATATAAGCCCACAGGAACTACGAGTAGAGGTTCACATGCCAAATGCAACATTTCTCAGTTCCTCTTCCACACAAGCTCCCCTCTCTTGTGATCTTCCTCCCGCCCCCTGATCTTCCCGTAACTGGGAGTGATTGGAACTCTCAAAAGTCTACGATGGGTATTTCTGGCATCTGGTGGAGAACTACAAAATACATTAACCTTTTCAAACTGAGGTGTGAAATATTCGAGTGGCACCAATTATTTTAAGGATTGTGCCTATTTGATAAAGCTTACACTCCTCCCTCTTACTCTGAAGCACAGCTGGACATACAATAGAGAATCAAATTTTATTTACTGCATGGATGAACTGGAACCGCTATACTTGCCGAATTTAATAACACTTAAAAATGAGATACGCTTTACTCTGTCGGGGCAAACAAAGTTAATGTTAAAAAAAGCCCTTGCTTTCTACTTTATCCAATTTCTTCATATTCCCCTCTCTGCATACTTTTAGCAAAAGCCCCTGCTTGGTCCTGGCACTGTAGGAAGTACTCTCCATACTTCCACTATTTGTTGGTTAAAATAATCTATGAGGTATGCACTACTACCATAGCATTTATTTTCCAGTTGAGGAGACTGAGACGTGGAGACCTGATCATGAGTCAGGGTCTCACAGCCTGCAAGCAGGGCTGGGAATCCCGGACTCCTCATCCTGAGTGGGCTCCACAACCACGCCCCACTAGGCACCTTCCCTAATTTGTGTTAATCTCGCTGGCATCTTCATGCTTTCTTCCACATAGTGCAGCACCTCTTATCTTCTTCAGGGTGAAGAGCTGTCAAAGCTAACCCAGAAACTTAAAAAAAGGAGGAATCCTATGTGCAAATACCGTTCAATTTCCAAGCAGATCATGCTCTTTCTAATTCTCATCCAGACAAGATCCAACTAGTGTTCCCTTCACATACACTTTTCAGAAAAAGAGGAACTGCTGAGAAGAATAACATTAATGAGTTTATATTCCAGATAACCCTGAATAAATTACTGAGCTTCAGTAAAAATTAGCAAACACTCCAACACAAAGGCAATGACCATCAGGAGCCAGCAGAGATTCAGAGCACTTGTCTAACTAACTCATCTCCATATTCAAAAGGTTCCTTCACCTGAAGATCAAAGGAAGCCTTAGATAATTCACAAGAATTAAGTTTCTCTGAAGAGGGCAGGGCACTGAATGGTCTTTCTGAAAAAAGTGGACAAGTGAGCCCAAAGATGGTGCCTCACTGGTTTCAAAACTGGCTGATCCCTCATGTCCCATGTGTTCTCCATAGCCAGTCATGTGTTCAACAAACACTTTTGGGCTCGTGCTGGACTGTGAGAATACGGTACTGACCAAAACACCCAAACAGGGCAAAAGTGGACGTACCTCTGCACTCAGGGGTGAGCAGTCTGAAAGAGCCACATGATAGAACAGCCTGGGGGAAGAGGCAACAAGATGACTGGGTCTGGAGAGAAGGTAGGAAAACTGGAGCAGAGCAAAGATCACACAAGTCAGGCAGAACAGCAGGAAGGCTGGCTTGAAAGCTGGGCTTCCTGTCTCTGTTTTGTTATAAACAGTTTTACCCACTGGAGGAAAAGAACAGGGGAAGCTGCTCTAGTTAATATCTCTTCTCATTGTTGCCCTAGGTTAGAAATATTACATATCTTTGTCATTCTTATCTGTCAGGCTAAGTCACCAATTACCTTTTCCTTAGTTATCATTTTTTCATTCGACATGCCAGACCTGTGTTAGAGGCTGGGACCGCCATGGGGAAAAAGAACCCTGCCTTGCCCTCAAGTTGTTGACATCATGTAGAGCATGGAGGAAGGTTGAGGACTCCAAGGCTCAGACTGAACATTATGGGTAAAGCCCACCTGGAGAAGATGGGAGGGAGACCTCCCTGCTCAAGTGTCTCTAAATGTGTGGTCAGGGTCCATGGCAGCGAGCTGACTTTGCACTCTCAGAATGTGCAGATGCTTGATAAAAATGCAAATTACAGAACCTATTATCAGTTTAGAGAAAAGAACTATTTAACATTGAGAAGAGTTGATAAGAATTTTTTCTCTTAGAAAGGGGGTATCTCCATCCTTGAAAACAAAGTCTGTTACAAAACAGGAGCCAAATATAGTGCTTCTTTATGCTAACTTAAAAATGCCTGTACAGGGGTGCCTGGGTGGCTCAGTCGTTAAGCGTCTGCCTTCGGCTCAGGTCATGATCCCGGGGTCCTGGGATCGAGCTCCGTATCGGGCTCCCCGCTCCGCGGGAAGCCTGCTTCTCCCTCTCCCTCTGCCCCTGCTTGTGTTCTCTCTCTCGCTGTGTCTCTCTGTCAAATAAATAAATAAAATCTTAAAAAAAAAAAAAATGCCTGTACAAAACGCACAGCTTGGGAGTTTAGCAGAATTCTACGTTCTAGTCCAGGAGTGGCAAAAAAAAATTTTTTTAATAAAAGTGCAGATAGCAAACATTTTCTTTGTGGGCCATACAGTCTCTATCCCAGCTACCTGATTCTGTCTTTATAGTAAAAATGGAGCTATAGACTATATTAAGCAAAGAGATGTGGCTATGCTCCAAAAAACTTTACCAAACAGGCTGCTGGTCTGGAGGTGTTGTTCTAGCCCCATGAAATGGCATACCTTAGAAGAGCAAGAAAATCTCAATTTCCTGGGGTGCCTGGCTGGCTCAGTCAGTAGAGCATGTGACTCTTGATCTCAGGATCATGAGTTCAAGCCCTACACTGGGCAAGGAGCCTACTAAAAAAAAAAGAAAAAAGAAAAAAAAAAAAGAAAATCTCAATCTCCTAAAATCTTTCTTCTCTGTGTTTCCTTATTACTGAAGGGGGGATCCTAGTGGTGGTAACATGTTCCCATATAACATGGTTCCCGGAGGGTAGACAGGGCTGAATAGTATTAAGCTAGGCTATGGATGCTCTACGGGGACAACAAAAGGCCTGGCGTCCTGACTAATTCAGGGTCAGAAACACATAGAATGAAAAATTAATAATCTACTCTAGCTTTCTGGCTTTACTCCTTCACTTCTCAGAGCTTCAGGGGTTACAAGTTATCTCCCTAGCCATCGGGCAATGTCTCAGGGCCTCACCGTTGGGATGTTCTGTGGCTTCATCTTCATCTTCCCCTCGTTTAGACAAACCTCCTACAAATCACTATGCTTCCTGCACATACCTTCACCGTCCCCTCTCATCTAAATCACAACGTACCAAAAACTCTGGTGCCAAAAGCAAATCAGTATTAATAACAGGCAACTTTTTACTGAAATAAAACCATTGTTCGCAGTCCCAAAAGAGATATTTGCAGAACAAATGCTGTCAAATGAACTGCAACTTTTGAATGCATCTGCTGTACAAGGCCGTTTAAGAGCATCCTATTTGACTCCCCACATTTGACCTCATTCATGAAGTTGTACAGTGTGGTCACCACACAGTGAGCAGGGATGAGCAATGACAACTTTTAGAACTGCAAAAGAAAAGTGTATTTGGCCTCACATTATATGGTTGTGAATGGGATAAAGGCACTTTCTCAAATGGGATTCTACCTGTATCACCCAATGGGGGAAAGAACAGAGCTGCAGACTGGGCACAGAGAGAAGGCAAATCATTTCAAGGGATATGAACAGAGGAAAAAGTATCCACTGGAGTATTTTCTTAGGAATAAAGAGAGTGAGGGGCGCCTGGATGGCTCACTTGTTAAAGCGTCTGCCTTCAGCTCAGGTCATGATCCCAGGGCCCTGGGATCGAGCCCTGCATCAGGCTCCCTGCTCAGCTGGAAGCCTGCTTCTTCCTCTCCCTCTGCCCCTGCTTGTGTTCCCTCTCTCGCTGTGTCTGTCTCTATCAAATAAATTAAAAAAAAAAAAAAAAAAAAAGGAATAAAGAGAGTGGAGTCTGAGGTTGAATATGGCCACCAAATTAAGTTTACATAGTTAATTTTTCCTGAGTTATCACGGTATTTTAATAATAATCCAATTTTTAGAAATACATGTATCATCCAGAATGGTTTAGTAAAGCTTAACTCTTACAACCCTCAAATCCTTCAGGGAAAAAAGATATACCAGAATATACAACAGAATTTGTAGCTGTGTAAATGATCCTTAGAATCTTATAAAGGAGACTATTACAGTCAATTTTAACCAGTCAGGATAATTTCTAAATTAAAATAAGATGAACTTACCCACAGAATTTCAGATGAGACTAAAGCACTAGCAGAAGTTTTTCTGCTGTTTTCCATATTCCATGCTTAATTAAAAGATTTGCTGTGAACTACTGAGCAAAAGAACAGAAAAAGAATACATCTAAGTCATAACTCAACACCATCAAGCAATATGACATCTAAAATCAATGCTCTATACCCAGCAAGCTGCTAAGGAGCAAATTATTATACATCAACATTCTCCTCATTTTTGGAAAAGCTTTGGTCCTCTCTTCTTCCTCCTTGCTTTTAAATCACCTCATGCATCCGCTCTGGAATTATAATTTGGCCACTGTTCTGGTAACAGGCTTTATTTTCATGGCTGGAATTACCCAATGACCATTCATTTGAATGAACCTTCTAGTCTAGAAGAAAAAAATGTTTGACTCTTATCTCTTAATAAATAGCTCCCTTCTCTAGACTGATAAAAGTTCAGATGCGCTTTTATCAGGTATCAACACATTCTGAGAGCACAAACTCAGCTCCCTACATCCCTCTAAGACACCTGGGGAAAGCTAAAACACAAACTTATTCTCAGTTGAAGACTGCAAACTCAAATCTTCCTTACGTCTGAAAACAGAAAAAAAGATATGGTTTGGTAATCTGTTCCTTGCTACTAGCTTTTCCTGACAAAGCAGCACGTCCTAAACATTGGTACTATGTGCAAAATAGAGAGGGGAAAAAAAACCCCATCTCTGCCTTGCAAATCTCCCTCCTAGTCCAACAGTGAGGAGTGGAAGAGAAGGAAATACGGAATGCAACGCATCATTCCTTACTGCTTGGAAAAGTGAGGCTCCATTGCACCTTTCAGATTTCTTTTCAAATGCCTGTATGCCGTTAAGATCGCCTCTTACAGCCCTAGCTCCCTGGGGTTTCCTTTTCTCTCTGCCCAATTCGCCCCTTCTCCTCCTTGGGTCCATATTCCTTACAATCCCTCCCGATGAAGAAGAACCCTCCCACAATCCGACTGCCAGGCCCTTCCCCAACGCCTTGGGAGTGCGTTCGCCCCGGGCCTGCTGGGAAATCCACCAAAACCGAGACACCGTCCCTCCTCTCCCCCCGGCAGTCGCGGCCAACGCGCCCCGGGCTGCTCCCCGAGTTTGTCGCCAGGGCGGCCCAGGGCGACGGCGATCCGGGGGCTGCGCCCTAAGGCAGAGCCGGCAGGACAGCGTGCTCCTTGCAGGCGCGGCCTGGGCCCGCCACGCGTCCCTGCGCCCCTCAACGTCGCCAGGGCCCCACCGGGTCCCGTTCCTCCCCGCTCACCGGGATCCGGCGGCTAATCGTCGCCGAGGCCGGAGCCCCTGGGCGCGGCTGCTCCGGCGCCACCCCGGCCGCGCTCTGGGAAGGGCCGGAGTGGGCGGCACCGCCCTGCGCGCCTCCCGGCCTCGCCGCGCCGGCAGTGCCGTCCAGGGAGAAGCCAGTCCCAAGGCCACGCCCGCCACCCAGCCCTGGGGTCTCCAAGGCTTTCGGATCGCCCCCAGCGGCCCCGCCTGGCACTCACCTCCCGCGCGCGGCACGAAGCGGGCTCCGACGGCGGCTGGCGGGCCGCCGATGCTGCCGCCCCGCGCGCACACGCAGCCTCCCGCAGCCGCACGCACGGCCGGGCGCGCGCAGACCACGCGCCGAGGCCCGGGAGCCCCTTGCTCGCTCGCACGCACGCGCGGGCCCTGAGCCCCGCCAGCGCGGCCCCCCGCGGCCCGCAGCCGTGCGCACTCTCCCGGGCGCGCTCCGTCGCTCCTCGCCGTCACCTGGCGGTCCGAGTACGGTATGCGTTTTACGTTTGGGGCTCGCAGAGGCTGGGCAACTTAGTGCCGGACCTCTGGCCGGATTTTGCCCTGTTTACTAGCGGCGCAAATCCGCGGCCTCGAGGCAGTCCTGGAGGGATTTACTTGTTAGAGTCCGCAAAGAGCTGTTACGGAGAGAAGAAACCTCGGCAAGGTCCATATCGCAGAAGAAATGTGCGTTCTTCTAGAATCGATGGAGAATGAAGCGGTGGCGGGTGGACACGTCAGGTCACAATGGTCTGGTGTATGAACAGGAGTCCCAGGAAGTCGCTTGCTTTCGGGGAATTCATCTCGAAACTCCTCTTTGGTCTGGAGAATTCAAAGTCTGTCCTGCCCAGAGTCTTCACTAACTGGAAGAAGTGGTGAGGCTTTTAGGCGTGGGAGCTGGGTGTTGCTGTATGGGTTCTTCTGGTCGTGCCGGTCTTGGGTGGAGGTGGTTGAATTAATCCAGAAATAATGTTTCCTCTCCTCTCCCGACACCGCTGGCATAGTGCCCTCTGAAAACAGTTCCCCATTCAGGCCGCTTGGCTGTGGGCCTGTGAACAGCTTGGCTCCAGCATCACCACGTGGAAAGTTGAAAGAATAGTTCAGGGAGCACCCAAGTACTTAACTCCAAGGTTGAGTAAGTGTTAACCTTTTTCTCTCGCCTAAATATTTCAGCCTGCATTTCCTAAGTATAAAGACAGACATCCTTCTGTGCAACCGCATAAGAAACTTAATCATATCTAAGAAACTTAATAATGTGATGATATAACCTGATATCTAGCCCATATGCAAATTTCTCCAGTTGTCAAAAGATGTCTTATACATTGGTTTTGTAGAAAGATAGTCCAATGAAGATTCATGCATTGCACTTGTTATGTTCCTCTCTTTTAATGCAGAACAACTCCCCCCCCCACCCCACACACACATTTTTTTGTTTTCATGGCATTAACTTTTTGGAGAGTCTAGGACAGTTAGCTGACAGAGGGTTCTGCTCTCTCCATTCGTTTGACCTTTTATTCCTCCTGATACCATTTAACCTTTTCTCTAGCTCCCGCATTTACTGTAAATTAGAAGGAAGATCAAGACGTTTGATTAGATGTAAAGAATCCTTCAGACTTTAGGAGGTGCTCTTCATATTGTTTCCCATCCGGAAGAACATAGTATTGAATATTAAACACATAATATTAATTTTTAAATATATAATATTAGGTTGCCCCAGTATCAACTGAAATCTGAATTGTCCTACAGATTTCTCTATATAATCCATTATAAAGTCTACTTTCCCTTTTGTGGTTAATAGGTAATCCAGGGAGTGGAGACTTGGGAACTCTTTGTAGGAGAAAATCTTAGATTCCTGCAAGGAGAACACAGGTTAAAAATCCATTCATCTGGGTGGGCAGAGTAATCATCTGGTTCATTCTGGTACCTACTACCTCAGATCACCTTGTGATAGATGCTTCATTGAATTAAATTCTAGCTTTATTCAAAGAACAGTAAAACTCTGGTCTCTTTAGAGTTTGGGCCACTTTAGAGTTCCTGTGGTTAATTCTGTAAAAGCAGTGGTGCTTTCTATAGGTCTTGTGATGTATGCTTTAAGAAGATTTTATAGAGGCGCCTGGGTCGCTCAGTCAGTTAAGTGTCTGCCTTTGGCTTAGGTCGTGATCTCAGGGTCCTGGGATTGAGCCCTTCATCGGGCTCCTTGCTTAGTGGGGAGCCTGCTTCTCCCTCTCCCTGCTGCTCCCCCTGCTTGTGCTCGCTCTCTGTCAAATAAATAAATAAAATCTTAAAGAAAAAGAAGATTTTATAAAATCCAGGAGTGTCCTATATGTACCTGGGCATACCTGATGTATACTACCCACTCCGTTCTAATAACAGAAACAAATCAAGAGTATGTAATGCTGTATGTTATCTCTGCCTGTGGTCCTCTGGTCTCTGACTCATATAAGTATCTATGGATGTGAGCTCATCCGTTTTAAGCTCATAAGCTGTGCTGGGCAAGAGCTATGTCAAGTTTACTCTATATGACAATGACTGCCTCAACTTCCCCAAGAGAACTCTCAAAGGGCATCATCTATTGCACAAATGGAGAGTTCTAAACAGACAACCTATATCCTACTTCTCAAAAGAGGACAATTTTTGTAAGTTGGTCTAAGTCACTGGGTTGTATCAGTGATTTTCATTTGCATCAGCTAATTAGTGTCTGCTCTTGCCCCTAACCGTTGACCTGAATTTCGTCAAAGTCAGCATACTAAAAGTCCCAAAGCCCGAAGCTGCAAGGCAGAAGCTTGTAAGTGATGTAAGTGATGTAGCATCATTTTTGTCACATTCTATTGGTTAAAAGCAAGTGAAGGACTATTCAAGGTTCAAGTGGAGGAGATCAGACAAGGGCATGATCACTGGGAGAGGAGGGAGATATTTGGAAAGGAGCTACCACACTGCTCTAGGCCAAATGCAAATCCAGATGTGTGGTATTGATCGTATTAGTCCTTTGCTCAAAATCTGGTGGGTCTGTGTCATCTCATCTATTGAACTTTGAGCCTAGCCATAACTGGCCATCCCCAGATGTAACCCACACATTTGCTTCAGCTGTAAGTATGGCCTGCTGTTTCTTCTGGTTTACAGATTCCTTGGTTCACCTGCTGCTGCTTCCTTGTCAGACTGCTGCTTTCCTTTGTCCGCAAAAGGGAAAGAATAGAGGAGTGAAATATGCATTTAAAAATCATTTGTGATAATTTGAAGGTTCTCTGAAAAATAATATAGGTGAATATAGGAGTTAAAATGGGTATACAACAAAACTATATTTAGATAGTAGTAGTGGAAGTTCAGGCTAAGTGAATATTCAGGTCTAAATCACTGTTGTGATTCTTTTCCTGGTTCCAGCCCTGGCAGATGGCTGTGCCCTTTGCAAAGGGTAAAGTGATTATTGCTACCTAATGCCTTTATCACAGCCATTCTTCACCCCACCTTGGCTGACAGTTTACCTCACTAAGGAAAGGAAGTCCATTGATAACAAAACTAGGCAAGCTCCATTGCAAATAGTTAATCTAAGGGGTGGAAAGACCTCTGTATTTGGAAGGATGCTTTAGGACATTGATATTATATCTTATAAATTCTGTATTTTTTATTTTAGAAAAGTTACAGTTCAATACTTGTTTTTTTTTTTTTAAAGATTTTATTTATTTATTTGACCGAGAGAAAGCGAGAGAGGGAACACGAGCAGGGGGAGTGGGAAAGGAAGAAGCAGGCTTCCCGCTGAGCAGGGAGCCCGATGTGGGGCTCGATCCCAGGACCCCGAGATCATGACCTGAGCCGAAGGCAGTCGCTTAACCGACTGAGCCACCCAGGTGCCCCAATACTTGTTTTTTTTTTAAGGATTTTTTATTTTTAAGTAATCTCTACACCCAATGTGGGGCTCGAACTCACAACCCCAAGATCAAGAGTCACATGCTCTGCTGACTGAGCCAGCCAGGTGTCCCCCAATACTCACTCTAAAAATGTTTTGAACATCCCATGAATAACTAGTATGTATGTGTGCTTGTAGCTGCCAAAATCTCCCTAGAATGAAAAACAGAGCCATGGACAGCCAGATTGGGATAAGAAATCCACCTAAATTAAACGAGTGAGAAGAAAAGGTCCAAAACCTTTTAGAGATTATTTCCTTTGAGGAAGTCTCTTTGTTCATTGTGTAGCATTATAGCAGCTTATGATTCAGTTCCCCATTGCGGTAGAACAAACTCTCCCATGTATTAAAAATATATGTTTGATATTTCTCACAATTCTGAGAGTTGGTTGGTTGGTTCCTTTGTGGTTTTGTTTGGGCTTACACAGTTATGTTCAGCTGTAGCAGGGATCAGCAAAATTTTCAATAAAGAGCCTGATAATGTGTATTTTAGGCTTTGTCTCTGTTGCATATTATTCTTATTTATTTCTTTTCTTTTTTTTTTTTTTTTGCAAACCTTTGAAAAGCAAAAGCTATTCTTAGCTCAAGGGCCCAACATAAAAACAGTCTGAGGGCCAGATTTGGCCCTTAAGCTGTAGTTTTCCAAACCCTGAATTGAAGAGTCAGTTGAGTTGAAGGTCCAAGGTAGTCTCACATGTCTGGCAGTTGGTGATGCTATCAGTTGAGGGCCACGATTCTTCTCCTGGAGAATCTTCCAGGAGGATTCTCTCATTGACAGGAGGATGTGGCCCCTCAACCTTCACAGGCTACATTGTCCGTGTGTGGGCAGCATCTATGCAGGTGGAAGCTGTCAGACTTATTAAAGCATAACCTGGGGAGTCAACAAGGTCACATATGCCACATTTCGTGGATCAGAGGAAACCCAGAGGCCAATTTGAATTAAAGGGCTGGGCAAATAGTAATAGTCTCTCACTCTCTATGGGAGTTGCTGCAGATACTGTGGCCACAGCTAGCTGAACTAAATGGCAGATTTCTGCTGTGTGCCCCACCAAGGGAGATCAAGGGCTGATGATGACCTTGACATTAGACTGGCTCTCAGAGCCTTATTCAGATCATTTCAGATTGAGTTATAAAACTTCAAATTTATGATCTCCGATGGCAGTTTATTGTCTTACTCTCTCCTTTATCCATACTGCACTTCTCTAGCTCCTGCATTTCCTGTAAGCTAGCAGGAAGGTTGAGAGGTTTGATTGGATGGAAAGAGTCCCTCGCACTTTATGATGCCTTTATACTTACCATCCTATTTCTGACTCTGTGAGCACTGACTCACTTTCCTCAGTACTTGTTTAGAAGTGCCCCTGCCTTGAGATTATCCACTTCCTGAGAGAAGTGATCATGCCCTCCCACCCCGCCTGGCTGATGTATCTTCAACAAATATGCATTGAATTTAACTGAATAGTTTTATGAAGTTTAAAGTCAAATTGTTTGCTTACTTCACAAAAGCAGAACAAATTTAAGAATCCCAGCACTAACTATAAATTCTAGAAGAACAGCATGCATCAAAGAATTATATTTCATACCCCGATACTGTCTAACCAATCAGATGGTTAAACTTCCTAGACATTTTCCAAATACATAATCAAGAGTTAGGAAGCAGTCTGCTTAATGATAAGTTTGAACTAGCAATCACCTTTAAAGACTTACTACATTTTAACTTTAAATTTGTCTGCAGATGAAAATCGAAACATAACAACAGTTTGTAACATATGCTGAGTATCTTCCAAAGCAGAAGTGATTCTGGAGAGGGTTTCTAATCTACAGTAAATGCTGCTACTAATTGCTCAGTTGAATTTTTTAATATGTGTTTTCTCCGAAATCTCATTGTAACTCTGTCTTCTTCTACTTGATGGAAAGCTTTGACAATTTATTATGTTTAGAAGCAGCTGGGGTGTATTTCTAATTGATGATTTGTTATCTTATTTTTCTTACTTGACTGTCCACATTTTTCATTCTCTTCAGCATTTTCCTCCAGCATCTCCTATGTTACTGAACTAGATGGATGGTGCTGCTTTGGTGCAAAGGCAGGCAGTATTTCAGTCTCTCCTCTGTGTCCTTCCATCAGACTGTGGGTACGTGCAGGGCTGATGCTAGATGACATGTCTATGGCTTGAACATTAACAAAGCGTATGTATTCACATACACTGTATCAGCTGATTGTTAATGCATCAGTCCTGGGGGATGGATGCTATCACTGTCTTCATTTGGCAGGTGAGGAAACCAGTGAACAGATGTCCCAGAATACCTCAGATTTAACATGTCCAAGTCAACCTCATAAAATCTTTTTATTCTCTGGATACCTGATTTGGTTAAAAGCAGCCCCATTTATCAGTCACCCAAGTTTGATCTTCAGTTCTTCCTTTTTCTCCCTTAACTCCACAGGTCCAGTCAGTCACCAAAATCCTGTGGCTTCTCTCTCTCTCTCTCTCTCTCTGAGACCCCTGCCCTTCTGATCCATCATGTGCTCCCTAGAAAGCTTTATCTCACACCTGGGTTTATGTCCTAGCTTTCTGTGCACTCCCCTGACATCCAGGTTGCCTGTCTGGTCTTTCACATTGAGCAGTCTTCCTCAAACCCAAATCTTTCCATGCACTCTTGTTTTAAATTGGTCTGTGGTTCCCTGCAGGGCATAATCCAAAGGGCTATAAAGCCCTTCACAATCTGCCTCAGCCTATCAGTTCCTTCTCTTCTGGTTCCTACTATGGGTACATTTTCATGTACTTGTCTTTGTACCCACTGTACCCTCAGAATGTAGTTTCACTCTCTGATTCCCTCCACCCCAGGAACTCACCTATCTAACTCACCCAAGGCCTATGTCTTCTGTAGTTGTGCTTCTCAAACTTGAATGTGCGTGAGAATCACTGGGAGGGTAGGGGATGTCTTGTTGAAAGCAGATTCTGATTCAGTAGGTCCCTGGATGGAGTATGAGATTCTGCACTTTAACAGACTGATTGGTGATGGGATACTCCTAGTCGGTGGGCCATACTTCAGGCAGAAGAGTCTAGAGCTGCAATGTCCAATAGAACTTTCTCTAAAGATCAACATGCTCTCTGCTTTCTAATACCGTAGACACTAACCACTTGTACCTACTGAGCACATGAAATGTAGCTAATGAGACTGAAGAATTGAATTTTTAATTTTACTTAATTTTAAGTAGCCGCATGTAGCTAAGTGGCCACCATGTTGAACAGCAGATCTATATGAATCCCTTTTCATCTTTCAAAATTCATTTCAAACATGGCTCAAGCTCAGAACCAGGCACATAATTTGTGGAGCCCAGTGCAAAATGAAAATGCAGGGACCATTGTTAAAAAATTAAGAATTTCAGGATAGCAACAGCAGAGCATTAAACAAGCACACTTCTAAGTGCATAAGTCCCATGCCCATGAAGTTGCCCTGCATAGACCAGGAGAAAAACTAACAAAAGATATGGACAGGTAATTCACTGAAGAGGAAATCTGCATGGTCAATAAATGTTTGAAAAGAGGCACATTTTCATAGGAATCAAGGAAATGCATATTAAAGCCACAATGGGATATCCTTCCATATCTGCCAGAAATTTTAAAGTCCAATAATACCAGGTTGTCAGTATATAGTCACTGCTGGTGAAGGTATTGTGTATCACTTCTCTAGCAAGTTGTACCACCTCTCTAGCAAGACTGAAGATGTGCATGTCCTATAAACCAGCAACTCCACTCTTAGGTGTCTTCCCTGGAGAAACCCTTGCACATGTATACAAGAAGATATCTGCAAGAATGTTTATGACAGCTGTCTTTTAATGAGGGGAATTTGAAACAAACTAAAAATACACACATGGGAGACTGATAAATAAATGCAGTATTTTCTTAGGAAGAATTTTATGTTAACATTTAAAATGAATGGATTAGAGCTATATTTCTTATCTTGGATAAATTTCAAAAATATGACATTGATCAAAGAAAACAAGTTCCAGAAAGGTGCTATTGTGAGTATGTTTTACAGATGTGAAAGCCATAGCTATATATTGTTTGTAAATATACATGTATGGTAAACATATATAACCAAAGCACAAAAGTGATAAATGCCAAAATCAGCTTAGTGATTACTTCTGGGGATGGGATAAAGGGACAGAGACTAGGGTGCCCAGGGCACTTCACTGGATCCACAGTGATTTATTTCTTTAAAAATAATGTTTTGGCTGAGACAGACACACACACAGAGGAAATAATGCAAGTACTAGAAAAAAGTAATGGATGAATTGCTTTTTAAGAGAAGGAAAACTCTGCACAACGTGACTCAAAGTTAAGCGATAAAAGATTCACAAGTACATCTATAAATAATTTTAAAAACATTTTTTCATGAGAAAAAAAACCTTAAGAAAAGTAAAAGAAAAAATGACAACTTGGAGAAAATATTTGTATTGTATATGATTAAAGAGCTACTATTTTTTCTCAGTATTTCATTATGAACATTGTCAAACATATAGCAAATTTGAAAAAAAATATGTAGGAAACACCCATATATCCACTCATATTATTTTCGATGCATTCAAAGTAAACCACAAACATCAGTATACTGCTTTTTAGGTACTTCTACATGTTTATCACTAATCAGAGTTCAATATCTGTTTATGTCTCCAGACATAAAATTTAAACGCAATAATGCACAAAACTTAAGTGTACATTCACTGATTTTTGACACGCATACACCTGTGTAACTCAAACCCCTATCCAGAGAGCTAATATTAGTAATATACCGAGCTCCTAAAAATTGAGAATCAAATACTAACAATACAGTAAGAAAATGAGTAAAAGATATGAACAGACAGTTCTATATGAATCTATATGAAAAAAATACAAATAGCCTCTAAGTGTATGAAAAGATGCTCAATCTTTCTATAAGGGAAATATTTAACAATGAACAATCAGAAAAGGAAATTAAGAAAACAACTCCATTTACAACAGCAAAAATAATAAAATACGTAGAAAGACTCATACACTGGAAACTATAAAACATTGCTCAAAGAAATGAAAGAAGACATAAATGGAAAGATATTCGGGGGATGCCTAGGTGGCTCAGTCAGTTAAGTGTCCCATCTTGGTTTTTGCTCAGGTTGGGGTCCTGAGATCAAGCCCCACATCAGGCTCCCACTCAGCACTGGGTCTGCTTGTCCCTTTCCCTCTGCTCTTCCACTCTCTCCCTCACTCCCCGACTCTCATAAATAAATAAAATCTTTAAAAAAAAAGGTATTCTGTATTTGTGGACTGAAAGACTTAATATTGGTGAAATATCAGTATTACCCGAAGTGATCTACAGATTCAGTGCAATCCCTATGAGAATTCAAATAGCATTTTTTGTAGAAATAGAAAAATCCATTTTAAAATTCATCAGAATCTCAGGGGCCCCCAAATAACCAAAGTAATCTTGAAAAAGAAGAGAACAAAGTTGTAGGTCTCACATTTCCTGATTTAAAAACTTACTACAAAACTATAGCAATCAAAACAGTGTGGTTTTGGCAATAAGACCAAAGGAATAGAATAGAGAGCCCAGAAATAATCTGTCATCTGCATGTTCAAATAACTTCAACAAGGGTGCCAATATCATTCATGGTGAAAATCCAGTCTTTGCAACTGGATATCATGTCCAAAAGAATGAAGTTGGACCCTGACCTAACATCATATATAAAAATTAACCAAAGATGGATCAAATATTTACACATAGAAGCTAAAACCATAAAACTCAGAAGAAAATGTAGAGGAAAACCACATTTGCTTGTGGAAAGGCAAAGTGTATAACCACCATGGGGGTGATATTTGGCAATATTATCTTTGACCCAACAATCTCACTTCTAGGAATGTCTCCCAAAGATACACTTTCAAAAATATGAAATTACAGACACAAACCTGTGAAACTGTAAACCACTCAAACGCCCAGTGACAGGGAACTGGTTTAATAAACTACAGTGCATCTAGGCAGTGGAGAACTATGCAGCTGTAGAAAGGAATGGGAAATATCTTGATATATTGGTATGGAACAATAGCCAGGCTATATTGTTAAGTGAAATAAAGTAAAATGCAAGTTATGGTATGTTACTTTTTGTATGAGAAATGGTGAGAAAATATTGGTATGGTGGGAAAACATTTGTTTATATTTTTCACAAAGTAACAATGAAACAATACATCAAAAACTAATAAAAATGGTTTCCTATATTGGGAGAGAGAGTGCAGGATAAAAGGGCAAAGATAGAAGAAAAAGTTCTGTGGGTGCATCTTGTTATATAGTTTTGGCTTCTGAACCATATAAACGGTTTATATAATTAGAAAACAGGAAAAATAAATCCCTAAAATTGAAAACAAATGGAAACAAATGAACATAACCATGTATCAATTTGGTATCATAGCTATGTAGATAAAGCAATTACTTCATTTTAAAATACAGTATACCCCTGGTAGGATGTATTCTAAAGAAAAAAGAACTGTGAAGAAATTTTATACTGCATTTGGTTGTCTTATTTGTAGTAAAAATAGTGATGACATAGGAAAAGACAGATATAATTGTGTTAATATCATTAAAATTTGAGATTTTCACTGTAAAAGAGATATAAGTATAAAATTTTAAAAGTTAAGTAAAAACAGTAATGACTGCAATGAATTGAAACATCAAATATGTATAAATCTGTTCATGATGATGCTTTAAAGAACACATTGGTTACCATTGGAGGTTGCCAGATTACTAAGTAATGTAATTTAAACATTGATGAGTAGGGGGGGTTAATCAAGTATCCTGCCTTTCCTGTATAAATAAATAATTAGTGAGGAATAGTTCTTCATAGATGAGGAAGGTTTTTGTTTTTGTTTTTTAAGATTTTACTTTTAAGTAATCTCTACACCCAATGTGGGGCCCAGACTCACACCCCGAGGTCAAGAGTCACATTCTACCGACTGAACCTACCAGGTGCCCTGAGGAAAAGTTTTTTGTGAATGAGTGCCAGCTATGAATAAAGAAGCAATGATAGGATAGACCATCACCATTTTGCATCCTCTAATGATGTAAAGGCTATCTGGGAAACATCACCTAAGGTTACTAAAAATATTGGGTAAAATGTTGATAGGGAACTTTACAATAGAGAAAGCTGGCTACACCACCAGAGCCCAATGATCAATTTTAGCAACAATAAAGCTAGGACAATAATGTGTACTTTGTGGTGTGATGTAATTGAAAGTACACAACCATCCGTTGAGTATTCTTGCATAAAAAAATCTAATTAGGCTTCTAACTTATTTTACAGGAAATATGGGGGATAGAGGGATAATTAGAGCAATGACAGGAGAAACAGCAATAGCTTAAAATAATTTTATCAGTAAAAGTGGAGGAAAATGGAACTAAATGAACTAAACTTTCAATTCCAAACCTTTAAGCAAACAGTAAAAGAAACCAAAGAAAGCAGAAAGAAGAAAATAATAAAGATTAAAAAGCAGAAATTAATTATTGGAAAAGAAAAAAATAACAGAACTAATAAATCTTTGGGAAAAGGAAATAAAACAGTTCTTAGGCAAAAAATAAATAGACACACTACCAGCTAACCTAATCAAGAGAGGAAACAAAGGGAGAAAATGCACAAAATGAGAAATGACAAGGAAGATCTAAACTTTGCAATGGTAGAAGTTTTTTAAAGTTTGAGACTACTTTGTACAATTTCGTGCAAATGCACTTGAAAATCTAGTTGAAAGAAATAATTTCCTAGGAAACTTAAAATTTCTAAAATTGTCCCTAGTAGAGATAAAAGTTCAAATAAATCAATTTTCATGGCAGGAATAGAGAACAGCCTATGCAGCACAGATCTCTATAAACGGACTTGGAGTGTTTTCAAGGAATATTGTTAAATGAAAAAAAAAGTTGTGGAAGGGCGCCTGGGTGGCTCAGTCGTTAAGCGTCTGCCTTTGGCTCAGGTCATGATCCCAGGGTCCTGGGATCAAGTCCCGCATTGGGCTCCCTGCTCCTTGGGAGCCTGCTTCTCCCTCTCCCACTCCCCCTGCTTGTGTTCCTGCTCTCGCTATCTCTCTCTCTGTCAAATAAATAAATAAATTCTTAAAAAAAAAAAAGTTGTGGAAGAGTATATATAATACAAATATTTTTATAGGAATGGGGGAAATAAGACAACATATATATTTTCATATTATTATTATTTTTTTAAAGAAAGTGTACACCAGTGGTGGAAGAGGGAAAGGGAGAATCCCAAGCAGTGGAGCCCAGCACTGGGCTCAATCTCATGACCCTGAGATCATGACTTGAGCGGAAATCAACATCAGACACTTAATCAGCTGAGCCACCCAGGTGCCCCTATATGTGCATATTACTTAAAATATATATATATATATGTGTGTATGGATAAACCAGAAACTAATGAAAATGTTGAAATAGTACGACTGCTCTGAGCTTACTTCTTTATGTAGTTTTGACTTTTGAACCATGTAAATGTTTTGCATATTAAATCAATAAAAATTTAAAAAACAAACCCTAATATTGAACACAGATACAAATTAACCGTACTGATGAAACTGTCACATTGATCCTATAACCACTCAGAAAAAAAGAATTCAGTTTACTTTTGAGCACAGTACTCCCTTAACCGAAGGTATTTTAAGTACAAAAAGAATTGTGAATAAGTAATGACATTTTCTTCATAGGTTTGTTTTTCATAATGCTATCAGTAAAGAAATCTGAAGTTATTTTGTGTATGATGAGAAAATTGTTGGAAACCAGGAGATCTTTCCTCACTATGGGAGAAGGGAGATTGTGATTGGAATAGGAGGAGGATAGGAAGAATTATGTTCTTTTGAAATTAGATTTGATTTGAATTAGAGGTATCAGTATTAACTCATGGTTCTTTAAAAATGTTTATTTCCTAGCTCTGTTTCCTGAAGAAGCCTAGAAGCAATAACGTTCCAGTAACACTGGGCATACCTCGTACACAGATGCTGATTTCTAAATACTATTCTCCACTGAGAGGAACCCAGTTTCTTTGGGGAAATGGCTGATTTTAAGTCTGGGATACAGGAAATACACAGTAAGTTGGAAACATCTTGTGCAAAAAACTAAGGAAGTTCTCAAAATTAATGGGGACATGTCAAAAAAGATACAGGAATTAGCTTAAAGTTTTTCCTGCTGCCCAAATTTGTGATACACTGAACATCAAAAAGAACAACAATGATAATGGTTTATATCATCTTGAGTCAGAAAAGAACCCGTTAGTCCATAGTGACACTCAAACTAAAGGTGGTGGTGGAGGTGAGCTTTCTTCTTTCAAAGGCTGCCAGCTAATAAATGCGGAAAAAATTATAGAATTAGAAAAATCACCATTTGCAGCCACCATTATAATCATCATCAGGATCATCAAAGGATGCTAAAATTGTGTTCTTCTTTGTGGAGTAATGCACAGAGAATTAGGAGCAGAACCTCTAAAGCTGCAGGAGAGAGAGGCATACCTGATCTACCTCTGGGACTTTGAAGAAGTGGCTTGGACTTAGTCCAGTTTAGCACGGAGTGGACTGTGGATATGCCCACTAAGATTCTATAACCCAGAATGTCCTGATGTTGGCTACCATATGTCATAATTATCTTGAGGGGTGTGAGGGGGTGGAGCTTAGAATAACCATAGCCCTCTTTGGGTGGTGATTCTTTTGAAGGGAAACAATTCTCCTGGCGATCATCCACTTGACTAGTAGTTGTAAATTATTGTGGTGCAAAATTTAAGGATGGAGGAGGTACAGGAACTAGAGAAGAAGAACTTTTTTCTTTTTTGAGTCCTTGCTGGGAGTATGATGTGGACCTTGAGACGTCAAGATAGGCAGGGGCCAAACAGGGAGGCAGTTAAGGCAGGGTCCCACTGGGGGTGGCATCTTTGACAGAAGCCATTTTTGAGGACAGTAAGAGGTGACTGCCTGCGCTAAGCTTCCCTGCCAACATTTCTCAGCTCTGGTGGGGGGATCAGGGAAGGGCTTGTCCCAGCCAGGGCTCAGTGGTAAAGGACAAAATGTTACCTCTCCCCTGTAGGGCAAAGGGGTGATAATGAGGATGTCCCAAGTTAGCAAAAATACACAAATATTTTCCAAAGGGCATAACTTCTGTATAAATCAATTAGTTGATGGAGTGTGTACCCATTATTCATTGGTTCTGTCTTATCCTTATAATAAATTCACAATATCCTATCATTAAGAGAAATCCCAATGATTTTGAAAAATTAATATTTTTTCATAAGTTTGCCAACAGCAGATCTTGGACTTCTCAGCCTCCATAATTCATGAGCCAATTCCTCATGATAAATCTCTGTCTCTTTCGTTATGTGTATATAGATAGGTAGATAGGTAGATTTAGAAGATATACATTTATTGGTTCTATTTCTCTGGAGATCCCAGACTAATACACTAGATAATGAATACACTCCTTCTTTCATAAAATACTTGGTTAGAGAGAGTTTAACTGTCATATATTTATATCAGTCTCATTCTTTTAACTGCTGTATGCTATCCCTTGTTCTATGGTATATTTAGCCATTTCATTTTTTTTTTTAAGATTTTATTTATTCATTTACTTGAGAGAGAGAGAGAAACAGCATGAAAGCGGAGAGGGTCAGAGGGAGAAGCAGGCTCCCCGCCGAGCCGGGAGCCCGATGCGGGACTTGATCCCAGGACTCCGGGATCATGACCTGAGCTGAAGGCAGTCGCTTAACCAACTGAGCCACCCAGGCGCCCCTAGCCATTTCATTTTTGATAGGTACATAAGTTCTTTCTGGGTTCTATTCTCAGAATAATTGCAAGCAATATTTTGGCAAAGTATGTTGCTTCCATTATGGATTGAGAATTGCTGAGCCAGTTCTGGCCGTGAGAGGTAAAACACACATGAGAGGAATATGGAAGTATCTTCCACAGTAAGGATTTGTTCATCCTGTATCAGACCTTAGGACAATAGCTCCCATTCTTACGGCCTTGTGACCTTATTTTGCCAAGTCAGGACATTTTTTAAAAAGCAAAACAAAATAAAACAAAGAACTTCCTGTTGCCATCATCATTTTCAAAAGTAGGCTATTATAGGGGCGCTTGGGTGGCTCAGCAGGTTGAGCATCTGGCTCTTGATTTTGGCTCAGGTCATGATCTGAGGGTCATGAGATTGAGCCCTGAGTCGGATTCCATGCTCAAAGCCCAGAGTCTGCTTGAGACTCTCTCTCCCTCTGCCCCTCCTCCCCCTTCTAAAATAAGTAAATAAATCTTAAAAAAATGAATAAACAAACAAACAAATAAAAACCCAGGCTATTTTAACATAAAACCTCAGTTTAGGGCACCTGGGTGGCTCAGTTGGTTAAGCGACTGCCTTCGGCTCAGGTCATGATCCTAGAGTCCCAGGATCGAGTCCCGCATCAGGCTCCCTGCTCAGCAGGGAGTCTGCTTCTCCCTCTGACCCTCCCCCCTCTCATGCTCTCTCTCTCTCTATCTCATTCTCTCTCTCAAATAAATAAATAAAATCTTTAAAAAAAAAAACAAAACCTCAGTTTAATGGATGGTCGAATTGAATAAAATTCAATTTTATTCAGAATTCGCTGCACTGTCTTTATTCTCTCTTTATAGTCAGCAGGTGAATACATTCTCACTCACCTGTTTTGGTCTCCATATACATTAATATTATTCTGACTTCTAGATTAACAAAGAATTTGGAAGATAAGTAAAGTGAGAGAGTTCCTGCCTTCTGACAAAGGGAGGAGAGATCACAACCTAAGAAAAAATGGTTAAGGATGTTTCCTCAGACTCTGACCTAGGAAGTGATTCTAGAATGAGTTGGAGAGAATTCAAACCTGGGTTCTTGAGGTCTCAACCAAAAGGAGACCTGGCATGGAAAGATGAGTGTGAGGTTGCCCGAAGAGATTGAAACCCATTGGGAAAACACTGTGACCCAGTATGCTCTGCAATGATACCACAATTATAGATACCAGAACAAGTTATTTAGAGAATAACATCTGAATCTATTATGTCATCTTTATGCTGCTTTCTTTAACACATTTCCCTTCTATACCATGAAAAAATTGTGAGAATATAAAGTTCATGTGAAGTGAAAAAATTGGTGATTGTCTTTTGAAATAAAATAGCACTTTTAGTGGTCATAGCAGCTGTTCTATCTTCAAAGACAAGAAGAAGAGGGAGGATTGCTGGCCCAGCAAAAAAGTGAATGTAAAAATAAGAGGATGGAAAAGCACTTTCTGTGGTTAGAAAGGCCCTGGAGATTGGATGCCTGGCTCAGTCAGTAGATCATGCTGTTCTTGATCTCAGGGTTGTGAGTTTGAGCCCCACGTTGGGCATAGGGCTTACTTAAAAATAAAATCTGAAAAAACAAACAAACAACAACAACAACAAAATGAAAGACAGGCCCTGGAGCATCAGTTCAGCCAGCACTGTGGTTCTCCCCCTATAATCACATTGGAGGCAGTGGGGTATAGAGTGAGACCCCAGCTAAAGATCTGTGACTTAGGGTCAATTCTGCCACTCTCAGGGAAAAACCTTGGACCAACCAATGGTCTCACTGATCCTTTGTTTACCCTATAAAACTGGGGTAAGAAGATTGCCTCGTGTGACAAGAGGATAAGTTTAAAGCCCTGTGAAAATTAGAAAGTGTTATACAAACCAATTATAATAGTTAGAAAAACCAGAAAGGTGAAGGAGTTGGGATGGGCCAAAGCTAGGTCATATGGGGACTTTGTGCAAATTAGAAAAAGATCCCCCTTTGTTGGACACAGCGTGGTGCCAGGCTCACAGCTGGGTTAGTGGAATTTGGGCTGGATTGTAGCTCTACCATGTTCCCTGAGTTGCATGTGAACTATCTGCAAAACTGCATGTGGTTGACCTAGTGGTCAGGGCCTCAAGTTCAAGGGAGTGTCCAATTTTGACTTCCATTCAGTAGAAATACATGCAAGGGATCAGGATGAAGCTCTATCACAATGATGATTCTAAATGGTATTCCTCTAGCAAAATCCAAAGAGTAAGCGGTCTCAGTCTCAAGCTGCTTGGGCCTTCCGGAGTCTTTTGTAGAGCCTAATTATTACTATTATTTTTTTTTAAAGATTTTATTTATTTGACAGAGAGAGATACAGCGAGAGAGGGAACACAAGCAGGGGGAGTGGGAGAGGGAGAAGCAGGCTTCCCGCAAAGTGGGGAGCCCGATGCGGGGCTCGATCCCAGGACCCTGGGACCATGACCTGAGCCGAAGGCAGACGCTTAACAACTGAGCCACCCAGGCACCTAAGCCTAATTATTTAATAATCTTAAAAAAATCCAGTGACATTCAGCTTCAATTAAGGTCATTGGTTAAGTAGCTGCATCAGCAATATTTAGATGTAGGACAAATAAAATAATAATTGCACATAGACACATAACCGATATGTGGTCTTCACCCTTGGACAGCATTTCATTTTGCCGTGTTTGAAACCAGCCTCGAAAGTGGACTCAGTACTTTTTTTCATCTGCCTTCTACTCTCCCCATTAATGGCTCATTTTATCTGTTATGCTGGCTTTCTTTTCTTCTGTTAAACACATCAAATTCCCCAAAGGATGCAAAAATGATACATGCACCCCGATGTTTATAGGAGCATTATCAACAATAGCCAAATTATGGAAAGAGCCCAAATGTCCATCAACTGATGAATGGATAAAAAATATGTGTACACACACACACACACACACACACAAAGGAATATTACTTGGCCATCAAAAAGAATGAAATCTTGCCATTTGCAACGATGTGGATGGAGCTAGAGTGTATTATGCCAAGTGAAGTAAGTCAGTCAGAGAAAGACAAATACCATATGATTTTGCTCATATGTGGAATTTAAGAATTAAAACAGATGAACCTAGGGAAAGGGGGCAAAAAGAGAGAGAGAAGCAAACCATAAAAGACTCTTAACTATAGAGGACAAACTGAAGATTGATGGGGGAAGATGGGTGGGGGATGGGCTAAATGGGTGATGGGTATATTGGAGAGCACTTTTGATGAGCATTGGGTGTTTTATGTAAGTGACAAATCATTAAATTTTACACCTGAAACCAATTTTACCATATATGTTAACTAACTAGAATTTAAATAAAAACTTGAAATAAACACACACACACACCAAGTTCATCCTACCTCTGGACATTCGTACTTGCTGTTCCCTCTGCCTAGAATGTTTTTCTCCCAGATTTTTGCATGGCTCAGTTCTTTCAACTCAAATGACCTCTCTCATCAGAGAGGCATCTGAAATAATTATGTTGCTTCTAAGCTGCACTTTTTTAAATTTAGCATTTTAACATCTCTGAACCTGAGATGCATTTAACAGTTGCTAGTGTCTTATGGCTGTGATTAGCCAGGCAGCAGGCATGACTTCATTGTCATTGCTCATGTGTACAGATGCAAATTGGGATGTTATTCTTGGTGGGCCTACTGGACATTGACCTCTTCTTCACAATTTAGTCAACCATTCAGTTACACTAGATACCTACATATCTAAGAGAGAAACTCAAATGATATTCTAAAGATCAGGAAGATTTTTTTTCTAAAGACTTTCTACAGATTCACAGCAAAATTGAAAGGAAAGTACAGAGACTTCCCATAGACTCCCTGCCCCCACAGGTGCACAGACTTCCCCATTACCAATATCCCTTACCATCACGGTACATTTGCAGGAAGGTTCTTTGTGTTTGAAAAGGTTGAAGCAATGCTGACTTTCCTCACCAAAACTGAGAAAACACAATTCATTCTCTGGAGGGCTTCTCCTGTGACAGAAGCCCACCTCAGGTATAACTGTGTAACTGCATTTTTACACAATGTAAATTCATGCATATTTTCTAAACTTCAAATTTGTTTAAAAAATTATGTACCATAAATATTTATAAGTAATATGCATCTTTCCCACCCAAGAAGATGTTATTAAGAGTATGATGGAAGAATTGAGATATTTATCTTAAAAATATTTGCTCTCCAAAGGCTGAGAGGATTTATTGTTCTGTTCATCTTAAAAATGAAAAACTAGTAAAATAATGAATTAAAAAACTCAGTGACAGCTGACAGTAAATATTTTCTAGGATCTGCAACTTGTATTCTTCTGAAAATGAATCTTTTGGGGATTCAAACTTTCTCACTATTCACTAACCAAAGCTATTTCAAATAGCTGATCTTTCTCAAGTGGAGCCTATAGCTTAGTTTGTAAAGCATTTGCTTCCAAAATATGTATTTTACTTGGTCTGTTTTGCTTATATTAAGTTCAGTAGCTAACCTCTCCATGTCCATTTAAACAAAATAGTTCAGAAGCTCATACTACTATCATATTTTCAGTTTACTGGAGAATCTGAATTTGCTTCTGAAAAAAGTAACAGAACAGTGCTCAGCAAACATATCCTTTTTAAAACTCAGAATTCAGTTTGGGTTTTTGTTTTATGTTGTTTTTATTGCTTCTAACCTCCCAGGCAGCAATTGTATGTCTCGCACTCTTGATTTTGTTTCAGAAAATAATGTTGAATCAGATCTGTCCCTCTGAAACAAATAATGCAATATATGTTAAGAAAAAAAAAAGAAGAAGAAGAAGGTAGCGGGAGGGGAAGAATGAAGCGGGGGAAATCGGAGGGGTAGACGAACCATGAGAGACTATGGACTCTGAGAAACAAACTGAGGGTTCTAGAGGGGAGGGGGGTGGGGGGATGGGTTAGCCTGGTGATGGGTATTAAAGAGGGCACGTACTGCATGGAGCACTGGGTGTTATACGCAAACAATGAATCATGAAACACTACATCAAAAACTAATGATGTAATTAATGTATGGGGATTAACATAAGAATAAAAAAAAAGAAAAAGAAAATAATGTTGAATATGGGGTAGAAAAGATCTCCTAGTTCTTATTCATTCTTCTAGTTTTTGAACCAGTTTTTCTTACTCCTGACTCTTCATAAGCAGATGTCATGTGTAAAATACCCATGTCTAATGTTGATGAAAATAAAAGTATGGATTTCATACCCACTTTGTTTGTTTGGCTCCCTATTTTCCAAGAACTGACTCTTCTTTCCACTTGCCCTGCCCCTCTTCTTTCTCATCCTCAGTCTCTATCCATGCCAGCATTCGATCACAGTGGGAACACTCCTGTTCTCACAACTTGCCTCCACTCTCTTGGCCCTCGTCATGCACTCAGAGCACCTGAATCAAAGCTGGGCCAGTCACAGTCCCTCTGAGGGCATTTGGAATGTAGACTAGAAATTCTAGGCTTATTTTGCCTCATTTTTGGAACAGAGGAAATGGAAACTCAGATATCAATGGATACTTTCCACCTTATGAACCAGGAAGTAGGCCGAACCGGTGTGTAGTAAGAGAGGAGGAAAAAAGAAGATACAGAGATTGAAGCAGCCACGACGGGGGGTGAGGGGGTGGTGCGCCCTCCTGGCCTGGCAGCGTTCTACCCTTGGGCCATTTGAATCAGCTCTGGTTTTTATGAAAAATTATCTTTTTAAAATTTCAGCTGGTTAGTAATGGTTCCTGTTACTTATAAGAGAAATGTTAACCAGTATGGTGCTTTCTACATGAAACTTTGGGGAATTTCTCTTATTTTCTTGATTATTTTTATTAGACAGCTGTTGTAATAGCTACAAAAGGACTTTCCTCAGAAAATTTTTCTTCCTTTTTTTAAATCTCAGATTTACATGTTTAATCTTTCTTCTTTCCTTGATAGAATCAATATTACGTATCTCTCTGTGGGGGGAGTGCAAAGGGTTGCAGGAAAATCTGAAAAGGCTGGAATGATATGGTCCATATACGTTCTCTAAATAAAGCTCCCTTCAGGAACAAAACTCCTCAAAGAGGAGAAACATCTGGGGATAGAATACAATTTTAGCAGGACACAGCAAAGGCAAAAGAAAAAGAACATCCAGCTTAGGGGCGCCTGGGTGGCTCAGTTGGTTAAGCAACTGCTTTTGGCTCAGGTCATGATCCTGGAGTCCCAGGATCAAGTCCCGCATCGGGCTCCCTGCTCCGCAGGGAGTCTGCTTCTCCCTCTGCCTCTCCCCGCTCCCACCCACCTCATGGCTTGTGCTCTCTCACTCTCTCTCGCAAATAAATAAATAAAATCTTTAAAAAAAAAAAAAAAGAACATCCAGCTTAATAGTGGGATGGAGGTAGGAAGGAACAAATTTCAAAATGTAAGCTTGCCATTTTCTTGCCAATTTTTCATTAGAAAACACATTGAGGGGCACCTGGGTGGCTCAGTCAGTTAGGTGTCTGCTTTTGACTCAGGTCATGATCCCGGTCCTGGGATCGAGCCCCATATCGGGCTCCCTGTTCAGCCTGCTTCTCCCTCTCCCTCTACCCCTTCCCTCTGCTCACATGCTTGCTCTCTATTTCTCATAAATAAATAAATAAAAATTTTTTAAAAAGAAAAACATTGAAACAAGAGAACTCTAGAATTATGTTCTAATATAAACTTATCAAGGTTTCACCTATCTTATCAAAGTTTCACTCTAAAGAGTTAACCAAAACAACATCATTTTTTAAAGCTTAAGAAAACTAACATAGGGGCGCCTGGGTGGCTCAGTCAGTTAAGCGGCTGCCTTCGGCTCAGGTCATGATCCCAGGGTCCTGGGATCGAGCCCCATGTCGGGCTCCCTGCTCAATAGAGAGTCTGCTTCTCCCTCTCCCTCTGCCTGCCTCTCTGCCTACTTGTGCTCTCTCTCTATCTCTCTGTCAAATAAATAAAATCTTTAAAAAAAAAAAAGAAAACTAACATAAAAATTGAGAAAGAGAAAAGATGGAGATTAAGTTCCATCAAAGTTCAGGAAAGAGGGTGCCTGGGTGGCTCAGATGGTTAAGCGTCTGCCTTTGGCTCAGGTCATGATCCCGGGGTCCTGGGATCGAGTCCTGCATTGGGCTCCCTGCTGGGTGCAGAGCCTGCTTCTCCCTCTCCCTCTGCCTTGTGCTCTATCTTGTCTATCTCTCTGTCAAATAAATAAATAAAATCTTAAAAAAAAAAAGTTCAGGAAAGAGAATTTACCTATAAATGATGAAAACTTGCCCAAAAGACATTCTCATAAAGCAGATTAAAAATGATAATCTAATATCTCAACTCAACACAAAGAAAATAATATAACAAATGAAAGAACAAATAAATTTTATTTGAGGTGATAGAACTCAGAAAAGAATTAAAATTATTAAGAAATAAACAAAATGAAAAGGCAACTTATTGAATGGGAGAGGATATTTGCAAATGACATATCCAATAAGGGGTTAATATCCAAACTATATAAAGAACAGATACAACATCATTAACATAAAAAATCTGGTTAAAAAAAATGGGCAGAGGGCCTGAATAGTCATTTTTCCAAAGAAGACATACAGAGGGTGAACAGACACATGAAAAAATGCTCATCACTAATCATCAGGGAAATGCAATTCAAACCACAATGAAATATTACCTCACACCAGTCAGAATGGCTAATATAAAAAAGACAAGGACTAACAAGTGTTGGCAAGGATGTAGAGAAAAAGGAACCCTTGTGCACTGTTAATGGGAATATAAATTGGTGCAGCCACTGTGGAAAACTGTGGAATTTCCTCAAAAAATTAAAAAGAAATACCACATAGCCAAGTAATTTCACTGCTGGGTATTTACCGAAAGAAAACAAAACACTAATTCAAAAGGATGTAGGCACTCCTTTGTTTATTGACACATTATTTACAATAGCCAGATCCAAAAGACTTGGAAACAACATAAGTGTCCATTGATAGATCAGTGGATAAAAATGTGGTATGTGTATACAATGGAATATTACTCAGCCATAAAAAAGAATGAAATCTTCCATTTGCAACAACATGGATGGACTTAGAGTATATTACTCTAAGTGAAATAAGTCACACAGAAAGACAAATACCACATGATTTCATTTATATGTGAAATCTAAAAAAACAAATGAACAAGCAAAAAAAACAAAACAGAAACAGACTCAAATACAGAGAACAAACTGGTGAGTGCTGTAGGGGAGAGAGGGAGAACAAAATGGGTGAAGGTATTAAGAGGGACAAACTTCCAGTTATAAAATAAATAAGGAATGAAAAGTATAGCATAGGCAATATAGTCAATAATACGGAAATAACTGTGTGGTGACAAATGGTTAACTACTCTTAATGTGGTGAGCATTGCATAATATATAGACTTCTCTAATCACTGTGTTGTACACCTGAAACTAATAGAACATTGTATGTCAGTTAAGCATCTGCCTTCAGTCTGGTCATGATCCTGGGGTCCTGGGATCAAGCCCCACGTCGGGCTCCCTGCTCAGTGGGGAGCCTACTTCCTCCTCTGCTTGCCACTCTCCCTGCTTGTGCTCTCTCTCTCTGACAAATAAGTAAATAAAATCTTTAAAAACAAATAAAATTACTCAATGGAATAAAAAAATAGAATTCTGCTGTTAAGGTGACTTAGGTCTAACAAATTATGTTCTGGGTGACTCTTAGTCCAAAATTTCAAATTCCTTGGAAGATTTGATTGGCTCAGCTTAGGCTGGGTATCAGTCCCAGAATTGACGATCTATTCTGGGGGGACAAGTTTATGTATTATGGATAGGACTGATGAATGGTCAACCTTGTATATCAAGGGAAGTTTCCAAAGAAACAAAGTATTGCAAGCTGAGCAGTACTTTGAAAACTGTCTTCTCCACTACGCCCACCAACCCATTTCATACATCTGAAGTTTTCCTATCTCTGCGTGTTGAAATTCTCCCACACACAATTGCAGCCATCCCTTTCCAATAGAAGATGATACAAACTTGTTTCCCTTCATTCATCTAGAGGAAATGCCATAGGAAACATACACCTGTAAGCCAAGGATTTCCTAGAGCATGCTTATTCCTCTAGTTCTGTCAAAATATCCTTATATATTCTACAGCCCATGAATTAGCTGGAAAAATTTATCTTTTGTTAAATGTTTATTTAGATTGCTAAAAAGAATCATTTTCATTAACAAGAGTATTGCTTACTCTAGGGGGCCTGGGTGGCTCAGTTAATTAAGTCTCTGACTTCAGCTCAGGTCATGATCTCAGGGTCCTGGGATCATGCCCTTCCCCTCTTCTGGGCTCTGTGCTCAGTCGGGAGTCTGCTTGTCCCTCTTCCTCTGCCCCTCCCCCCCGCTTGTTCTTGTGTGCCCAGGCTTTCTCTCTCTCTCTCAAGTAAATAAATAAAATATTTTTTTAAAAAAGAGTATTGCTTACTCTAAATCTTTATTTAATTTTACTTGAAATCTGCTGGCTGTCACTCATTAACCAATTCTCTGCTCATTTATTTATTCCTAAAAGGTACTAATTAGATATATATTAACAGGAATATGTTTTTAATTTTTGAATTAATGAATTCACTGAAATGCTTTCTTTAGATCTGCTTTACTAGTAACCCAACATTTTTCCTTTATTTTGTTAATTTGCACAAAATAGAATAAACTGTACTCTTAGAAACCGCAATTATGATGAGTGTTATCCAAATGGAGTCAGGATGTAATGTCCCAAATTAAATATTTTATTCAACTAAGATTAGTTCCTTTTTTGCAAATGATGATTTGCTGTTCTAATTCTGTCAAATGCATGATTACCAACTATCATTTTCAGACATTAAATGCAATTGCATGTGGGATGCCTGGCTGGCTCAGTTGGTGGAACATGCAACTCTTGATCTCAAGGTCAGGAGTTCGAGCCCCATGTTGAGGGTGGAGATTGCTTGGGGAAAAAAAAGGGAAATGAAATTTCTCTCTCTCTCTCTCTCTCTCTATAGGAATAGCACTTCTCAGAAATAAAATCTATAGATTTAAAAATTAGAATATAATTGATGTTGTACCCTGTCTCATTCTACTATTTTTTATCCATAAATCCATAGCTGTATAGTTTATAAGCTCTGTCTAATTCAATAAGAGATGAATATCTAATAAATCTTTTATTTTTATATTGATCCTTTTTCTTTTTTTTTTTTTTTGAAGATTTTATTTTTTCATTTGACACAGAGAGAGAGAGAGCAGGAACACAAGCAGGGGAGTGGGAGAGGGAGAAGCAGGCTTCCCATGGAGCAGGGAGTCTGATGTGGGGCTCGATCCCAGGACCCTGGAATCATGACCTCAGCCGAAGGCAGACGCTTAACGATTAAGCTACCCAAGTGCCCCTATATTGATTATTTTTCATCAAAAATTTTTTTGTATGTATGTTGTTTTGATCATTTGTGTTTACATAATAATTGTAAGGTTGATTCAATGTAGGAGACATTTTTTTAACCTTAGAGTCTTGTGTTCCAGAGAATTTAAAAACATTAATTTCAGTGTATATACGTATTTTTGTGACACAGAGTAGGAAAGAACGGTCAATGTAAGACACTCAAGCATAAAAATATAATACATGAGGATAAAATTTTGTGAGGGGAGTAGAATGCAAATATGAATTCAAGGAGAAAACACATGACGTAGAACTTTTGACTGTTAAAAAAGAACTTGTTCGGGCGCCTGGGTGGCTCAGTTGGTTAAGCAACTGCCTTCGGCTCAGGTCATGATCCCAGGGTCCTGGGATCGAGTCCCACATCAGACTCCCCCTACTGTGCGGGGAGCCTGCTTCTCCCTCTGCCTCTGCCTGCCACTCCCCCTGCTTGTGCTCTCTCTCTCTCTCTGTCAAATAAATAAATAAATAAATAAATAAAATCTTTAAAAAAAGAACTTGTTCAAAACTGCTGGTTACCAGAGGGGAAGTGGGGATGGGGGATGGGTGAAATAGGTGAAGGGGATTAAGAGTATGGTTATCATCATGAGCACTGAAAAGTGTATGGAATTGTTGAATCACTATATTGTACACTTGAAGCTAATATAACACTGTATGTTAACTACACTGGAATTAAAAAGAGAAATTGCTCATATATTTTTTAATGGATGCTAGTAGCTTTCAAATTGCTGTAAAGTTTCTATTGAATTTATTTAAAAGAATAATGCATCTTATTTTTTTAATGTAAATATATATAATATGTCACAAATTATAACCACTTAAACTTATGCTGAAAAATTTTAGGTTACTTAAAATCATACAACAATGTTTTTTAAATATTCTTTTGAAGAATTACAGCAAAGAAGTTTGGAGGCTACTGCTATAAACAGCAACAGGGAAAAGAGGAAAGAGATTAAAGATTCTGTTTAAATTATGCTAATTCTTAAAAAGAATAAGGGAAAGGGGCAATTATTTAATCTTCTGGCACTACTTTCGGATGCCAGGCAGAAGCCTGAAGTCTGAAGAAGAAGTGAAAGCTATTACCTTCCCTTTAGAGGCAAGAACCAGAAGTCGAGTCCATCACTTCCTTCTTTCCACTAACCTTTAGTTCATAGCCGTAGACAGTTGGAAGGGAGGCTGGACAATGTAATTATTCTGATGGCCAGTTGCCCAACCAAGAAAATACAGTACAGGCCTTGTTCTCATGCATAAGTGGTCAGGCAGCTTTAGCTTGGTGTTAATGATTTCCCTCCTTTATCCATTCTACTGTTTATTCTTTATAGCCAGAGTACATGATAGGAACAGCAGGAGCATTATACTACTGCTTGACATTTTTTTGCCATTAAACAAATTTTTGTTTAGAGGCGATATTGACTAAGAAAGCATGTTGGTATGGGATGTTCAATAAGTGAACAGATGTTAGTACTGGCAGAGGAATGATGGATAGGGGAAGCCTATTCAAATGCACATTTAAGCATTTATTCTTGTTATAGTCTACATGATGAAAGGAGTCAAATAAAATCAGCCTGACAACAGGTAACTAGCTGTCAGGACCCTAGAGGAATGGTACCATCCTGGTGTCAGGGTTTGCTACCCTGGTAGAAAATTAGGTAGTCAACAGTGGCAGGGTTGGCCTCTGTGAGGGAAGATCCTTTATTGAGTCCATGCATACGCTGTCCCTATCTAATACTATTGGTATTAGATAATTATCTAACAGACAAGTACTTTTTGTCTGTTAGATAATTGAAGATGCACCCAGCAGGTTGAGGAAAAAGGATAACTGACATCCACAGAAACAGTACTCCTATGTATATGGTCATTAAGAGCCTTTTTCTACCCCCATGGCCTTGCGTGATGAGTTAAATGGGATATGTATTAGTGAGTGATCTGTTTGCTTTGTAGTAAGATCCAAATTAATGGTGGCTTAAGTAAGACAGAAGTTTAAGTCTCCCATAATAGTTTAAACATCAACAGTCTGGGGTTGCTATGGTATTGAGGATCCAGATTCATTCTAATTGCTCTGTCATCTCTAGAATATTGCTTGCATGCTTATGGTGTTTCACAGTCATCATTACATTCACATGTCAGGCAGAAGTCTGATGTCTGAAGAAGGGAGAGTGAAAGCTAACTATCTGCCTTTAGAGGCAAGATCCAGAAGTCCCTTCTTCTATCCACTAAAACCCAGCTCATAGCTGTAGATAACTACAAGGCAGGCTGGAAAATTCAGTTCCTCAGTTATTTCAAGGGCTTACTCATCACATGCAGTCATGACAACTCTATTGGACAGCATAGGCAAAAAATTTGCATCGCTGTAGAAAGTAACATTGAACAGTGTTGCCTTGGGTCAAACTACAGTTTATAGGAAGTATGAAAGCTAGAAGAACAAATTAAATGATGCCATGAGGAAACAATCAGCCAAACTCTAAATTCTTGATCCAGTTTTATCAATTAAATGATATTTTAAAAGGGTTTTAAGAGACATAGCATTCAAAGGTGATTAGTAATTTTGAATCTTGATTGGAACAACTAATTATAAAAAAGACAATTTTGAGATAAGAAAATATGAGTATATACTGTATATTAGATGCTATTAAGGTAATATTGCTTATTTTTAACGATATAACAATGGCATAGTGGCAAAGGCATACTAAAATATCTGGGATTTGCTTTAAAAATATTTAAACAAAAAGCAAAATAATGGAGAGGGATAGGGAAATGAGATTGGAAACATTTTAATAATTGCTAGTTATATAATAAGTACATGAGAATTCACAGTAAATGATATTCATAATAAAAATTAAAAAAGGAAATAAAGGTGGCAGCTACTAATATGTCCAAGCTGACTATTGCTATACAGGAACAAAGCCTTGAGTTGCCAAATCTCTACATTTTTCAAAGAAGTGAAAACTCCACATTTTTTTAAAAATAAAATCTCTTGATTTCATAAAACAACATCAGTGTGGCCAAACAAAATATATCAGTGGGCTGGAATTTGTCCTTAACCATCTGTTTCTCTCTAGGAAAAACTTGTTTTGTTAATGAGCTGTTTCCCCCCAAATTTAGAGTGTGTTCAAGCTTTTGAATAACTTCTGGAAACCAGTGGTTAATGGTTCCATGTCTGGGGACTCAGAGATGAGTGACACATTGCTACTATCCAAATGGAGCTCTGAGTCTTGTCAGGGGAAGGGCATGTAGCCAAAGGCTTAGATCACAACATAAGTGTATGCAGAGAGGAGCAGGCAGAGATGCAGTATTAGTCCTGCCATGGTGTCATGAGCTGAATTTTGTCCCCCCTCCCAACACACAAAGTCATATTTTGAAGTCCTAATCCTCAGTACCTCAGAATGTGACTTTATTTGGAGATAGGGACTTTGAGGAGTTAATTAAGTTGAAATCGAGTCATTAGGGTGGGCTGTTATCCAATATAACTGATGTCCTTATCAGAATAGATTAGGAAGAGAGCCAGGGAAAATGGCAGAGTAGGAGGATCCTGAATTCACATCCTCCCACATACACACCAAGGCAACAACTACGTGTAATGCAACTCTAAAAATGACCTGAAGATTGGCAGAACAGACTATCCACAGCTAAAGACATAAAGAGAAGACTACATCAAGAAGGGTGGGAGAGGCAGAGAGGCTGTTGCCAACCAAACCCATGGTGTGGCAACCCACAAGTGGGAGGAATATCACAGGCACAGAGGAGTGAGGGGATCAAGTCCCACATTGGGCACCCCCAGCCCTGGGAACCTGCAATAGGAAGATGAGCTCCCAGAATGTCTGGCTTTGGAAATCAGCAGGGCTTAACTCTGGAAGAACTAGATAGCTATAACTCTGCTCTTAGAGAGCCAGTGCACTGTATCACTTGGTCAGAGACCTAGCATAGAAGCAGCAATTTGAAAAGCACCTGGGTTATATGAGAAAGATTTGTTGAATAATTTTAGGACATATGCCAGAGGGGCAGGAATCAGCAGAAGCTTTCTCTGGGAATGGAAGGGCTAGTGGGTACCATTTTTCTTGCCTTCCTTCCACGTTTCTAATCAAACACCTGTGGGAGGCAGTTATGACATTCTCCATTTACCTTGCTTGCCCCACCCCAGCTTTCTCCTTCAGACCTGCCCCACCCAACCTGCCTGCTATGGCAGGTGTCCAAAGTGGCTCCCACGTTGCCACACTTAGCAAGCAACCTCAGCTGAGATTGACGTCCTCCTGGAGTGACTACCACCTGCCACACCCAGTGGGCAGTCCTAGTGGAGACTTTCACCTTGTCCAGAGTGACTCCTGCCCACGGAGAGGGGAGCTAGCCTCACCAACCAGCACTCCTGCACTAGCCGTAGCTGGGCCTTTCAGCCAGCAGTGTAGGAGTAGGGCTAATACCTGGCCAGGAATGTGCACAAATCATTCCTAGCCAGTTACTGCTAACAGCCAGGCTAGGGGCAGCCCCACCCACCAGTTTGCCCACAGCAGTTGTAGCCCACCCACAATAGGAGAGCTCACGCAGCCCACACAGTGGACACTCCTGGAGCACCAGATTCTGGTGACCAGGGGGGATTGCACTATTGGGCACCACAGGACTTCTTCACAGGCCACCACTTTCAAGACAAGGAGATGTAGCTGACCTACCTAATCTATAGAAACAAACAGACAAAATGAAGAGATGGAGGAATATGTTTCAGATAAAAGAACAAGACAAAAGCCTAGAAAAAGAGCTCAATGAAATAATGCAATCTACCAGATAAAGAGTTCAAAGTAATGTTCATAAAGATACTCAACAGACTTGAGGGAAGAGTGAATTAACTCAATGAGAACTTCAACAAAGAAATAAAAAAATATAAAAAAAGAACCAGTCAGAGTTGAAGAAAACAATAAATGAGTTGAAAAACACATTAGAGTGAATAATAGATTAGAGGATGCAGAAGAACAGATCAGCAATCTGAAGACAGGATAGTTGAAAGCAACCAATCCGAACAGAAAAAAAAAAAAAAAAAAAAAAGAAGTAAAAAGTGAGGATAGGTTAGGATGGAACAACACCAAGCATGCTAACATTTGCATTTTAGGGGCCCCAGAAGGAGAAGACAGAGAGAAGGGGCAGGAAATTTATTTGAAGAGTAATAGCTGAAAACTTTCTAACCTGGGGGAGGAAATAGACATCCAGGTAGTAAAGGCAGTAGATCAATCACTTATAATGCTAGTATGAAGGTTAGAAGACAGACATAGTAAAATCCATTATATCTACCAAAATTACTGAAGGGATACATAAAACAAAGATGTAAAATATGGCAACAAATACATAAAATGTGGAGGAGGGAAAATATAGTACATTTAGAATGTGCTCGAACTTAAGCAACTATCAACTTAATATAGACTGCTATATACATAGAATGTTATATATGAACCTCCTGGTAACCAAAATGCAAAAACCTATAATAGACACACACACACATGCAATAAAGAGAAAGGAATTCCAGCATAATACTAAAGAAAGTCATCAAACCTCAAGGGAAGAGAGTAAGAGAAGAAGGAACAGAGAACTACAAAAGCAATCAGAAAACAATTAAGAAAATGGCAATAAATACATACCTATCAAAAATTACCTTGTATATAAATGGACTAAATGCTCCAATCAAAAGAAATAGGGTGAATTTAGTGGATTAAAATACAAGACTCATCTATATGCTGCTTACCAGAGACTCACTTTAGACCTAAAGACACATACAGACTGAAAGTGAAGGGATGGAATCACAGATCTGTACCTCTGAAACAAATAATACATTATATGTTAAAAAAGAAGAAGAAGAAGAAAGAAGAAGAAGAAGAAGAAGAAGAAGAAGGAGAAGGAGAAGAAGATAGCAGGAGAGGAAGAATGAAGGGGGGGAAATCGGAGGGGAGATGAACCATGAGAGACGATGGACTCTGAAAAACAAACTGAGGGTTCTAGAGGGGAGGGGGGTGGAAGGATGGGTTAGCTTGGTGATGGGTATTAAAGAGGGCACGTTCTGCATGGAGCACTGGGTGTTATACGCAAATAATGAATCATGGAACACTACATCAAAGACTAATGATGTAACGTATGGTGATTAACAACATAATAATAATAAAAAAGAAAGTGAAGGGATGGAAAAAGATATTCCATGCAAATGTAAACAAAACAAAACAAAACAAAAACAAAAACTGAGGTAGCAATACTTATATCAGACAAAATAGACTAAACAAAGACTGTAACAAGAAACAAAGAAGGGCACTACATAACGATAAAGGGAATAATCTAGCAAGAGTATATAACAATTATAAATATCTATGTACCCAGCATAGGATCACTTAAATATATAAAGCAAATATTAACAGACATAAAGGGAGAAAATGAGAGTACTACAATAATAGTAGAGGACTTTAACAACCTACTTGCATTAATGGATAGATTATCTAGACAGAAAATCAACAAGGAAACAGTGGCTTTGAACAATACATTAGACCAGATGGAATCAACAAATAATAGTGAACATTTCATCCAAAGAGCATAATACACATTCTTTTCAAGGCACATGGAACATTTTCAGGATAGCTCACATATTAGGCTACAAAATAAGTCTCAATAAATTGAAGAAGGTTGAAATCATATTAAGCATCTTTTCCAACCACAATATCATGAAACCAGAAATCAATTACAAGAAAAAAAAATTGGAAAAAATACAAACACATGGAGAACTATGTGACTCATCTATAACAGCATGCTACTCAACAACCAATGGGTCAACAAAAAAACCAAAGACATAAAAAAATACATGGAGACAAATGAAAATGGAAACACAACAGTTCAATATCTTTGGGACACAGCAAAAACAGTTTTAAGAGGGAAGTTTATAGTAATACAGACCTACCTCAAGAAACAAGAAAAATTTCAAATAAGCAATCTAACCTTACACCTAAAGGATCTGGAAAAGGAATGACAAACAAAGCCCAAAGTTGGTAGAAGGAAGGAAATAATAAAAACCAGAACAGAAATTTATAAAATGAGACTAAAAAAAAAAATAGAAAAGATAAATGAAACTAAGAACTGGTTCTTTGAAAAAATAAAATTGATAATGCTTTAGCCAGACTCATCAAGAAAAAAAAAAAAAAAGCAAGGGCTCAAATAAAATGAAAAATGAAAGAGAAGGGCACCTCGATGGCTCAGTTGGTTAAGCGTCTGACTCTTGGTTTCAGTTCAGGTCGTGATCTCAGGGTCATGAGATCGAGCCCTGCATGGGGCTCTGTGCTCAAAGTAGAGTCTGCTTGATATTCTCTCCCTCTCTCTCCCCCTCTATCCTCCCCTCGCTTGTGATCTCTCTCTCTAAAATAAATATGGGGTGCCTGGGTAGCTCAGATGGTTAAGTGTCTGTCTTTGGCTCAGGTCATGATCCCAGGTTCTGGGATCAAGCCCCACGTTGGGCTCTCTGCTCGGCCCGGAGCCTCCTTCTCCCTCTTCCTCTGCCTCTCCCCCTGCTCGTGCTCTCTCTCTCTCTGTATCTCTGTGTCTCGAATGAATAAATAAAATCTTGGAAAAAAAATAAAGTATCAGGGTGTCATGTTATCATTAAAAAATAAATAAATAAACAAACAAACAAATAAATAAAATCTTGAAAAAAATTTAAAAATAAATGAAAGAGAAGAAGTTACAACTGACACCACAGACATACAAAGGATTATGAGACTACTACAAAAAAATATATGCCAACAAGTTGGACAACCTAGAAGAAATTGATAAACTCTTAGAAATATACAATCTTCTGAGACTGAATCAGGAAGTAATAGAACTGACTGATTACTAGTAATGAAATTGAATCAGTAATTAAAAAAAAAAAACGTCCGAACAAAATAATCCGAGACCAAATGGCTCCACAAGTGAATTCTACCAAAATTTTTTTAAATTTTAATTATTTATTTAAATTCAATTAGTTAACATATAATGTATTACTGGTTTCAGAGGTGGAGGTGAGTGATTCATCGGTCTTATATAATACCCAGTGCTCATTACATCATGTGCCCTCCTTGATTTCCATCACCTAGTTACTCCATCCCCCACACCCCTCCCCTCCAGCAAACCTCAGTTTGTTTCCTATGATTAAGACCATCTCTTACAGTCTGTCTCGCTCTCTGATTTTGTCTTTTATTTTTTTCCTCTCTTCCCCTATGATCCTCTGTTTTCTTTCTTAAATTCTACATATGAGTGAGATCATATGATAATTGTCTTTCTCTGACTGACTTATTTCACTTAGCATAATACCCTCTAGTTCCATCCACATCATTGCAAATGGCATGATTTCAGTTTTTTTGATGGCTGAGTAGTATTCCATTATACACACACACAACACACACACACACACAACACACACACACACACACCACATCTTTTTTATCCAGTCACCTGTTGATGGACATCTGGGCTTTTTCCATAGTTTGGCTATTGTGGACGTTGCTACTATAAACATTGGGGTGCACATGCCCCTTCAGATCACTACATTTGTATCTTTGTGGTAAATCCCTAGTAGTTCATTTGCTAGGTCGTAGGGTAACTCTACTTTCAACTTTGTGAGGAACCTCCATACTGTTTTCCAGCTTGCATTCCCACCAACAGCATAGGAGGGTTTCCCTTTCTCTGCATCCTCGCCAACATCTGTCATTTCCTGTGGTTAATTTTAGCATTCTGACCAGTGTGAGGTGGTATCTCATCGTGGTTTTGATTTGTAGTTCCCTGATGACAAGTCATGTTGAGCATTTTTTCATGTGTCTGTTTTTTGCCATTTGTATGGCTTCTTTAGAGAAATGTCTGTTCATGTCTTCTGCCCATTTCTTGACTGGATTTTTTGTTCTTTGGGTGTTGAGTTTGATAAGTTCTTTATAGATTTTGGATACTAGCCCTTTATCTGATAAGACATTTACAAATATCTTCTCCCATTCTGTCAGTTGTTTTTTGATTTTGTTGACTGTTTCCTTTGCTGTGCAAAAGTTTTTATCTTGATGAAGTCCCATAGTTCATTTCTGCCTTTGTTTCCCTTGCCTTTGGAGATCTGTCGAGCAAGAAGTTGCTGTGGCTGAGGTCATAGAGGTTGCTGCTTGTGATCTCCTCTAGGATTTTGATGGATTCCTGTCTCACATTTAGGTCTTTCATCCATTTGAGTCTATCTTTGTGGATGGTGTAAGGAAATGGTCCAGTTTTATTCTTCTACATGAGGCTGTCCAATTTTCCCAGCACCATTTGTTGAAGAGACTGTCCTTTTTCCATTGGGTATTCTTCCTGCTTTGTCGAAGATTAGTTGACCATAGAGTCAAGATTCTCTGTTCTGTTCATTGATCTATGTGTCTGTTTTTGTGCCAGTACCATACTGTCTTGATGATGACAGCTTTGTAGACAGAACTTGAAGTCCAGGATTGTGATCCTACCAGCTTTGGTTTTCTTTTTTCTACTAAACATTTTAAAAAAGAGTTAACTTCTATCCTTCTCAAACTATTCTAAAAAAAATAGAAGAGGAAGGAATGTTAATTCATTCTATAAACCCACTATTACCCTGATACCAAAACCAGACAAAGACACTACAAAAAAAAAAAATTATAGATCAATATCCCTGATGGACAGAGATGCAAAAATCCTCAACAAAATATTGGCAAACTGAATTCAATAATACATTAAGAGGATCATTCACCACGATCAAGTAGGATTTATTCCAGGGATGCAGGGATGGTTCAATATCCACAAATCAATCAACATGATATACCGCATGAATAAAATGAAGGATAAAAATCATATAATCATCTTAATAAATGCAGAAAAAGCATTTAATAAAATTCAGTATCATTCATGATAAAAAGCTCTCCACAAAGTAGGTGAATGTATCTCAACATAATAAAGGTCATGTATGACAAACTCAGAGCTAACATCATACCTCATTGTAAAAAGCTGAAAGCTTTTCCTCTAAGATCAGGAATAAGACAAGGATGCCCACTGTCACCACTTTTATTCAACATAGTACTGTAAGTCCTAGCCACATCAATCAGACAAGAAAAATAAGTAAATCATCCACATTGGTAAGGAAAAAGTAAAACTGTCACTATTAGTAGATGATATGAAAACCCTAAAGATTCCACCAAAAAACTATTGGAACTAGTTAATGAATTCAGTAAAGTGGCAGGATACAAAATCAATATACAGAAATCTGTTGCATTTCTATGCCCTAATTACAAAGTAGCAGAAAGAGAAATTAAGAAACCAGTCCCATTTACAATTGCATCAAAAAGAATAAAATGCCTAGTAATAAATTTAAGAAAGGAAGTGAAAGACCTGTACTCTGAAAACTAAGATATTGATGAAAGAAATTGAGGAGGACACAAATAAATGGAAAGATACATCATCTTGGTAGAATTAATATTGTTGGGGGAGCCTGGGTGGCTCAGTCTGTTAAGCGTTCAACTTTTGATTTCAGGTCAGATCATGATCTCAGAGTCATAAGATGGAGCCCTGCATCAGGCTCTGTGCTGGGCGTGGAGTCTGCTTATGATTCTCTCTCTCCCTCTCCTTTTGCCCCTCCCCCACCTCTCTAAAAAAAACCCAAACTCAAATGGATTAAAGCCCTAACTGTGAGACCTAAAACCATAAAACTCCTAAATGAGAACATAGGCAGTAAAAACTTGGACATTGGTGTTCACAATATTTTTCTGGATATGTCTCCTCAGGCAAGGGGAACAAAAGCGAAAATAAACAGTTGGGATTACATCAAACTAAAGAACTTTTGCACAATGAAGGAAATGATCAAAAAAAGGAAAAGTCAACCTACTGAATGGGAGAAGATATCTGATAAGGGGTTAATATCCAAAATATATAAAGAACTCATAAAACCCAACACAGATTTAAAAAAAAAAAAACACCCACAAATAATACAATTAGAAAATGGGCAGAGGGTCCTCACTTTGGCAGCACATATACTAAAATTGGAACAATACAGAGAAGATTAGCATGGCCCTGTGCAAGGATGACACGCAAACTCATGAAGCATTCCATATTTTTTAAAACATGGGCAATAAAAAATATTACAAAAAAAAATGGTCAGAGGACCTAAATAGACATTTTTCCAAAGACATACAGATAGCCAACAGATACATGAAAAGATGTTCAACACCACTAATCATCAGGGAAATGCAAATCAAAACAATAATGAGAAAACAAAACAAAGAAAACAAAACCATAATGAGATATCACCTTACACCTGTCAGAGTGGCTACTATCAAAACCAACAAGAAATAACAAGTGTTGGTGAGAATGTGGAGAAAAAGGAACCCTCATGCTCTGTTGGTGGAAATATAAATTGGTGCAGCCACAGTGGAAAATATTATGCAGTTTCCTCAAAAAATTAAAAAGAGAAATACCATACAACCCAGTAATTCTACTTCTGGGTATTTACCAAAGAAAACAAAAACACTAATTCAAAAAGATATATGCATCCCTATATTTACCACAGCATGATTTACCATAGCCACAATTTGGAAGCAACCTAAGTGTCCATCAATAGATGTATGGAAAAAGAAGAAGTGATATATATACACAATGGAATATTATCAGTCATTAGAGAAATGAAACCTTGCCATTTGCAACAACATGGATGGACCTAGAGCATATTATACTAAGTGAAATAAGTCAGACAAAAGACAAATTCTATATGATTGCACTCATATGTGGAGTCTAAAAAATAAACAAAAAGCAGAAACAGACACATAAATACAGAGAACAAACTCATGGTTGCCAGAGGGCAGGGGGTGGGGGGAGGGGCAAAATAGTTGAAGATGATTAAGAGATACAAACTTCCAGTTATAAAATAAAGAAGTCATGGGGATGGAAAGCACAACATTATATAGTCAATAACATTGTAATAGTGTCATATGGTGACAGATAGTAACTACACTTTTCATAGTGAGCATTTTGTAATGTATATAATTATCAAATCACTTTGTTGTATACCTGAAAGTAATATAATTGTAATACTATATGTCAATTATACTTCAATTAAAAACAAAGAAGCTGGTCATCCAAATGACTTGTTTAAACAAACAAATTTTTTAAGAAGGAGAAGAGATTAGGATACAGACACACACACACACACACAGATGACCATGTGAAGACATAGCCAGTAGACAGCTATCTGCAAGCCAAGGAGAGAAACCTTGGAATTAAACAGGCAACATCTTGATCTTGGGTTTCTAGTCTCCAGCCTTGTAAGAAAATAAATCTCTGTTGTTTAAACCACCCTGTCTTTCATATTTTGTTATGGCAGCCCTTGCAAAATAATACACGTGGGAAGTCTTAATTTTGCTCAGGGAAGTCTGTGAAGGTTTCATAAAGAAATTGCTACCTGGAGTGCCTGGGTGGCTCAGTCGGTTGAGTATCTGACTCTTCATTTAGGCCCAGGTCGTGATCTCAGCGTCATGAGATCGAGCCCTGCATCAAGCCCACACTCAAGCATGGAGTCTGCTTGAGATCCTCTCCCTCTGTCACCCCCACCACCCACGCTCCCTGCTCGTGCATACACATTCTCTCTCTAAAATAAATAAATAAAATAAACCTTTAAAAGAAAAAGAAAAGAAATTGCTACCCATATATTGCAATAAAAGTCCTGATTTCCTCCTGTCATGAGGAAATTCTTAGGTTCAGGGCATAGTCTGCACTCTCTAGGCAAGGTCCAATGACTTTAATTGCTTTCTATATGTTTATATCTTTTAAATCTGTCTCTCAATCCTCATTTTTTCTCTATACCTGACCACTTGCCTGACCACTAGACGTGTTCACCTGGATGTCTCATAAACTCTAAATGAAATATCTTCCTTTCTACCCACCACTCAAACACACGCCTTCTCTTGTGCTCTCATTTACAATCCATCCATTGTCAAGTGGAGAACTCTGGGACTCAGCTAGACTCTTCCCTTTAGCGCCACTTGTAATTCATCACTAGTTCTAGCTTACCCCACCTCCTGATGATCCTGTCTTCCTTTGCAGACATGTCTAGACCTGCCTCAGTACAGGCCCTTACCATTTCCTCTCTTATTATTTGTTGGTCTTTTGGGTTTCTTTCTTCTCCAGAGTTTCTCCAAAAAATGTGAAGTTGATGATGTCATTTCTTTGTTTAAAATCCTCTGATCGTAACTCATCACCCACGGCATAAAATGAAAAATCCTAGGCCTGTCAGACAAGGACTTTCACCACAGGTAAGTGGTGATTCCACATATAAGTGCCTACTTTCCTTGGTTTCATCTTCTCTCTTCTCCATGTGTACACAATATTACCACACCCAACTACTAGCAGTTCCGCAGATAAGCCATTATTTTGCAATTCCTTTGCATATTCATGGTCTCTTTTTTCTTCCCTGTTAACTTGGGGAGCTTCTGGACATTGTTAAAGAGACTCTGTGCCATTATCACCCCCTTTTATGGAGCCTTTCTCACCTGTACCTTCCTAAGCACTATGTTCTTGAAGACAGTTGATGGAGACCTTTCGGTACAGGCAGCAAATAAATGTCTATAAACAGCTCTGTTTAACTTTGCTTGAAAGCCACCAAAAGCAACCCTGGGAAAGGATGCTATTTCTACCAGGATGACTGGTTACGGATGAACTGGCAGCCAGTACTCTTGCTTTGCTACAAAATCAACAGCAGGACATCCTGCTGCTTCGAAATTTTTCACATGGTCTTTGAATACTTTTGGTGCCTCTCCATGTGTGTCTGAACACCTTCAGACACATAACTAATCTAAATTTTTTTTTTTAAAGATTTTGTTTATTTATTTGACAGAGAGAGACACAGCAAGAGAGGGAACACAAGCAGGGGGAGTGAGAGAGGGAGAAGCAGGCTTCCCGCGGAGCAGGGAGCCCGATGTGGGGCTCGATCCCAGGACCCCAGGATCATGACCTGAGCCAAAGGCAGATGCTTAACAACTGAGCCACCCAGGCGCCCCACATAACTAATCTATATACATGTACCTGGACCCAGATTATTGGGATACCATCATGAGACAGTCCAGGTCCAGGTCCAGTTCCTGATGACATCCTGTTGATATTGAGCATCATCCCAAAATGTGCTGGCCTGCCCTGCCCTTTCCATCCCCACACCACTGGAGCAGTCACTATCATTGATCAAGAAAATCATCTGCTCCTGAGATATCACAGCTACCTACTTTCTGACCACAGCCCCCCATTTGGTGCTCTGGCTCTGGAAGGAGCTACTTCACACCCTTCATGTCACTGCCATTTATTTATATCCACTACTTGCAAACACACCAACAAAGATTCTAGAACAGAGCATCTCTAGGACAACACCTTTGAAACACATTAATCCCTGGAGAAGTGGAAGGCCAACACCAATCAAAGCCAATGTATGGCTCAATAGGAGAAAAGAAAGTCTTTGGAAGCAGGATCTTGTTATTTGATGCGTTATTGGTTTCCTGCATAATCATTTCCTTTTTGTTCTTTTATAATAGTTTGCAAAACATTTTTAAACATGGTGACTGTCACAGCAGTGCTAAGTTGCACATAAAAATACAGAAATTGAAATAAATTACAAGTCTTTATGTTTCAATGCACATAAACCTAAATTGGGTTAAACAATAAAGAGAAGTAGATGGTTTCTGAATGGTAACTGAAAAATCTGCAAGTAGGGCTAGCTTCAAGTAAGGCTTGATCAGGCTTCTGGGCTATGTCATTAAGAGCTGACTGAGTCTTTGAGGGAGAGCACTGCCCTCACTGAACTGAGGAGAACAGATCACAGTGACACCAGCTATAGATTTTGGTTGTGGACAGCTGCAGGATGCCGCGAGGTACCTGCCTGACAGGGAGTCAGTCCAGGAAGTAGTAGAGACCAGCCACTTGATCTTAGACCATGGAGAATATAGAAGACACTATGTTTTTCCCAGGACCTACCTTGTCTCCATTTCCTGGCTATGACCTTGTGTAGCTGCACACCTCTCTGGTGGACCCAGAGCCTGCCTTGGAGAGAATCTGGGAAAAGGAGTGAAGCTCTGAAAAATAGCATTTACCCTGAGATCATGACCTGAGCTGAAATCAAGAGTCGAACACTTAACCACTGAGCCACCCAGGCACTCCTCAATTGATCTTTTAATGGCTATCATATTCTTTAAAAAAAAGAGGAAAAAGTAAAAAAAAAAAAAAAGTACATTAAAAAGACAGAATAATTTTCATTACTTCTTATCCTATACAGATCTTTTCCTTGAATATATCTTGGTTTATAATGAATCAAACTGAAATATTGGTCCAAAGCACTTAATAAGCTCTAAAAGTAAAGTGTCACATATATTAACAATGCAGAACTTGTCCTTCCAACCAGTTTTGATGCAGTCAGATCAAATGGGGTGACAAGAGTTAGCTGGTAAATGTGGGCAGTATCTGTTCCCAGCTCACACCACCCTGGATTGTTCTACCCTGGATTTGGCACCTTATGAATGAGTGGGCTGGGTATCTGCTCTGCTTTGGTTGTGCAAAGCTGGCCAGTTCTCTACTATAAACTTACAGACTAACAAGTTCACAGGAAGAGTTTAAGAAGACTCAAGGACACTGGAGCAGTGTCTTTTTATTTTTTTCTTTGTCATTTTAACGTACATGCAATCTACCCAAATTGCTTTCCATAAATGAATTTCATAAGGAAATGATATATATAATAGATGATATATATATTATATGTATATATACAGTCCCAAATTATATGTTTCTAATGCGAATAGCATTTCTTAACTTCTTACTCAGCAGCATCTCCTTTAGTCTGCATTAGCATCAAATTTCTTGGCTGACTCCTTTTCTCTGACAGAGGTGAAGCCAAGTGGAAGAAACAGTCAACATTTTCCATTTCTTTGGCCCAAATGACCAGGATCCTGCATTTTGCTCCACTCTGCCTAAATAGCTACACACATGAACATATAAAAAATAATATTAAATGAGGTAAGGGTAAGAACATGTAAAACACTGCCTTTCTTTTTTTTTTTTGTTTAAAGATTTTATTTATTTATTCATGAGAGACAGAGAGAGAGAGAGAGGCAGAGGGAGAAGCAGGCTCCCAAGGAGCAGGGAGCCCGATGTGGGACTCGATCCCAGAACCCTGGGATCATGACCTGAGCCGAAGGCAGACGCTTAACCATCTGAGCCACCCAGGCGCCCTGCCTTTCTTTTTATTTGATGAAGCAATCAAGCTATTCTCTAAATATTTCTCATTGTGGTAAAAAGCACCCATCTTGTATAGACATTGTTTTATACTTCTGGTCACATACGTACATTTAACTGCACACACAAAAGGTAATAGTTATAAGTTACAATAACACGTGAAATGTATTCTTAAAATTTGTTTTAGCAACATAGCCTCTGTGTTGTAGGCAAGCTAAGTTTCATGTTTAAAGTATTTCTTGCACTGACTAGTATATAATTTATTTATTCCAATTTAGGAAGGGGTTTCAGAAAAGAAATGTTTAAATAATGGTCAAATTTTACCATAGGTCAATTCTGATCTAGTATGCAAGGTCCAATTACAGTGGAAGCTGTACTTTGGCCCTCTTATTAAGGTCGGCAAAGAGAATTCTATACATTTTAATCCTATCTCCTATGACTAATTCAGTCCCTAGGATTATGCTTATGAATATTTTATATGTAGCTTCCAGTAATAGTGCTCATTCTATCAATCAATAACAAATTAACCTCAAGATTATTGAAAATCTAGAATAAAATATAAAATATTGAACCATTCATTTTTAATAGCATAGGTTATAAATGTGTATTGCTCTGGAGAAATGACTCTTGATTTTTTAATGCAAAATCTGTGAGACAGTTTGGAACAGTGGAGAAAGTTCTGCCTTCTTCCCTCCACATCGGAGGACCTGCTCAGTGAAAACAACTAGCAGCCATCATGCGTAGAACGTTGGTTCACCTGTGCCTTGTATTCCTGAAGCTGCCCAGTGCCAGTTCAACTTGAGGAAATTCTACTTAATGTAATGCTGTCTAACACTTCAATTTCAAAACATTTAATGAGCAAAGTAAATGCTAGGTTGTATTAATAAGGTATCCCTTAGTTGTAAGGAAAGACAGTTCTAATTCAGGCTTGTTTATGTGAAGGCTAAGGGTGCAGAGAAGTCTCATAGCGCCTATGTTAACAGGGCAGGCTGCCCTCACTGGAACTAGCAAGCTGCCAGACATCTTCCTTTCCTTCCCCTGACCTACACACCCTTTTCCTTTCTGTCTTTTGTTTCTTTCCGCCCCCCTCCCCCCCACTGCATGGCATTTTGCCCCTGCCATATTTCTGCTTCATTCTGCCTTCTGTCAGCCTCCTGTCTGCTCTCTGACCAGCTTATACATGACCCATAGGAGCTACCCCTAACTCATAGTTTCAGGCTCTATGTCTACGTGACCTGCCAGCTAGAGTTTGTGTGTGATTTTGTGTGTGTTCTGTTTCCAAATTCAGAAGAAGAGAATCTGATTGGCATAGCCTAAGCCAAGTATCCGTTTTGCTCCAATTTGCTATTGCCCCAGGAAGAAGAATTCAAAGGTCGTGTGTAGATAGTGATGCCCCTTTTATACTTTTATACCACACAGCTAAATTATCCAAGAAGACATGGGAGTGAGGAGGATGAATGAAATACTAATTCTGGTCCCTGGGTTTCAGTTTTATGGAAGAGGCCAATACATAGATCAGTTTAGCACAAGACAAATTGTTAAAAAGGTTCAGAAAGCTCCTGGAGTATGGAGGAAGGTCTAGGAAAACTTCTACGGTTGGTGAAAATTCAGTATATCAGGAATACCTTGAACGATTGAAAGGAGTGTGAAATGAGGCCCAAGTCGATGTGGGGTTATGGAGGTGGGCATGACTTGAGAGGCAGCTGGTGTTTATCTTCTGCAACAGGAAATCATTAAAGATTTTTTTTTTTAAGATTTTATTTATTTATTTATTTGACAGAGACAGAGATAGCGAGAGCAGGAACACAAGCAGCAGGAGTGGGAGAGGGAGAGCAGGCTTCCCGCGGAGCAGGGAGCCCGATGTGGGACTCGATCCCAGGAGCCTGGGATCATGACCTGAGCCGAAGGCAGACACTTAACGACTGAGCCACCCAGGCGCCCTCATTAAAGATTTTTGATTGGGAGAGTCTCATGATCAAATCTGTGCTTCATGAAGATGTCTTAGTACATGGTAGGTAGATAAATTGGAGGTAATGTAGGGCCTGGAACTCCTGTCCTCCAGGAGCTAGGCAGATCCATGGATCTGCATTAGGTGTATTAATGGTCTGAATTAGGAGAAAAGCCATGGAAGGGAGTGCTCACGAATAAACGTTATATTTAACAAGATGATGTAACTTTCCTGTGGAATGTATAAGTAATAACTGGAGTTTGGAGTGATGGCAAGATGTTATATATTCTTAGTAAAATCTGGCATGATTTTTATATAGTTAATTTTTCATCCATTATTATTTTTTGTTGAAGTATAGCTAACATACAGTATTATATTAGTTTCAGGTATACAACACAAGGATTCAACAATTCTGTACATTACTCAGCACTCACCACAATAAGTGTAGTCACCATCTGTCACCAAACAATGTTATTATAATCTAATTGACTATATTTCCTATGCTGTACTTTTCATCTCTGTGATTATTTTGTAACTGGAAGTTTGTACCTCTTAATCCCCATCCCCTATTTCACCCATCCTCCCATCCACCTCCCCTCTGGTAACCATCAGTTCTCTATAGTTAAGAGTCTATTTCTTGGTTTCTTCTATGTTGTTCATTTGTTTCTTAAATTCCACATATGAGTGAATCATATGGTATTTGTCTTTCTCTGTCTAACTTATTTCACTTAGCATTATACTCTCTAGTTCCATCCATGTTGTTGTAAATGGCAAGATTTCTTTTCTTTTGTATGGCTGAGTAGTATTCTGTTGTGTATACATACCACATCTTCTTTATTTATCTACTGATGGACACTTAGTTTGCATACCTTGGCTGTTGTAATCATGCTGCAACATAAGGATGCATATATCTTTTTGCATTAGTGTTTTCATTTTCTTTGGGTAAATACCCAGTAGTGGAATTACTGGATCATATGGTATTTCTATTTTTAATTTTTTGAGGAACCTCCATACTGTTTTCCACAGTGGCTACACCAGTTTGCATTCCCACCAACAGTGCACAAGGGTTCCTTTTCCTCCACATCCTGCCAATACTTGTTATTTCTTGTCATTTTGATAGTAGCCACTCTGACAGGTGTAAGGTGATATCTCACTATGGTTTTGATTTGCATTTCCCTGATAATCAATGATGTTAAGCTTCTTTTCATGTATCTGTTGGCCATCTGTATGTCTTTGGAAAAATGTTTATTCAGGTCTTCTGCCCATTTTTCAGTCGGATTATTTGTGGGGTTTTTGGTGTGTGTTGAGTTTTCTGATTTCTTTATATATTTTGAATATTAATCCCTTATCACATATATCATATGCTAATATCTTCTCCCATTCAGTAGGTTGCCTTTTCATTTTGTTGATGCATTTTTCCACTGTGCAAAGCTTTTTATTTTGGTGTAATCCCAACTGTTTATTTTTGCTTTTGTTTCCCTTGCCTGAGGAGACATACCTAGAAAAATATTTCTACAGCTGATGTCAGAGACATTTCTGCCTATGTTTTCTTCCAGGAATTTTATGGTTTCAGGTCTCACATTTAGGTCTTTAATCCATTTTGAGTGAGGCACCTGGGTGGCTCAGTCGTTAAGCGTCTGCTTTCGGCTCAGGTCATGATCCCAGGGTCCTGGGGTCGAGCCCCGCATCGGGCTCCCTGCTCAATGGGAAGTCTGCTTCTCCCTCTCCCACTCCCCCTGCTTATGTTCCCTCTCTCACTGTGTCTCTCTCTGTCAAATAAATAAATAAAATCTTTAAAAAAATCCATTTTGAGTTTATTTTTGTGTATAGTGTAAGGAAGTGGTCCAGTTTCTTTCTTCCTTCCTCTCTTTCTTTCTCTCTTTCTTTCTTTCTCTCTTTCTTTCTCTCTCTCTTTCTTTCTCTCTCTTTCTTTTCTTTCTTTCTTTCTTTCTTTCTCTTTCTTTTTCTTTCTCTCTCTCTTTCTCTTTTTTTCTCTTTCCTTTTTCTTTCTTTCTTCCTCTTTCTTTCTTTCTTCCTTCCTTCCTTCCTCCCTCCCTCCCTCCCTCCCTCTTTCTTTCTTTCTTTCTTTCTTTCTTTCTTTCTTTCTTTCTTTCTTTCTTTCTTTCTTTCTTTCTTTCTTTCTTTCTTTCTTCCTTCCTTCCTTCCTTCCTTCCTTCCTTCCTTCCTTCCTTCCTCTCTTTCTTTCTTTCTTCCTTCCTCTCTTTCTTTCTTTCTTTTTCTTTCTTTCTCTTTCTTTTCTCCATCCAATTTTTCCAATGATGCAGGCAGGCTGGGTCTGAGGACCATGTTTGGGGAGGGGGGCAGTCCCATGGGACCAGCCGAGAGGGTCCTTGGCTTCACGAAGGATGGAAATCAAACATGAGCCAGAGGGCGCCTGGGTGGCTCAGTTGGTTGGGCGACTGCTTTCGGCTCAGGTCATGATCCTGGAGTCCCGGGATCGAGCCCCGCACAGGGGCTCCCTGCTCGGCAGGGAGTCTGCTTCTCCCTCTGACCCTCCTCCCTCTCGTGCTCTCTGTCTCTCATTCTCTCTGTCTCAAATAAATAAATGAAATCGTTAAAAAAAAAAAAACAAAAAAACATGAGCCAGAAGAAAGTGAAAGCAGAGTTTATTGAAGATATAGAGAGAACAGATAGAGACTCTCTGGGAGACTCAGGAAGGAAAGAAACATGAGTCCCGTCTTTGGGGTCTGGGGTTTTTTGTAGAAGATGGTGGTCTGGTGCACATGTCCTCTCAGGCATCCAGGAACCAGTTAGAACAAAGATGAGGGCCCAGGTGTTATTCCTGGGAGCCAGGGAACCTTGACATCAAGATGTCTAATGCCCGTGGTCTGGAATACGCACATGGTAGCTTCTTCCAGTCTTTCTCACCTGGTCCTTCCTCAAATGTTATCTATTCTAGAGCAATCATTAATAACTCCTTGTCCCTTGCAGGGAAGACATATGCTATTTGTATTACAAGGCATGTGTAGAGTGGGTGGGGGTGCAGACCTTAGCAAGAATAGAAACGGGAAAAGAAGCCAAGGAGAAAGAACCAGCTTTTTTTCTCATGGGGTCCCTTCAGTTTCCCTGTCTCACCAGCAGCATTTGTTGAAGAGACCATCTTTTCCCCATTGTATAGAAAGCTTTCTGTCAGCACCCGAGGACTGCCGGCCCACAGGCCAGTGGTTAGGATGGAGTCCTCTGCTTGGTCCGAGCCTGATGTGATGCGGTGCCATGGCTGGTGTCTTAGTGGGGGGCAATGAGCAGCACAGGTAGTGATAGCGTTGCTGTGAGGAAGAGAGGTGCTATGCAACCACCAGCAAGTGACAGACAAATCTTGAGTCCTGGATTAAAATGCTGACGAGGAAAGAGATCCCATAGGCTACAGGTTACAGAACTCCGTAACACAGACAGGTCCCTGTTCTCTGGAAGATAGTAAAGACAGAGAAATCAACCCAGGGGATGCCAGGATTACAAATCTGAAAGACATTTTGTACAAATGTTTTCTCCTAGGATGATCCGTCTGGGGCCATCAGTCCAATCCTCAGTCATGAAATAAGTTCTTTTTTTTTTTTTTTAAAGATTTTATTTATTTATTCATTAGAGACAGAGAGAGGCAGAGGGAGAAGCAGGCTCCCAAGGAGCAGGGAGCCCGATGCGGGACTCGATCCCAGGACCCTGGGATCATGACCTGAGCCGAAGGCAGACGCTTAACCATCTGAGCCACCCAGGCGCCCTATGTAATATGTTCTTAGTGAACACTTAACAAATACAAAACACAGTACAGGCACCAAGGGGCCTACAGAGCCAGTGGGGCAGAAGGGACAAACATTTTTGAGGAGACTTTGCAATGCCACCTAATTAATTTAATTTAATTTAACTTAATTTAATTTTTACTTCTAGACCTGTAAAAGTTTTATTGCAATCATAGGACTTTCTCTCAGTCCATCTCCTTGCTTAGTTTGTGCCATTCTCTAGAATTCATGACTTTCCCCCAAACACACAAGGGAGGGAACTGCTTCCCTCCAGAAGTCAATAGTCGAGATGAGGAACTTGCCTTGCCCCCACATCCTCTGAATTTCCCCCAGCCCAGGCTTCTGACTCATCCTTCCTACCCTCAGTGCCTCTTGATCCTGTCAGCTCTGGGCTCTGAAGCTCACCCCGAGCTGCTCCTGTTCCTCCTCAGGCAGCTGCTTCCTCCATCCAGAGCACACAGTCTACTTCCAGAGCTTCACCTTCTGAGACCTCCCCTTCCAATGCGTGGGTCGCACTCTTTCTCAAAAAGACAATAGTTTTTTTAAAATACAGAAAAACCTGTTACCTCCTCTCCCTCCAATTTTAGTATATGTGCTGCTGATTGAGCACCCTGTCACCTACTTTCAAACACAGAATTTTGGAAAACAAAGTGCAGAGAAGAGAACATATCGCACTATTTACTCTTTTAGACCTCACTGCTTTTATCTCTTTGTTTATGCAAATAAGAAAAACGTTTGCATTAATTCTTCTCCGTAATAATTGGTTTCCAGTTTACAAAGTAGAAAGTCGTTTAAAATTACAGATAGGTGAAACATATACACAGAAGGATAGAGAATGGATGGACAAAAATCTTTTAAATTTAAAAATTGTCGTGGGGCGCCTGGCTGGCTCAGTTGGAGGAGCGTGCGACTCTTGATCTCTGGGTCGTGAGTTCAAGCCCCACATCCGATGTAGAGATTACTTAAATTAAATTAATAAAATTTAAAAAATGTTCACTTTAAAAAAAATAAAATAAATAGTTGTAGAGTAATTGAGGGTTTTTGTTTTCCAAGCTTCGATCTCATGTTACTATTTGATTTACAAATAAATGTGGTTTTTTTTTTTTTTTTTTTTAGTTTTTTGAGTATGAAGAGCAAATAATAGATTTTTTTCACTTGGGCTGGTGCATGATTCTCTCCAGCTAGTTTCCCAACTGCCTGGGTGTCAGTGAATGCTATAATAACAACCAAACCAGTGCTTAACCTACATAAAGCATTTTCTGTGTTCCAGCTTTTAGTTTATTCTAAATGTTGTATCTTGAACACAGTGCATTATGTTGCATAAGAAATTCATTATAGGGCGCCTGGGTGGCTCAGATGGTTAAGCGTCTGCCTTCAGCTCAGGTCATGATCCCAGGGTCCTGGGATCAAGTCCCGCATCGGGCTCCCTGCTCCTTGGGAGCCTGCTTCTTTCTCCCTCTGCTTCTCTCTCTCTCTCTCTGTCTCTCATGAATAAATAAATAAAATCTTTAAAAAAAAAGAAATTCATTATAACAGTTTAGATCATTTTAGCAATTCATCTTTTTAACGAAAAGTATATACAATCACATACAATTATACTAGAAATATTTTCCACATATTTAGATATTTTAAATCAGACGATTTTCTCTATCTGGAATGCCCTTCCTCCACTCATTGTCTACACAAATTCTTTATAAATTAAAAATCCACACACACACTCCGTAAGTACATTCTTATCATAAAAATGGAAATACTATAGGAGTATATATATATAAACTATCTTTTCTCCCTTAATGTTAAGCAATTCTGTTATGTTTGAAGGATTAATGTGCCCACTGACAAGCTAGGCTTTTCAGTTTCCTGCAGCCGTGTGGTCATATGGCCCAGTCAGCCAATGAGATATATGCTAACTGGGCATGACTTCAGGGAGAGCTGTTTTTTTTTTCCCCCTGAGAAAGACATAAACTCATCTGGAACACATTTTTTTTCTCTTTAACTTCTTCATGACTGGAATTTGGAGGTAATGCCTGGAGGTACAACAACAATCTTGTGACTGTGAATATGGGAGACACACCTGAAAGATGGTGGGACCAAACCTGGAAAAGCCTAGAGCCTAGATTTATGTGACCCCAAAGTAAACTTCCTTCTTGGTTAGGTTAAAGTTCCTATTCTAGGCAGCTACATATCACATACTTCCAGCCCCCAATTCCAGACCTACCCCAGAGATACTGTGTATTTTTTGAGACCCATCACTATACATACATTAAATTTTTATCCCAGTTTTTTTCCAAAAATGGGATAATACTATATGTATTATTCTGAATCTCCTTTTTTAACTTAAGAATATGATCTAGATATCTTTCCATGTCAGTACAAAAGAAGTTGTCCTTTTAAAAAATACTTTACAGGGCGCCTGGGTGGCTCAGATGGTTAAGCGTCTGCCTTCGGCTCAGGTCATGATCCCAGGGTCCTGGGATCGAGTCCCGCATCGGGCTCCCTGCTCCTTGGGAGCCTGCTTCTCCCTCTGTCTCTCTCTCTCTGTCTCTCATGAATAAATAAATAAAATCTTTAAAAAAAAACAAAAACAAAAAACTTTACAGTGTGCCTGGCTGGCTCAGTCAGTCAAACGTGTAACTCTTGATCTTGAGGTTATGAGTTCAAGCCTCACATTGGGTGTAGAATTTATTTAAAAATAAAATCTTAGGGTACCTGGGTGGCTCAGTGGGTTAAGTGTCTGACTTGATTTTGGCTCAGGACATGATCTCAAGCCTCACAAAGGGCTCTGTGCTGAGCGTGGATCCTGCTTAAGATTCTCTCTCTTCCTTTCTATCTGCCCCTTCTCTGCTCGCATGCACGTGCTCTCTCTCTAAAAAAAAAGAAATAAAATCTTCAAAAAAAATAAAATAGAGAGCTTTTCTTTTTTTCTCTTAAAGTTGACACTTGCTTGTTCAAGCAATAGAGAAAAAAATTTAGGTAAAAAGCAGCAAATATCCCTAAATCCCACTATTTTGAAATCACTGGTATTATTATTATTATTATTGGTGAGTATTCTTATCAGCTCTCTCTGAAAATACTGGGAGTCATTCTCTTCCACTACCACCTCACACACATACACATGCATACAAACACATACAAATACACATACACATAAATACACACACAAACACACACAAATACACACAACACACAATCACAAAGACATACGCAAATATATACACCTACTCACGTGGGAGAGTGAGCGAGAGAGAAACTTACAAATCAGAAGCTATTAAAAAGTGTTTAATTTGGGGGTACCTGGGTGGCTTAATCAGTTAAGTGTCTGCCTTCAGCTCAGGTCATGATCCTGAGGTCCTAGGATCGAACCCCACATCGGGATCCCTGCTCATTGAGGAGTCTGTTGCTCCTTCTCCCTCTGACACTCCCCCTAGTCATGCTCTTGCTCGAGCTCTCCCTCTCTAATGAATAATAAAAAATCTTTTTTAAAAAAGTGTTTAATTTTAGTTGAATTAAATAGAGGAACTAGTAGAATACCTTTAAAAGTTATGACTAGGGGCACCTGGGTGGCTCAATCGTTAAGCGTCTGCCTTCGGCTCGGGTCATGATCCCAGGGTCCTGGGATCGAGCCACGCGTGGGTCTCCCTGCTCGGCAGGAAGCCTGCTCCTCCCTCTCCCACTCCCCCTGCTTGTGTTCCCTCTCTCTCTGTGCTTCTCTCTGTCAAATAAATAAATAAAATCTTAAAAAAAAAAAAAAGTTATGACTACAATTGTTATAGAAAACCTGAGAGAAATACCCAAAATTCAGACCAGATATCATTTTTAATACCCATAAGAGTTATAGAATTAATAATAGAAATAGACCATATTAATGTCATTAATATGTCATATTAATATTTTCTTTTGCTAAAGAATCTGTGCATATTTAGCACTATAGCTTGTAATACTAACAAGAATTATACTGATTAGATTAACAACATAGACATGTGATTCCAATTAAAAATGTAGAATTGAGGGGTGCCTGGGTGGTTCAGAGGGTTAAGCATCTGCCTTCAGCTCAGGTTATGATCTCTAGGTTCTGGGATCGAGCCCCACATCGAGCCCCATGTTGAGTCCCATGTCCGGCTCCCAGCTCGGTGGGGAGTCTGCTTCTTCCACTCCCTCTGCCTCTCCCCCTGCTTGTGCTCTTTGTCTCTCTCTCTCTCTCTCTCAAGTGAATAAGTAAAGTCTTTAAAAATAAATAAATAAAATGTAGAATTGAGTAATTGATTTAGATTTATGAATTTAAGTAGAAATTTTACTGTTTATATATAGTATTAGAACATTTAGTGGACCTTAAGTTTCACCATATTTTTAAATTTAACTAATTTAGTTCATAAGGGGGCGCCTGGGTGGCTCAGTCGTTAAGCGTCTGCCTTCGGCTCAAGTCATGATCCCAGGGTCCTGGGATCGAGCCCTGCATGGAGCTCTCTGCTCAGCAGGAAGCCTGCTTCTCCCTCTCCCACTCCCCGTGCTTGTGTTCCCTCTCTCGCTGTCTCTCTCTCTGTCAAATAAATAAATAAAATCTTTAAAAAAAAATTTAGTTCATAAGAATGATTTAATTACTTGGGAAGGTTTGTCATTTAGACAATTGAAGGACTTAAAAGAAAGTCAATATATTAAATTTATAAACCCTGTTTAAAACATTTAAAAGAGTTTAATTAACTACATTTGAGAATGTAACCAAATATTAATTCAAGGCCATTAAAAGTGACAGTTCAAATCTGCTTGACTTATAATGGAATAATGAGATTTGTAAGCCAAAGTTAAATGCTTAAGGAAGAATGAAATTAGAATCTGTAAATTAATAAATTGATTATTCAACTTTAAAACCAAAATTACTTCTAAATTGTCTTTTCTGTGACCATAAGAAAACTCACATTTATGTAAGAAGGAAAAATAAATGAAATGAAACTTAAAGAATTATCAACTTTGGATAAACGTTTCACCATTCAGACATATTGTGTCTCCTATCTTCTAAGATTAAGACAAAGATTATGAAAACCACTAAGGATTTGTGGTCATTATGTTTTTATTGTTCTTGAAAACTATGTGTTGATTTTAGCATTGAAAATGTCGAGAGACCTTGAGAGAAATGGTGTTGATTACATGACTTCCTGAGAGGAATCTGAAAATATTCCTCTCTTTGATTTAATCATTTGGTTTTGAGCCCAGGATTATTATCTTTCCATTTTGCTCTTTTCCACCATCCTGGTTTTATTTAAAAAACTGGAATTTGGATGTATTTATTATCAGAAAATAAATGCATTTTTACAAAAATTCTTTATAGATTATGGTTTACTGGTTAGTTCAAGTCTATTATTACCAATAAAATATATTGTTGTTTAAAAAACAAGAAAAAGAGAAGAAAATGTTCCTGCTCTGAAAGATAACAGGATTAACTCTGGGAGATGGGGTAACCAACCATCCCAGGGTGCCTGGGACTGAGGGGTGTATTGGAACTCAGGACTGTCTGTGCTAAACCCAATAACCTTGGTCACCCTAATGGAAGGCACTGGGGCGTAGGTGCAAAGACGATAGATTCTAACACCTACGTTTGAGATTTGGCTCTTCAGCTTATTTTCTATTTATCATGAGCAAGTGGCTTCTTTTCGTGCCTCTATATTCTCATCTCTAAAATGGTGATAAAACACCTTTTCCCGCTACCCAGGGAGGGAATCATAGGGCTTAGTTCTGCATTCCCATTGTAACCTAAAGAGTAACTTTCACAATGTCCAGAGCCCCGACATCCTGCAAATGAAGGAGGAGGATGTCCTGTAATTCCTTGCAGCAGGAACCCACTTAGGTGGCACCAACCCTGACTTCCAAATGGAACAGCACATACACCAAAGGAAAAGCGATGGCGTATTTCAAATCTGGAGAGATCTTATGAGAAGCTTCTGCCAGCAGCTGGTGCCGTTGTTGCCATCAAAAACCCGGCTGCTGTCAGTGTCATATCCGCCAGGCCCAGGGGCCCGGGGGCTGTGCTCAAGTCAGCTGCTGCCGCGGGAGCCACTCTGCTTGTGGCCGCTTGGCTCCCGGAACCTTCGCTAACCAGGGGCTGGCGGCCTGCAGGGGGCTGTGTCTCCCGGTGGTTAGGGATCCCCGGGCTGACCACCAGCCCCTCACAGAGAGGTCTTCTGTTAACCGGCCTGCTATCGCTTTGGGTAACCGGACTCTCCTCGGCGCTGTGTGGACGCGGCCACCCACGCAACAGCGCGGGGCTCGCGCAGTGGGTCGGCGGTGGTGGATGTTCGAAGGTCTGCACAGCGTGTGGCCCCGTCTCCCGTGAACACGCATGGGAGGCCACCCCTGATCTCTCCTACAGAGAGTCTGAAGAGACTGAAAAGGACGAGTAGGCTGCTGCTGCAAAGGCCGTGACCAGCGAGGAATTTCCGGGTGAATGGACTGTTCCCGCTCCTGAGTTCATTGCTACTCAACCTGAAGTTGTGGACTTGTCCAAAGGCATGAAGGTGTCCTCTGTGCCTATTCAGCAGTTCCCTATGAAGACTGGAGTGTTCAGCCTGCCACGGAAGACTGGTCTGCACCTCCCACTGCTCAGGCCCCTGAATGGGTAGGAACAACCACCGAGTGGTCTTAAGCTGTTCTTCCACAAAGGCAAAGAAAATGGAAATAAGGCGGATGGAAAATAAGCAGTTTCAGTAAACAAGCAAACGGTGAATATTTATCCCAAAGGATTATTGTGAAGATTAAATGAGTTACTATATGGAAAGCATCTGTAGTAATTACCTACAGTAATACCTAGAGTGTGCTAAGCACTAAATATATACTAACCGCTCTTTCGAGCTCCCCACAGGAACGTCAATTATTGGACAGGTCATGTTTGTTCTTCATTTTATTTTGTTCTCTGAAATTGTTTTAATCTCTTTGCCCTTCTCTGCATTCCTTGTGGTATCGTCACATCTTTCTATCATGTCATCTAGCAGACAATGGCAGTTGCCTGCCTGATAGAAGTTTCTCTCTTCTTCCTCACTAACAGAACTCTATTTTAGTTTTGATGGCAACATATATAGCTTAAATACTTGATTTAAATACTTGAAGCAAGGGGTGGATGGATGACGTAGGACACAGTTCTGGCCAAGGAGATACTGTGTAAATCTACCATGTGGGAGATTTAGGAAAACTCTCTGAAAGGAGTCTGACTAAGCTGGGGCATATCTTTTGTCTTTTTCCTCCTCATTGTTTCTTTCTAAAATATAGATGCAAGGTGGAAGGAGAAGAGCTCTCTTGGTATAAGAACTACACCCTGGAGATGCTAGAGCAGAAAGCTAGCTGGATCTTTCATAGCTCCTTTGAAGAATAAAAAAAAAAAAAAAAATTACACCATGATTTGTTTAAACATTTCTTAAGTTTCCTGTTACACACCAGTGAAAATAATGCCTAGTATTACAAACCATTCACTTAATTTTTTAGCAATGTAAAAAATGTGGAGTACTTTAATAGTTTTCATGTCATTTTGAGTTGGGGTCATGCTAATCCCATTTTTGAGATTTGCTCCAATTTCGATGTATGTGCTACTGAAAGACCAGGATACTGTTTCTTCTTTGATGGTGAAAAAAAGTTTAAGAGGAAAGTCAGGTCACCAAGATCAAGCAAATCTTGTCATCTTCAATGATAATTACATGAGCCAGTGGGGCGAGCCACAGAAGGGGAGAAAGAAATGCAATGGGCTGTTCTCCATAGAGAAATAGGCATTATCTTTTGTCTCTTTCTGCCAGGCATTCAAATTACCATTTTTCAAATTTTTGAGAATGAGATGTCTCTAAAAATTATTTTCTGTGTTCTACAGTTTTGCATTGTCTACTGTATAATAAATGCATATTGAGATAATAAATTTGATAACAGGTAATTAAAGAAAGAAAGCATAAAATAGCCCAACTCCAGAAAAAGGACTATGGCCAACATTGGTCTGGGATTGAGAACAAATCTGTACCTGTTGTTATTACTGAATTAGAGTTGCCTGGTAACTCTGCCCAGCTGTTATTTAAGCACTTAGGCAGCCACGGTCATTAACTCTTTCAGGTCCCAGGACACTGCTTAGTTATTGCTTCAATTTACTGTACTAAGCTTACTCGTAGGCAATACCTTAAAACATTGCAACTATCTGGCTCATAATACGTTTCATCTTCTTTATGAATAGATGGAAAAAGCAATTCTAATTTCATTCCTCGTTCATTTTAATTTGGGTTAGCAGATGTTCTATGTGTACTGCAGTCAACTATTTAATTTGCATTATAGAAGAGCCTATAATAGCAATTTATCAGCGGTTTCGTGTGTGTGTTGTTATAGTGTGGTTTTAATTTCCTCCAAAATGTGGCTATAAAAATAGGATATATTTTATTTTCTTAATTCACATGGAATATCCTAAGAGCAAAATTTGGTTCATAAAATTCAAGCAATGTTTCAAAATTAGCTTTGTTCGAAGAAGGAATGAGGGAAATAGAGGAAAAAAAAAAAAAAGGAAAGCAAGGAAAAGAAGGAAAGCAACAGTGAAGCTCTCAGCCTACCAAGGATGTGGATCCATTCGGAGAACAGGTTTGTGGCGGGTGGAGGAACATTCCTCATTGTGGTATGATGTTACGTTTCAAAAACTTTTCTTACATGTTTTTTTTTCATGGGTGTGTGTATTAAGGAGGATGTTTGTACAAGCCACCATCTGAACAAATGGAAGGGAATGTATATATCAATATTTTAGTTTGGTAATTATAGGTTTTCCCAAGTCTTATTTAGAGTTAACCAAACAGTAAATGTTTGTTGTTCTAAGCTTCTAAGTTTTGGGGTAATTTTTTATGTGGTAATAGATAACAAATACAATCTATATCATAAGATTGTATTGATGACCAAATGAGAGCAAGTGAGTAATATAGATTATGATCATTAGGTTGGTCTATCAGAACTGTGGTCAGGAATTTACTTCTTTCATATAGATTGTACCCATTCTCTTAACAAGCTCAATTTTTTTTTTTAAGATTTTATTTATTTGAGAGAGAGAGAATGAGAGACAGAGAGCATGAGAGAAAGGAGGGTCAGAGGGAGAAGCAGACTCCTTGCTGAGCAGGGAGCCCGATGTGGGACTCGATTCCGGGACTCCAGGATCATGACCTGAGCCGAAGGCAGTCGCCCAACCAACTGAGCCACGCAGGTGCCCCACAAGCTCAATTTTTTTGATGTTCTGATAACTGTCAGTTCTTGTTTTAAATTTCTCCAAATTCCCTCACCACTCTTAAATTAGAGGGTAAAGACATTTCTACTTTCACTTCATATTGGAAATATATGATTGGCAAAAATAGTGAATTCCTAGATCTGACAATAAAAATAAATTACATTGAAAAAGTATTCAGCTGTTCTCTAAAAACCTGTATAAATGAATTTTTAAAAAATAGTTTCTGGCTGGCATGCTGGAAAGTCACCTTGACAAAGCCTACATATTCTCTGTAGGGGTTTGATTAAAGAGTGGTTACTCTATAATCTCCTATATTTGGGACTGCTTCTCAAAGACTACTGGGCCTTATCAATAACAACCTCATCTTTATATCCACTGGTGAATAATGTTTACAAGATAGTATTTTAATTGCTCAAGGCCTAGATATCAAACTCAATTCCTCTAGGGGCCGAGCAGGTCAGGAATATGAATGGGGAGCACAGGTCCTCCAGAAGCTGCAAATACTCAGAACACGTCAGTGTTCTCATGAAGGAATTTGAATGCTGGGTTGCCAGATTCTTCTAGTTTCAAGAGAAGATGGAAATCTGGGTTTAAATTTATGTGCTTTAAAAAATTTTTCAGAGAAAACTCTCCATAGTTTAAAATATTATTTCATTTGTTTTAAACATTTGCAGATTGAATAAAATATATCGGTGAACTACAATCATTTCCCAGATACCAAGAGATGAGAGAGAAGCTCAGTGTATAGACTGCAAAGTTATTATTTTGTGGACAAAACCTGTATGTACTAGAAGAAAGTTTCAGAAGCTCGTGTTTTTCACATTTCCAGGTGTTGGATAAATAAGGCATGGTTTCTATAAAGAGGCCAACTCTGACACTGCATCATCGGACAAATATAGTGTTTAAAGTCTTCTCATCAAGCGCTCTCATTCATACAGACAAACTAGGTTTAATTTCCAAGAAAGATATTTCCCCCACGCCTAGAATCACTTTCCTGTGGATTCACAGTGGCCTATGTTACAACACTGCTGTTTAACCAGCTGCAAAAACAATAAATGGAAGCCAGTGTAGAAAAGGTCATCTGTCAGTTGGTTAGCACTGATTCATCATCATAAGGGCCAGGAAAGCTGGGGTTCTATCACCATCACCTCAGGGATGTCAGCAACCTGCAGGGTCCAAAATAAATGTGCTCTGCTTTTGACCTTTACTCTTTTCACTTTCACAATGTTTGTTACTTTATTCAGCATGACAGCTCATGTAAATGTGAATCTATTGTCATAATCTCAGGAATATTATTAATGCATAATTACAAGGCAGGAGCTACCTTTTGAATTGTTGGAAAATGAGAGAAGATGACACCTTTAGCCTCTTCTAGGGTGGTTCACATTCTGCTATTTCTACCATATGTATTGTTCGTCTTATAGCTACTATTTTGGACCTATTGATTTCTGGCTACTGAAAAGAAAATATAGAATACTTCGTTTTTCTGATAGGTCTGTTGGGTAAGATTTATTGCATCCTCAATTTTGATCTGGAAACTAAACTTCCCCAATTAAATCACAAAGAGAATAGTTCCATTAATGGTAGACATTACTCATTGTATAAAGTTTATTTTAAAAACTTATTAAGTGGTCATACTTTCCCAGACTGCTATTGATGATAAAATGTTGAGCAAGACCCTAAATTAGTGAAGTCAATCCAAGTGGAAGACAATTGATTACTAACAATATTTACTTTCATATATAAGAAAAATCAATAGTTTTATCTCCTTTACATATATAGACAATGGACATTTTTCATCAGCCTATCAGTAAAAATGAAGACATTTAAAATAAGCAATTCTTTAAAGAATGGGGATATTTTGTAAAAACAAGATTAAGCAATTTCTAGGGGCACCTGGGTGGCTCAGTAGTTAAACGTCTACCTTTGGCTCAGGTCATGATCCCAGGGTCCTGGGATCGAGCCCCACATCGGGCTCCCTACTCAGCGGGAAGCCTGCTTCTCCCTCTCCCACTCCCCCTGCTTGTGTTCCTTCTCTCGCTGTGTCTCTCTCTGTCAGATAAATAAATAAAATCTTAAAAAAAAAAAGATTAAGCAATTTCTATACAGATTTTGAGCCTCTTTATATTATGTATTCAGTAAGGTCGAATACCTGAAAATTGTGAGTCCATTGTCATATTTCTTTTGTCTTCTGAAAGAGAATTATGAAGTAAGTGTGAACTAGCTTCTCCTAGTCCAATCCTCCTGCATACGACACCTGTAAACTCTGGGCAAAGATAAACAATGACCTAGAGGCATTGGAGACTAAAATCAGGTAGAAACTGGGTCAACAGTTGGAAGAGGAAAATTGCACTGGGTGAGTTTCTCCATTTTCAAAGACTTTTAGTTTGAGAACAAGTCCTAGGAGGGGTAGCTAAAACCTCTGTGCACCGAAATCCACAATTTTATTGGCTTGAAGAACCAGAGGACAGAATTCAGAGGGACCACAACAGCTGGAGAATAAAGGGGAACATCCTGGAAAGGAGAGAGCCTGAGAGGGGAACCTCAAATTCTGCATATGAGCTCTGCTCAAATTTCTGGTTGGGCCCTAAACCACACATACATGGGGAAGGCTCTAAGCAGCCCAGGTAAGCCTAAAATAACTGAATAATGATTTCAGATGTACACCCACGGCGGGGAAGACAAAGTTTGAAAATTGGTTCCACCCACTATAACAACAAAAATCAGCACTTTTCAGAGGAATGGGACCAGAATGGGGTCACCTGACCCTGTCCTAAGTACAGCAGAGTTAAGGTAGTGATAGTTTGCCATTTTGAATCTTTTTCATAGGAAAAGACCCTGCTAGAAAAGATGAAGAGGGTTGGAAAGCAGGTAGATAACCTAGAGTGTCTATACATTTACGAAATTGATAGAGCCTAGTTGGGGCAACAGAAGCAATTCAGTTCTGTTAGATTGGATGAGGAAACTTTTTTTTCTTATTTCTTTATTTTTATTTATCTCATTTTTAAAGGTTTATTTATTTATTTTAGAAAGAGAGAGAGAGAGAGTACACATGAGCAGGGGGAGGGGCAGAGACAGGAAGCAGACTTCCTGCTGAGTGCAGAGCCCCACAGGGCTCAATCTCTTGACTCTGAGATCATGAACTGAGCCAAAATCAAGAGTCGATTGCTTAACCAAATGAGCCACCCAGGTGCCCCGGAAATTTTTTTTTTTTTTTAACAGGAGAAAAGCATACACATCTATTTAATGCAAATTTTATGTGGCATGGAAGCCTTCATAAGGAAATAAAGACCCAAAGAAATAGTTAGGCCTTTGTATATTTATGCTAGGTTTGTTGTGACAGCCTGAGCAACTAATACTACTCATCTGCATAATTACCTCTTTTCTCTTCCATATTGTAATCGACATCTGAGTCCAGGAGTTTCCCACATTTTCAATATGCAGATTCTCTGCAGATCATCATGGAGATATGGTAATGTCTGGACCATGTGCTCCTGAATTTCAAGGTTTTGACTATGTTACCTATTTGGTTAAACCCATAAGCTTTGTTGCTTTTCTTAACTGAATTCTATTTTGAAGGAAAATAAATAGCTCTCCTAAAAGTCAGCATGAGGCTTTTTGACAGATTGACGATCAACATGTTGCTGTGAGTCCTTCATGAAGCATGGATGAGTCACACCAGCCTCCCCTATCCTTGAAAATTCTATGATCAATTCCAAAACTCTGATAATTTCTCTAATCTTTTGACAGCACTTCCTGGCATGTGACAGGCAGTTATTTTGTACTTGTATTAGTGACAATAAGAAAGACAGCTTTATCTATGTGTGGTCATTCCTCAGTGGTTATTACTTTACATGATTTATACTTTCTATAGTTCTTCTGCTGTGCTCTTTGGATATGTGATTTTTGAGGACAATTTAAGAGCATTTGGAGTCCAAACTTAGGTTAAATTGAGGCTTGAATACAGTTATCAGTCCCATTTATTATTCAGCTAGGCATTGACAACATATTTTTTAACCCCTCTGGTCATACAAAACCAAAAATCTTTGCTAATTTCATATAAAAGTAGTATCTCATCATTTGATGGCAAATAAAAGATATAGCTCAATTTTTAGATAAGACATGACTAAAAATAAATATCTGAGAACAAGGAAATATGAAAAATCAAAGAAAAATAATAATTTAAAACAAAACCCAAGTATAGACATTTCTGCCTTCTGCGGGGGAGGGGGGGCGGGGGGCGGGCAGGTGGTATGGAGATGAAGGATCATGTTGGGGAGGAAGGAATTTTCCACTGTTCAAGGTTCTTCTTGAACCAGGGGCACTTGCCTGACTCTGTTGGTGGAGCATGTGACTCTTGATCTCGAGGTTATGAGTTTGAGCCCCACATTGGTTGTGGAGATTATTTAAAAATAAAATCTTTAAAAAAAAATATTCTTCTAACTGGACTAAGAATTAAATTAACATGAGGCAGATTAACAGGAGAAATCAAATTTCATTTTGCACATGAGGGGAATCCATACCAATATGAAATTCCAAAGACAGGTGAAATGAGGTATATATGTCATTCTGAACTAAGGAGAAGGGGGTAGGAATCTGGGACTTCAAAGGGAAAGAAAGCAATTCACTGGAAGATGAACAGGGTAAATGGTAAAGAAATGTTTACTGGGCCATGCAGAAATAATGGGACATAGGAATTTTAACAAACACACTTTGCTAAACTTCTCTACAATCCCTAATTCATGTTATAGTATAGTTATCCGTGGTGATGGCTCTCTTCCTGGAGCAAGTCCTCTATCTATTCTTTCCAGGCAGTGGGGAGGGAAGTCAGAGTTTCTTCTTGAGCCTTTTGGGCCTTGATTGTTTTCAATTCAAAATAATCTACATCCAAGGTGACTTCTCTTGGGGCAACTTGTCCTTGGCCCCTACAATAGCATAATTCCTATTAGCAGTTGAACAATGTATCTTTACTTCTCTCTTCCTTCAGACACTGGTGAGAAAGGAAGAAGGGAAAAGACTGAAATTGCAAAGCCTCTGCCCATTTTTCTCTGCAATTAGAGAGTGGGATTTGGAGTCAATGCCCACCATTGGTAAAGCATTTGGGAGTGGAAATGTCTTTGATGTGCCAGAGCCTAGTTAGTGGTTGGGAAACAAAATTGCTCTGCATAATAATACAAGGGAAATTGAGTTTACTGGGGAAATCTAGGGGAGGAAGTTGTCTAAAGGGGAGAAACAGGAAGTGTGGAAAGGGAATATGAAAACATGGCAGGAGACCAGAGCGTTCGGAGATGGAGGTGCTCCTGGCAAAATTCCAGTCATTGGTGTGACCCACAGAACTTAACAAGGACATCTAAAGTTCCGCTTTCTGTTGTTTGCCAGGTGCCACTATCTTGTAGTCTCGTGCTTCAGATACATCATTCTAGAAGTCTCAAAAGCTGCTGCACATGTGTGAGCATAAATAAAAATGATTTTTCTCTGCTTGTAAAGGGGAAGAAAAATGTTTCCTGTTCCTTCTTCCTTGAAAGGGTCTCTTTAGAAACAGAACAGTCCTTGATTCCCTACTCTAACACTTGGGAAGGTAGATAAATCTCTCCAGGGCTAGATAAGCCCCCATGTCCCTGTGCAAAGATGTATCCAAAATCTGGGCTTCATACTCCCTTGAAAGTTCCACACACAACTCTGGAGTTAACCTAGCAGACTATCTTGAGTAACTATTTGTCTCTCAAGTACATAAGAGGGCTTTAATTATTCTTTCTTCTGCTTTATTCAGTTAATTATATGAAATTTTATTCTCACTTCATAGTTACTCATAGGCTACCTATGTGCATGTACTGCTCTGTTGGCTTACTGAGTAGTAAATAGTAAATTAGATTCTTGGACTCAATTCCAATATGGTGTTTGGCAGTGGGAGCATGTCCCAAACACCAAGCAATTCTCACCAGCAGGGTGTCTAAGAATTTAACTCAATTCTGACACTATCTTCCTGGAGGCAGTATCAGATTCCTCAGACTAGGGACTGAGGAATATAAGATAAGACTTACATAAGACTGCTCTCTACCGATAACACTCCCCCACCTTAAGACACTAGCCGGTCATAACCCCAGACTGTTACCTGTGATTCTGAACAACTAGCTATAAATCAGATTCCCTTCACCTCCCTTTAATTTCCTAGAGATGGAAGAAATGCTAATGTAAGGTATGGGGAACTGGGTTGGAGTTTCCATGCCTTCTCCAAGCATGCCACTCTCTCCAGTCTTCACATGGTCACCAACCTGGAAACTCTCCAAACCCCATCCTTTTAGGTTTCAGTGGAGGCTTTATTAGACAGGCACGATTAATTCAATCACTGGCCACTGGTGATTGACTCAACCTCCAGCCGCTACCCCCTTTCTCCTCCCTAAAGGTAGTTGGGGTAGGACTGAAAGTTCCAAATCTGTAATCACATCATTGGCTCCATTGGCCACCAGCCCCCATCCTTATGTGCTTTACAAAAGTCACCTCATTAACAAAACAAAAACACCTATATCACTCTCAACTCTCAGAATTATGAAATTCCAAGGTGTTTGGGGAGCTGTATGAGCCAGGAACAGTGGACAAAGACTGTTCATTTAGATGACCAAATCATTTGGATGACCAAATATATATTTCTCAGAAATCACAGTATCACAAGTACTAATTCAATTTTCTTTCTTTTCTGCAGCGATGTGGAGGGATCTCTATTCATAGGACTTTTATTTCCTTAACAAATGCAAATGTTTTTTATGCTTTAAAAGGAAATTAAGAAAAAGGAGATGTCACTTAATTGGGGACCATGCTCTAAAGAGGAGATATGGCATCCATACACAAATAATTTATCAAAAGCAAAAGTTTGGACCCAAAGAAGACAAGGAGAAAAATAGTACCTCCTCCTCCACACCCACTCCCACACCAACACAGACACAGGATCTTCTTACCTTAGTTGACATCTGGGACAAACACATACACTAATGTTTGACCTAATTGGGATTATGCTGCATGGATTGTTTTGATTTCTACTCTTTTTTTTTTTTTAGTAAGCTCTACACCCCACGTGGGGCTCAAACTCACGACCGCAAGATCAAGAGTTGCCTGCTCCACTGATGGAACCAGCAGGCCCCCCTCTAATCTTTTTTAAAAAGGAACATTTGTGGGGCGCCTGGGTGGCTCAGTCGTTAAGCATCTGCCTTCTGCTCAGGTCATGATCCCAGGGTCCTGGGATCGAGCCTCACATTGGGCTCCCTGCTCGGCGGGAGTCCTGCTTCTCCCTCTCCCACTCCCGCTGCTTGTGTTCCCTCTCTCGCTGTGTCTCTCTGTCAAATAAATAAATAAAATCTTGGGGAAAAAAGGGAACATTTGTGTAACATCTTCCATGTTATGGAACATTTTTTAAAACATCAGCTTGATGACTGTATGATAACATTAAATGGATACATAAAAATTTATTTAATAAATTTACTCTTTTTTGTTATCATAGATAATATTTCATCAAGTAGCTCTGTTTTTTTTCACTTTGTATTTTCCTTATATTTTCATTTGGATATAATTTCAAACTTCCAGAAATTTCCAAGAATAGTAGAAAGAACACCCATATACCTTCTACCTAAACGCACTTATTAACATCTTGCCTCATTTGTTCTATCATTTGCTTTTTGTTGGGGGAAAACTTTCTCTACCAACTTAAGTCAGATTGGGGTTATGAGGACCTGTGAATTAACTGACAATAGCCAGATTCACAGGATAAAAGACAAGATTTACTTACATACAGTGGGAGTACTCAGAATAGTTTATATAGCAGCTTAGTAGGGGGGAAAAGGGTGTGGGTAGTTAAGAGCTTCAGTGGGAATGTGTGCAAGATTCCTGATGTTAATGCGCCATCTCCTTCCTGGCAGGAAACTCCCCTGGAGGGCAATTAATGGCAGCTGGATTCACAACTACTGGTGCTAAGAGTCCGTTTACTCACAAACAGGAAAATTCCTCAAAGGGGGATTAATGGCAGCTGTATATTCCTGGTGCTCTGCTTTAGTTAGATAAAGAAATCTCAGATAAGATTTGTTTGTGCACCTTTTGTAGCTCAAATGTTTCTTATTTAGAATAATCTTTATGGGGCGCCTGGGTGGCTCAGTTGGTTAGGCAACTGCCTTCGGCTCAGGTCATGATCCTGGAGTCCCGGGATTGAGTCCCGCATCAGGCTCCCTGCTCGGCAGGGAGTCTGCTTCTCCCTCTGACCCTCCTCCCTCTCATGCTCTCTGTCTCTCATTCTCTCTGTCTCAAATAAATAAATAAAATCTTAAAAAAATAATAATAATAATAATTTTTATGTCTTTCTGGTGGATTTTTAGTATCTTCATCTCTCTCGCTCCATGTATATGTATGTCCAGTATATACACATATATATGTGTGTGTGTATATTTATATTTACATTTATAGAAAGGAAGCAAAATATGCCACTCTAAAATATGTCTCTTTGGCATATTCATTATTTTAAGCTGGTTATTTTTTTTAAAGATTTTATTAATTTATTTGCAAGAGTGAGAGCGCACTCCAGCAGAGGGAGGGGCAGAGGGACAGGAAGAGAGAGAATTTCAAGCAGACTCCCTGCTGAGCTCAGAGATCCACATGGGGCTAAATCCCAGGGCCCTGAGATCATGACCTGAGCTGAAATCAATAATTGGACACTTAACCGACTGAGCCACCCAGGCACCCCTAAGCTGGTTATTTTTAAGAAACCGCAGACACAAGAAACTCTGGAAACACAGTGGAAGTAATCTTTTTGTAAGAGACATGTACATTTATAAGAAAAATCTCCTTTTGTAAGGGTGTCTTCCGGACTGTACCAGGAAGAGGAGAAAACTGTATGGTTTCTTAACCTCCACAAACTGTTATCAATGGAGAAGGCCTGGAGTTACATCTGCATTACAACCTTACTCTTATTTACTGTGCTTTTCCTGTTAACCTCCCACAACTGACTCCCCACCTCCAACATCTTCTTTTGCCTTTAGCTGAGGATGGTGTTTAAAGTGATGCCTTTGGCCATTTAGGGAAATTACTGTTTTCCTGGGTCTCTCCCATGTATGCAGAAGGTATACATGTTATTGAACTTTTACTTGTTTTTGTCCTGTTGATCTGTCTTATATCAACTTAATTATTAGCCCAGCCAAAGAACCTAGATGAGAAGAAGGGAAAACTTTTCCACCCCTGAAGACAGCGACCACGAAGGACAAACTTCACGGACTTGACTTTTTGCTTGCTCTGAGCTGCAGCAGCTGAGATCCTGGGATCTCTGACAGGAGCCCGCAGAAGGTAAGAATTCTTACCATGTCGGCCTCCCAGTTCTCTGCCTGCAGGGTCTGATGAAAGCAAGAGGGGGGGGGGGGGGGTATTTTCCTTTTCTGAATGTAGATTGGCAGAAGAAAATATTTGTGAAACTAGTTCCTTCGCTATAGTGACTCTGTTAAGGAATTGATTGTGGGTGACCGGTGAAAGAATTCACCCAAGGCAAAACAAAGGAGATGGAAGTTTATTGACTACAATGCAAGGGAGCTGTGGGCAGGACAGCAAAGGAGAGACTGTCTGCCAGCAGACAGTGATGGGGAGCAATAATTAAGGGGAAAAGTGAGGAGGTATGGGAACGTATGGCCTTTTCCTTATTTGGTGACTGTGTCTGGTTGTAAGTAGCCTGTTGGTCAGCTACGACTTATATTTTGAGGTGGGTTGCCTAATTAATGAGCCTGTTTGCATTCAGCCTGGTGGTCACCCCGTGGGCCCTTTACCTTACTCAGGCTTCTATTACTCAAGCCTGTTTTCTAAAAGTGGCCTCTACATTGGTAATGAATACTCTTGTTTTTTATCGATCCTTTCCATCCCAGGGATAGGCACTATTTTTCTTCGTCTCTGTCTGCTGTGCCGTTTGTTATCTTGTTCTATGTCCTGAGATTGTGGCTTTGTGACCACTGAGAATATTCCGTCTGGCCTCTCAACCCAAAGATGCACCTACTGGGGTGCATTTTGGTGGCCAGTTGAATAGACAAGGATTCTGAGACACAAAGTCACAAGCAGCATTCTCTTTGTCCAACTGTGCCAGCTCTCAGAGGATTTCGTGATAGGAGGTCCTGGTCTGTAAGGGGCTTTTGCCATCTCAACCTCTGTTGTTTTGTTAGTGCTGAAAAAAGTCCCATTACAGGAGCCTCTGCCTGCGGTCACAGATTAGTGGGTCTGCGCCTGGAGTTATCTCATGTTCTTGTGGGAAATGGGAAACATTATTTTCACCATACCATTCTTACCACCTGTATCAATGAAAGCCTTTGCTTTCTTAGACTGTCTTTGGGAGCAAACTTTCTGGGATCTTGTGAGGTCTGCATTTTTTTTTTTTTTTTTTTGCACTCTTGTGGGATGGCTTTTTCATCTTTGGTCAAGCCATAAAAGGCTTCTTGTTTTGACTTGCTATTAAGATTAATAGAACCTACTTATCAATGGCCAGATGATGAATCCTTTGAATTGGACAAACTTCTATATTTGAATTTTTTTAAAAAAGAGAGCGCTCCTCTAAACAATGGTCTTTTTGGTACCTATGGAAAGACCAAATTAAAAAGTGGACACAGGGCGCCTGGGTGGCTCAGTTGGTTAAGCAACTGCCTTCGGCTCAGGTCATGATCCTGGGGTCCCGGGACTCAGCTCCCTGCTCAGCGGGGAGTCTGCTTCTTCCTCTGACTCTCCCCCTCTCATGCTCTCTCTCTATCACTATCTCTCTCAATAAATAAATAAAAATCTTTAAAAAATAAATAAATAAAAAGTGGACACAAAGGTGTAATAGCTAGCCTTAAAGGCTCTCTTCACAAGATAAAGGAACAGAAATTTGACTTCAGACAAAAATCAATATTCACATCCAACGTAAATTCCCATCCCCAAAACCTGACCCCATCTGCCTGTTTTAATTTCCCTTTCCTTACAAGATTTATAAAGAACACTCTGGCCTAATCTCTAGGCCCAAACTATACAGGTTACTCATGTAAATGCTGAAAGCCAGGAAGTAAATTTAGCAGAAGCATCTAGGACAGGCAGTAGGGCTCACTTGCCTATTTCCTACCACCCCTACTTTCCAGGGCTCTGAAATCAGCCAGCTTCAGACCTTCTAATGCAACCTCCTTTGTGGAGCTATCCTAGACCCCACACACAAAGAACTCATGTCCCCTGGACAGCAACAGATCTTTGAAATTATAAAGCCTTTCTACCTCCACTTTCAGAATATCTTTCCAAATTTAGAGAGGAGTTAGAAAGATTAGTGTCCATTCACAACCCAAAGATGGAAACAGATGGAAACAGATGACCAAAATTCCTCCTAGGCCTTCCTAAAAATGATCAGCTGAAGGCTAGCATTCAGGGGCTGATAAAAGCCAAGGTTGAACTGTATACTCAGAAAAAAGGTTTTTGTTAAAACACTTTATACAAACTTTTACAAAAGCATAATTATTTTGATTCCCACCTTAGTTGGAAATCTCCCTGATGTAAAGAAGCAAGTTTACCTGGAAAGATGGGTCAGTCCCTTGATATTCAGGCTGTAATCCAGTTCTTTAGGAGTATTGGAAACCACTGTTTTCGTCTTGCAGCTCTATACAAAACCAGAAATGTGACTCTTAGAAGCAGTTCAGAGCCCATCTATCTTTACCAATTCCCAGACCTCTTGTATTCATCTCAGAATGCTTGCAGGTATTGGGACGTTGGAAATGGAATTTTCCTGCACTTCAGAAAAAGAAGGAATTATTTAAATTACCTTAGACCTCCGATAATAGGCCAATATTCCCCCAAAACTCCACCTCTGGAGGAAACTTGAATACTTTCTCTGTGCCTTTGTTCTGTAGATTTTCCACACCCTTCTCTAAGACCTAAGAGCCACTCTGAAATGCAAACATTAGGGAGAGGTTTCTCATTAGTAGGGTTAAAAAAAAAAGATGTAGTATTTGGAAATTGGGCAAATGAAAAATCTTCTCCCCAAATATTGGTAATTGTAAAATCTAGGTTTGTGTCTGTTTGTATGTTTATGTGTATCTATAAATGTATGTTGTAGATGTGTGATATTTTTCTATCTCCAGATAGTATTGCCAAAATTAATTTGTGAAAGAGCTCTATTTAATTGGCTTAGACAGGGGTGCCTGGGTTGCCCAGTCTGTTAAGCGTCCAACTCTTGGTTTTTGGCTCAAGTCAGATCTCAGGGTTGTGAGATTGAGCCCCGAGTCGGGCTCTGCGCTTAATCTGGAGTCCATTTAGGATTTTCTCTCCCTCTCCCTCTGTCCCTCCTGCTTGTGCTATCTTTCTAAAATAAATAAATAAATATTTTAAAAAAATAAACAATTGGCTTAAACAAAAATATTTACAAAAATATTTAGTATTCATAAAAATTCTGAAAAAAATATAACTGAGTAACAGAAACTAACCCAAATGCTTTTCAAGTTCACCTGATCTAGGATAATCTTTGGTAAATAAAAGCTACTTGAAATGTATTGGTTTAATTAATATAGACATGTTTTCAGAGTTACCAACATTAAGTGTGATGCAGATAGACAACTACATGGGTTTACTGATCAAATTCATATTATCTCTGTTACAAAATTTGTCAACAAAACATGAAGTTTTCATAACTAATCTGAACATAATTATTAAGAACAAGTGAATTAAGTAGATGTAAGGCTGAAGTTCATAAATGAACTTTTCAGCAATATTTTTGTCTACCGAAATAGTTTCCCCAAATCTTTTTGGTAACTTAAAACCTTAGAGTTTTACTAAGTTAAGTTAGATGATGGAAATTCATAAAATATGTAGATCATTTCCAACTAACATAAATACTGAAACATTAATTACTGAAAATAAGTTTATCTACTTTTATCTTCTTATTACAGAGAAACTAAAGATGTTAGTTTGTTAGTAAACATATCTTGTGCCACAATGAAAGATTGTACTATTAAAAGGGGATACATACTTCTAGGAAGTATGAAATGTATTCATAAATTTGCACATCTAAAGAATGCTGGTATAAGTGACAGTTTACAATTTCTTATTTCTTAGTTTTTACTAGAAATTAAAGTTTCTACGCACTGAGAATTCTAATATATGTCATTAAAACTGCTAGAAATAATGAGGGACACATTTCTATATGCAAAGAAAACAAGATGTGTACTTTTTGCATTTCTATACACCACCAAGACAGAAGAAAGAGAAGTTAAGGAGTCGATCCCATTTACAATTGTACCCAAAACCTTAAGATACCTAGGAGTAAATCTAACCAAAGAGGCAAAGGATCTATGCTCAGAAAACTATAGAATACTCATGAAAGAAATTGAGGAAGACACAAAGAAATGGAAAAACCTCCCATGCTCATGGATTGGAAGAACAAATATTGTGAAGATGTCTATGCTACCTAGAGCACTCTACACATTTAATGCAATCCCTATCAAAATACCGTCAACTTTTTCAAAGAAATAGAACAGATAATCCTAAAATTTGTATGGAACCAGAAAAGACCCCGAATAACCAGAGGAATGTTGAAAAAGAAAATCAAAATTGGTGGCATCACAATTCCAGACTTCAAGCTCTATTACAAAGCTGTAATCATCAAGACAGTGTGGTACTGGCACAAAAACAGACCCAGAGATCAATGGAACGGAATAAGAGAGCCCAGAAATGGGCCCTCAACTCTATGGTCAACTAATCTTCGACAAAGCAGGAAAGAATGTTCAATGGAAAAAAGCCAGTCTCTTCAACAAATGGTGTTGGGAAAATGGGACAGCCACATGCAGAAGAATGAAACTGGACCATTTCCTTACACTACACACAAAAATAGACTCCAAATGGATGAAAGACCTAAATGTGAGACAGGAATCCAACAAAATCCTTGAGGAGAACACAGGAAGCAACCTCTTCGACCTCAGCCACAGCAACTTCTTCCTAGACACATCGCCAAAGGCAAGGGAAGCAAGGGCAAAAATCAACTATTGGGACTTCAAGATTAAAAAGCTTTTGCACAGCTGAGGAAACAGTCAACAAAACCAAAAGACAACCGACAGAATAGGAGAAGACATTTGCAAATGACATAACAGATAAAGGGCTAGTATCCAAAATCTATAAAGAACTTATCAAACTCAACACCCAAAGAACTAAACCAGTCAAGAAATGGGCAGAAGACATGAACAGACATTTCTGCAAGAGGACATCCAAATGGCCAACAGACACATGAAAAAGTGCTCAACATCACTCGGCATCGGGGAAATCCAGATCAAAACCTCAATGAGAGGGAGCCTGGGTGGCTCAGATGGTTAAGCATCTGCCTTCAGCTCAGGTCATGATCCCAGGGTCCTGGGATCGAGTCCCACATCGGGCTCCCGGCTCAGCGGGGAGCCTGCTTCTCCCTCTGACCCTCTCCCCTCTCATGCTGTTTCTCTCTGGCTCGCTCTCTAAAAAATAAATAAGATCTTTAAAAAGAAAAAAAAAAAAAAAAAAAAACCTCAATGAGATACCACCTCACACCAGTCAGAATGGCTAAAATTAACAAGTCAGGAAATGACAGATGTTGGCGGGGTTGTGGAGAAAGGGGAACCCTCCTACACTGTTGGTGGGAATGCAAGCTGGTGCAGCCACTCTGGAAAACAGTATGGAGGTTCCTCAAAGGTTGAAAATAGAGCTACCGTACGACCCAGCAATTGCACTACTGGGTATTTACCCCAAAGATACAAATGTAGTGATCTGAAGGGGTACGTGCACCCCAATGTTTATAGCAGCAATGTCCACAATAGCTAAACTATGGAATGAGCCTAGATGTCCATCAACAGATGAATGGATAAAGAAGATCTGGTATATATATATATATATATATATATATATATATATATATATATATAATGGAATATTATGCAGTCATCAAAAAAATGAAATCTTGCCATTTGCAATGATGTGGATGGAACTAGAGGGTATTATGCTAAGCAAAATAAGTCAATCAGAGAAAGAAAAGTATCATATGATCTCACTGATATAAGGAATTTGAGAAACAAGACAGAGGATCATAAGGGAAGGGAGAGAAAAATGAAACAAGATGAAACCAGAGAGGGAGACAAACCATAAGAGACTCTTAATCTCAGGAAACAAACTGAGGGTTGCTGGAGTGGTGGGGGGTGGGAGGGATAGGGTGGCTGGGTGATGGATATTGGGGAGGTTATGTGCTATGGTGAGCACTGTGAATTGTGTAAGACTGATGAATCACAGACCTGTACCCTTGAAGCAAATAATACATTATACGTTAATAAAAAAAATTTTTTTTTAAAAAGATGTGTACTTTTAGTAAGAAAAAGTATGAGGAATAGAGTTACATTTTTGTTGAGGGAAAATAAAGTAATTTTTTGTCCTAAAGCAAAGCTGATTATCTCTGAATGGGAGAGAACTAGGTACAAACTAAAACACCTGTAGAAAGTTGTAGGTTTACAAAAAAGGAATCTTAGGAAAGGAATGTTATATGCGATCAAGCTGGATAAGATTGAGTTCATTTGATACAAAGGTTTTAAAAATAAGCTTTAATATCAATAATGTACTTATATGAAACTGGACCTTAGATTATTGGTCTGCTCCTGATAAGAGATTGTAAAGGGTCTTTCCTCACCTTTTGGGTATGGCCTAGAACAAAGAATTTGTATTTAATCAAAGTGATTTCCTGTGTACCATGCTGTTTTCATCAGGTTTTTGATTATACTAAAGTAAACCTAGTCATCTCAATATTAAAAGAACTAAGTTTTGCTCAGAACTATGTAGCCTTTTATATTTGCCTTTGAAATCTTTAAGTATCACTTAGTTAAGTAGATAACTAAGTATTTCACAGTGACCTATGATCCTATTTAGTCAATTGTCCAAACATTTTGGTATTTTTGATAAAGTTTCCAAAATAAAATTCTTTAAAAAAAATGTTAAGTTTTTAATTTTAATTCCAGTTTAGTTAACACACAGTTTTATATTAGTTTTAGGTGTACAATACAGTGATTCAACAATTCTATACATTACTCAGTGCATGTTATGTTAAGTGTACTCTTTTTTTTTTTTTTTTTTAAGATTTTTATTTATTTGACAGAGAGAGACACAGCGAGAGAGGGAACACAAGCAGGGGGAATGGGTGAGGGAGAAGAAGGCTTCCCGCCGAGCAGGGAACCCGATGCGGGGATCGATCCCAGGACCCTGGGATCATGACCTGAGCCAAAGGCAGACGCTTAACGACTGAGCCACCCAGGCGCCCCTGTTAAGTGTACTCTTAATCACCTTCACCTATTTCACTCTTCCCCCACTCACCTCCTTTCTGGTAACCATCTCTAGTTAAGAGTCTGTTTCTTGTTTTGTCTCTCTTTTCTTTTTCCTTTGTTTGTTTTGTTTCTTAAATTCCACATATAAGTGAAATCATATGGAATTTGTTTTTCTTTGACCGATTTTGCTTAGCATTATACTCCCTAGCTCCATCCATGTTGCAAATGGTAATATTCATTTCTTATGGCTGAATAATATTCCTGTGTGTATGTGTGTGTGTGTATAATATAGGACCTCTTCTTCATCCATTCATCTATTGATGGACACTTGGGCTGCTTTTATAATTTGGCTATTGTAAATAATGCTGTAAAAAACATAGGGGTGCATATACCCTTTCAAATTAGTGTTTTTGTATTCTTTGAGTAAATACCCAGTAGTGTGATTACTGGATAGTCGTGTAGTTCTATTTTAAATTGTTTGAGGAACCTCCATATTCTTTTCCACAGTGGCTGCACCAGTTTGCATTCCCACCTACGGTGCATTAGTGTTCCCTTTTCCCCACATCCTTGCCAAGACTTACTGTTTCTTTAAAATAAAATTCTTTTTCTTCTTTAAGGATTTTTATTTATTATTTGACAGAGAGAGAGAGAGACAGTGAAAGAGGGAACACAAGCAGGGGGAGTGGGAGAGGGAGAAGCAGGCTTCCTGCTAAGCAGGAAGCCTGATGCGGGGCTCGATCCCAGGACCCTGGGATCATGACCTGAGCTGAAGGCAGACACTTAACGACTGAGCCACCCAGGCGCCCCTAAAATCAAATTCTTAATGAAGTTATTTTTTGACCCAGAAGAAATTTTGGGATATTTAAGAAGGTCCCAAGAACATCTTAAAAGATTTGTTAAACTAATTAGGCTTATTTAGTATATTACACAGGAAGCATCGTCAAATAAGTGATGCTAAACCTTCTTAGATTTTATTTGTGAAGATATATGTTATTAAAATAAGTGTTTTAGAAAATGTATGAAATTTTAAAAAATTTTGTTTGTCTTGGTATGATGTTAGCACTTGTAATTCCTTGTAATTCTAGTTATTATCTTGAAGCGTTGTGTGTCACAGAAATAACTGAATTTCCTTGTCAATTGCATCACAGTGAACTCTCAGCAGATCTTTAATCATGGACATTTTTAAGTCTTTTGTCATTTATAGATAGTTATTGTTTTACTCTGATAATCTTGCAAGTGTGTTTTATCTTCAGAGATTCTGGAAAGGACTTTTGACAAATACAGGTTCTGATAACCTGAAGTTCACAAAACTGAATTGGGTAAGAATTTCTGGAACTAGGGGAGAAACTGGATTCAAGCAAAAAAGAATTAATAACATGGGACTGAATGAACTGAAGAGTCTAATTGTAACTTCTATGATTTTTTTGTTTGAAACATTGCTGACTTTTCTTAAACTTTCTAAAGATTTATTTATTTATTTTTGAGAGAGAGAAAGAGAGAGAGAGTAGGGGAGGAGCAGAGTGGGAGGAAGAGAGAAAATTAAGCAAGCTCTGTGCCAAGCGTGGAGCCTGGTGTGGGGCTCTATCTCATGATCCAAGATCATGACCTGAGCCAAAATCAAGTGTTGGATGCTTAACCAACTGAGTCATCCAGGCACCCCAGAAATATTACTGATTTTTAAAAATGTTTTTTCTTTCCAGATTTAAGGAAACTTTTTCTCTTTAGCTGATTATGACTTACAGAAATCTGATAAAATATACCTTTGTGAACAAACTGAAACATTTATATTTTCTTCCTACCCAATCCCTCCAGAATTCAGAAACTCTCAGTGAACATTCTTATATTTTCATAATATATTTATTTGCATAAGTTCAATAATAATCTATTGTCCTTGTAACAGAACACACACACAATTATAAACATTGGTTATATTACCAAGGCTTTGACTGGAATGTCATATTTGAGAGAGACATTCATAGACTCAGATATGAACAAACAGCTTTAAGAAACTAAGGTTGACTTTATAGAGCTAATAAAACCCCTTGGAAAAACAGTCTGGTACCTTGTTTACAGAGTTTCCAGCAGCCTTACCGGGTGAGTAAGGAGGTCACTTTCTGGCAGATGCAGGAACCTCAGGATATTTTGGGAACCTTGAGAAGAGGAGTTTACCCAAATCTATAGGTATTGCAGGTGAATCTGATGGCAAATCTTTGGCTTGGCTTCCTGGCCTGGAGAGACTTTTAAAAGTTCAATATGAAACTCCTTAAGAGAGCTTCCATCAGAGGAGATTTTATTAAAAAGAGCCTACATGGTCAACCACTATTCTTGTCAGGCTTATGTAAATAATCAGGTCAAGTTTATTGAAACTAGATTTATTTTGCAAAAAAATTAGTCTTAATTTGGCTCTGTTTGGTGGAAATGAGGATAATTTTAGAGAGAAAAAGTATGTTTCAATAACATACCATTGTGGTTATTAGATTTTAGTTCTGATTGTCTTTGAGGATTTGTTGTTTGCCTACAAAGTGGGCTGGATCCTAAATTCTTCTGGTTTCCTCAAATATCTGGCTATGATTCCCCAAATTAATGATTCCAATTCTCTTGCATCCTTTTGATTTAGAATCATTGAAAACTGAAACTGCTTTTTTTCCCGGAGTCCTGCAAACTGAAGCTAGACAACTTGATATAAACTTCAGAAAATTGCTGAAATAGCTCATGTTTAGACAATGTTCAATCCTGTTGCCATGTGGGTCTCTCAGAAAGATCACCAGAGACATTCAAACTGCAAACCAAGAAAATCTTTCAGATTGCCACTGCCTGCCCTCACTTTCTCTGAAGATGCTTTGATCCTGACATCTAGAAATCTTGACTGGCTCCCACCTAGGCTCAAAAACTAGTTTATAATCTGCTCCAATCATTAACCTTTGTTTTTCTTTTATTTCTATAAAAATGTCTCTTACTAATTACCTGATTGCTTATACAATATAGGCCTGAACTTGGGAATCCACCTGCAAGATCACCTCCTGAAATGAGTGAGACACAAATGGTTTAACTGAACTGACATATTCTCAAGACAGAGACTGGTTCAATGAGATACAAAGCAGTCTATCAACTTAGCTTCTGGATTTTGAAACTTTTTTAGTTTCAAAGATGAAACTGAAGGGGGACAAAATATACCAAACCCAAATATGCCTGCCTCTATGACATACTGATTATTTTAAGCTGGTTATTTTTAAGGAACTGCCAACACAAGAGAAGCTCTGAAAATCTGATGGAGGTTACCTTCTTGTAAGAGACATTTACATTTATAAGGGAAATCTCCATTTGTAAGGGTGTCTCCCTCTCTGTACCAGGAAGAGGAGGATATCTAAATCTAGAACTCTTATCAGTGCAGAAGGCAGGGACTTACATCTACATTATAACCTTACACTTGTTTACTGTGCTTTTCCTGGTAACCTCCATAACTGATTCTCCACCCCCAACATCTCCTTTTGCCTTTAGCTGAGGATGGTGTTTAAAATGATACCTTTAGCCATTTGGGGGAGTTACTCAGTTTTCCTGGGTCTCTCTCATGTATACAGAAGGTATACATGTTCTTAACCTTTTGTTTAGTTTTCTTCTGTTAATCTTATATCAATTTAATTGTTAGATCAGCCAAAGAACCTAGACAGGTAGAAGGTAAAATTTTCTTCCCCTACAATCTGTCTATCTATCTATCCAGATAGATGGAAACATAGATTTAAACTCAGAGAATATGTATCTTTTTGTGAACCATTTCTTCCTACTATATTTACCCCTAATACTCCAGTCTGTTTGAACTGTTAAAAGATAATGAGGCATATTTATACTTTTTTTAAGTTTATTTGAGCAAAAATTGATTAGAATCAAGCAGTACCACACTGGAAGTGGTCAGCGATGCTCCTTGACAGAAGCAGGAAGAGATCTTTAGAGAGGAAGTGTGGAAGTGAGGTAAGGAAATTATTTGATTGGTTATAACTTAAGTTTATTTAAGTTTAAATCTTAAATTTAAAATTGCCTTATTTGGAAAAGGCTAGCTGGCTGGGTGTGATTGGTTGTCCTTTGGTTTTGATTTCTTAATGTTGAAGTATTTACAGTCTTAGGTTCTGGTTTGCTTATGTAGAATGCTAAGGTATTAAAACCACCTCAGTCTAATGGCCTCCTTGTTTACTTAATATAACATTACTAAGAACAGGTAGATCTGTTACATAACCACAGTGCAGTTATCAGCTTTAACATATTTAATATTGATAATAATTATATTTCCTAATCTACCAGGCACAGTCCAATTTTGTCAGTTGACCCAATAATATATTTTATAGCAATTTTTTCCCCTTCAGCACAGGATTCAGTCTAGGATCAGGCATTATATTTAGTTGTCACATCTTTTTAGTCTCTCTCTATTTTTTTTAAGATATCTCCCATGTATATATGAAGTATACATGTTAATATACTTCTGTTTATTTTTCTTGTGTTAATCTGTCTTTTATTATGGAGGCTTCTTAGCCACAAAAACTTGAAAGGTACAGGGAAAATTGTTTCCCTCTCTACAGTGTAAGATACCATAAGACCCTGCAAATACTCTCCTTTTCATCAAAAATTTCCCTCTTGGGCTGCCTGGGTAGTGCAGTCAGTTAAGTGGCCAACTCTTGGTTTCAGCCAGGTTATGATCTCAGGTCATGAGATCAAGCCCCACGTTAGGCTCTGCACTCAGACTCTGTGTTCAGTGTGGGGTCTGCTTGGGATTCTCTCTTCCTCTCCATCTGTCCCTCCTATTCATGCTGTCTCTCCCTCTTTCTAAAATAAATAAATATATCTTAAAAAAAAATTTCCCTCTAGATTTAGCATTTATTAATGATTTGTACCTGAACCAATCTTTACTGTTTTGGTTGAAAAATGAAGATTTTCCCATTCAAGCATTCTTTTCATATTAACAAGTCAGCACTTTCTGACACCTGCAGTGCATGAAATTGTGCTTCTCTCTCCACCCTCATTAACATTTACTATCTTTTGCCTCACTTTGTAGGTTAGAAAGTACATCATAATTTTTGTGTTTCTAGGTTATTAATAAGGTAATTTTAATTTTGTTCATTAAATTATCTATTCATATTATATCTACTTTTATCAAGAGCTTTGTGTTTTATATATCTGCATGAGGTATATATATTTTAATGCTGTTAACCTATTCTCATATTTGTGACAGTTATTTTTCTAGTTTGTTATTTGCATTTTGATTTTGTTTATACTTTTACCTTATATCTAAATATTTTTTATATTGGGGGCACCTGGGTGGTTCAGTCAATTAAGCATCTGACTCTTGATTTTGGCTCAGGTCATGATCTCGGGGTCATGAGATCCAGCCCTGCATCTGACTCTGCTCTGGGTGTGGAGCTGGCATGGGATTCTCTCTCTCCTTCTCCCTCTGCCCCCCCCAGCCCAGAAAAGTGGGCTCTTTCTCTAAAAAATAAATAAATAAATATTTTTTTGTATTGAGTCAAATATATCCATGTTTTCCTTTGTGATTTTTTCCATTATATAATAATTAGAAAGTCTGCTTTATGGAGTACATAATAAATTCCATAATCAATACTTTAGTGTTGAGTATATTCATGCTGCCTATATTGAAAGGGACTTTGTGTGTGTGTGTGTGCTTATGTGCACATGGAAAAGAAGAGATAAGGAATTATGGTGATTAGTTCCAAAGATAATTTCATAACAGTAACAGTTATTAATACTGGAACTGCTAGTGAAAAAGATTGTGTGTGTGTTTATAAGAACTCTTTTAACTCCAGGATCATTCACAACTTTCTCCTTAGGGTCAGGTGTAGTTAAAAGGTATGTGGAATTCAAGAAACAAACCAGAGGATCATAGGGGAAGGGAGGGAAAAATAAAATAAGATGAAGTCAGAGAAGGAGACAAACCATAAGAGACTCTTAACTGAGGACACAAACAGGGTTGCTGGAAGGGAGGTGGGTGGGGGAATGGGGTAACTGGGTGATGGGCATTAAGGAGGGCACTTGATGTAATGAGCACTGGGTGTTATATGCAACTGATGAATAACTGAACTCTACATCTGAAACTAATGATACAATATATGTTAACTAATTGAATTTAAATAAAATAAGTTTTTAAAAAGGTAATAAGACAACATGAAGCAAAAGATTATTTGCTGTTATTTATTTTTATAAAAGACCAAATGGGGTAAAGATGCCCTCTAGTGGAACGTTAGGTCCTCTCTACAGTCAAACTGAAAGCATAAAAAAATCTGCTATCATTTTATAAAATACTCTACTTATGCAATTGAGATGTGGGGTTTTTGCTTTCTTTCTGAACAATAGAATCAATAACAGAATTAAAAAATTAATTCTCTTACATAAGAAATTATATTCCCATTCATATGTTCTTCCTAGATGGATTTTATTTATCTTAATTACTTCTACGGTATATTATCCTATAAATAGGAAAAAACAAATTGTCACAGTCTGTTTCTTTTTTGAAAAAAGAATTGGTCACTCTTTATTGACAAGTATATCTACTCTTATAAGTTTATACAAGTAAATATTGACATGTTTAATAGGTAATCTGAGTGTGTTATCAGAATTTGCTTTAATTTTATGAAAGAAATTGTTTTAATATTGTGAAAGTAAATAGTTTGTAAAGTTATCAAAAGAGCTAATGATAAATATTAGAAAAGGAAGATGTTGACAGAAATGTTTATTATATGACTTTAGGTGTTGATGTGGTTGAAAAAGAGATAAAATGATAAAGGATTTGGGTGTGTAGGGTTAATTTTGTGGTCTTTAAAAAAAACCATTCTGGGCCAATTGGATATCCATCTGGACAAAGAAAAAGAATCTTAACTCCCCCCTCACACCATAGAGAAAAATTGATTCCATGTGGATTGCAGATCTAAATGTGAAAGGTAAAACATAAAGAAGAAAACAGTCATCTTCAGAATAACAAATATTTCTCAAACTGTATACAAAGAGCACTAACTACAAAGGAAAACGTTGATAATTGTACTCAATGAAAATTAAGAACTTCTTTAAATATAAACCACTACTAAAGGGAGTGAAAAGGCAAATCACACCCTGGGAGAAGACATTTGAATTACATGTATTCAATAAAGGACTCATCGGGAGGGAATATGTAAGGAATTCTTATAAATCAATAAGAAAAAGAACATAGTAGAAAAATGGACAACTTAATAGGGACTTTACAAAAAAAATTCTAGTGACCAATAAACTTATGAAAATGTGTTCAACTCCCTTAGTCATCAGGGAAAGTAAACTTAAACCACAGTGTGATAAATAGCACTATAACCAGGTTTGAGCCGGGGCGCCTGCTTGGCTCAGTCGGGTGAGCGTCTGCCTTCGGCTCCGGCCGATTCCAGCGTGCTGGGATCGAACCGCACGTCGGGCTCCGTGGGGAGCCTGCTTCTCCCTCTGACTCTGCTTCCCCCTCTCTCTCTGTCTCTCATGCATAAATAAATAAAACCTTAAAAAAAAAAAAACCAGAAGTGCACTGCTAAGTGTTGGACAATGGGCTTTCTAGAGGGGGAAGAGAAAGTATGGTGTGTGTATCACAAATTGACAAATAATAATAAATGAAATATAAATGTATTCTTTATTCTAAATTCCATATAGCCAATTGATTTTTATTGAATGCTTTTATTGACTTTCGCTGAACTCTGGTATCCATATCTGTTTGTAATTCAACCATGCTTTGATAAATTTTTTAGCTATTCACAACAATATCAGCTACAAATATGACAACTTTGAGTTTATCCAGCGTTATTAACATTTCCCCATCACTTTCTTAAGTCTATATAAATCAACAGTACAATAAATCAAGCCCTGATAAGTAACATTTCTCAGTTTCTATGGTGTAAACTCTCCACTGTAGTCAATTTCATATTACCCACAAGATATTGCTGAGGAGATGCATGTCAGTGCAGCATTATATAGTATTTCCACCATACAAATACAACTGATGTAAATGACCTTAGTAGCACTGATGATAGTCAGTTGTAGTAAAATAGGAGATATTGAAATTTGAATACTTATTACCTTTGTTTTAATATAACTTACTTAAATTTATATATGATTTAATTTTTAATAATGATTGTGTTTAACACCTACCTCTCAAAATTACTGAAAATTTAACCATTGGCTCCTGAGAGCTGGTATGAGCCAACTCTAGCATACTCTTCAACCTACCAGAAGAAAAAAGAGCCAATACCAAGTGAGGCCCTATGACCTGACAATTCAATTCCTAGATATATGACAGAAATGCACACATATATTCGCCAAAGATATATACAAGAATGTATTCTATTCATAATAGCCCTAAGCTAAAAGCAACCCCAAAGTCCATCAATAATAGAATAGATAAATAAATCACAGTGTATTCAGTGAGAATAAATCTACTATCATTACATATTACATATACCAATATGGATGAATCTCATAAATGTGTTGTTGAGTGAAAGAAGCCAGACCCAAGGCATACATAGTGCATGTTTACATTTATATAAAGTTCAGAAACAGGCAAAATTAATCTACAATATAAAGTTCAGGAGAGTAAATACCTCTTGGGGTTAGGGCTCAAGGGGGTCATCTAGTGTCCTGGTTATGTTCTTTTTCTTAACCTAATCCTTTTTTTTTTTAAGTAATCTCTACCCCCAGTGTGGGGCTTGAACTCACAACCGCAAGATCAACAGGCACATGCTCTATCAACTGAGCCAGCCAAGTACTCCGTGTTCTTTTTCTTATCTAGAATTGTTTATACAGATGTGTCCAGTTTGTGAACATTCATCAAACTGCACAAGTTGATACCTGTGTGCTTTTCCGTGGTCGTTGCATTTCAATAAAGCATTTACTTTAAAACATTTTTATTTTATCTTTTAAAAGATTTTACTTATTTAACAGAGAGAGAGAGAGAGAGAGAACAAGCAGGGGGAGCGGCAGGCAGAGGGAGAGGGAGAAGCAGACTCCCCACCGAGCAGGGAGCCTGATGCGGGGCTCGATCCCAGGACCCTGGGATTATGACCTGAACTGAAGGCAGACGCTTAACCAACTGAGCCACCCATGTGCCCACCTTAAAACATTTTTAAATGCACTCTCTCAATTTCAAAAAAATAAAACTGACCTAACTGATAATTCCAAGGTAAAAGTAAATTGGTTGATTTAATTATATCTGAAGGAGTAGGGGAGTAGAAACCTGAAGGCTAATGGCATCCCATTATTTAACCATGAGACCATGTGAAAGGAATTTTATACCTTTTGTGACTCAATCCTTTCTACTACAAGACAATAGTATTGGTGAATTACATGAACCAGAAAGTGATTGAAAGAAAAAGCTTATCAAATATCTGTATTAACCTTAAAAATATCTAAATGCTTTATGAAGCTAAATTATGTTAGAGAGTGCTATATCCAAAAAAATTCTATGTTTTCCCTAAAAATATGGTTTCAATGATAAAAGTGAAGTAGCCATTTAAAAAGTTTTCAAAGACATAATAACCTTATTCATTTTTGCCTTTGGCCTGGATCCAGAGAAGAAAACAGCTGGAGGCCAATAAAATAAAAAGCAAAGGAGTGCTTCTTGGTGAAAGATATGGGTAAATGGTTAAATGAATATTGGAAATGGAGTGAAGGTTCCATCAGCTGTAAACACGGGGGAAAGCAAGAAGCAGCTTTCTGCTGAGTGGAAGTTAATAGCATATGTTGCAGATAAAAATATTTTCCAAAGATTATTAATTCCTATAGACACCTACATTTTCAAATTAGTATCAAATTAATTTTGAAGGCTTTCTCCTCCCATAGATAGTATATCAAAATATTATGTAAAAAAAGACATTTGATTCTACTGCTACACAAAGACCCTCCTAGAAATTACTGCTACAGCACATTTCACATTTCATAAATTTTTATCTCCGCTTTGACCTCGACTTGCCTTTCTGTGTAAGTTACTTAGCAGAACTTGGCTTAAGAATATGTGATATGTCTAAAAGAGTATTCGTTTTAGATGGATGTGATGGAAAGAGATCCTGTCTTGAAGATTTCTGTGAGGTTTACGTTTTGGTCAAGGGGGAGCACCACCACCGAGCACCAGTTTGGCAATAATCCTACACATCTCCTTTGAAAAGATCTCAGAATTTTAATCAACAATCAAAGATCTTGGAATTCTTTTAGACACTTTGGCTCTGCACACCTAACCAAGTTAATAAATGTGAACACGAGGCTCAGATCAACTGAACAACCAGATGCAGACACCGCTTGGCTAAGTCAAATAAGGTTTATGTATTTAGAAGTGCAGCATGAAGTCAGGGCAGGTAGGGTATATAGTGGAGAGATCAGTTCTCATTTCCTGTGAACAGACAGAAGTGCTTCCCCTTGAGTAGCCCTCAAAAAGGCCACACCAGCAGACACACCACTGGGGATGGTCAATCTGAGCAAATGAAGTTCATATCCTACCTTTCAAAACTCAGCTGCCCCATCAAAAGGAATGAGATGTTGCCATTTGCAACGACGTGGATGGAACTGGAGGGTGTTATGCTGAGCGAAATAAGTCAATCAGAGAAAGACATGTATCATATGACCTCACTGATATGAGGAATTCTTAATCTCAGGAAACAAACTGAGGGTTGCTGGAGTGGGGGGTGGGGTGGGAGGGATGGGGTGACTGGGTGATAGACACTGGGGAGGGTATGTGCTCTGGTAAGCGCTGTGAATTGTGCAAGACTATTGAATCACAGATCTGTACCTCTGAAACAAATAATACAATATATGTTAAAAAAAAAAAAGAAGAAGATAGCAGGAGGGGAAGAATGAAGGGGGGGAATAAGAGGGGGAGATGAACTATGAGAGACCATGGACTCTGAAAAACAAACAGGGTTCTAGGGCGCCTGGGTGGCTCAGATGGTTAAGCATCTGCCTTCGGCTCAGGTCATGATCCCAGGGTCCTGGGATCGAGTCCCACATCGGGCTCCCTGCTCCTTGGGAGCCTGCTTCTCCCTCTGCCTCTCTCTCTCTCTCTCTCTGTCTCTCATGAATAAATAAATGAAATCTTTAAAAAAACCAAACAAACAGGGTTCTAGAGGGGAGGGGGTGGGAGGATGGGTTAGCCTGGTGATGGGTATTAAAGAGGGCACATTCTGCATGGAGCACTGGGTGTTATATGCAAACAATGAATCATGGAACACTACATCAAAAACTAATGATGTAATGTATGGTGATTAACATAACAATAAAAAATTAAAAAAAAACTCAGCTGCCACTTCAGACCCAGTCTTTTTTTTTTTTTTTTTAAGATTTAATTTGTTTATTTGACAGAGAGACACAGTGAGAGAAGGAACACAAGCAGGAGGAGTGGGAGAGGGAGAAGCAGGCTCCCTGCCGAGCAGGGAGCCCAACGCGGGGCTCAATCCCAGGACCCTGGGATCATGACCCAAGCGGAAGGCAGACGCCCAATGACTGAGCCACCCAGGTGCCCCCAGACCCAGTCTTAAACACATGGTGCCAAAGCAGTCTAGGACGTGGTCTTGCTTGGGGACATGCTGGAGATAGCTGCACCATGGACAGGGATATCTCATCTGTCCCAGAGTCGTATGACACATATAAGGCTTGCAAGTGTAGAGTACGTAGTACTTCTACTCTTAAATAAGCTTGGCATTCATTACTCTAACCTCTAAAAGCTAAAACAGCTTGGGCCAGATAACATCCTGATTTCCATGCTGGGGAGCAGAGCAAGAATCCGTTACCCTGATGGCCCGGGAGTCATATTAATGCACCACTGGACCAACACCAGGGACCTAGTCTACAAGTCCAGATTTACTTAGGTTGACAAGGAATCGTAAGACTGAAGAAGGAGGGGCGCCTCGGTGGCTCAGTCGTTAAGCCTCTGCCTGCAGCTCAGGTCATGATCACAGGGTCCTGGGATCGAGCCCTGCGTCGGGCTCCCTGCTCAGCGGGAAGCCTGCTTCACCCTCTCCCTCCACTCCTGCTTGTGTTCCCTCTCTCACTGTGTCTCTCTCTCCGTCAAATAAATAAAATCTTAAAAAAAAAAAAAGAAGACTGAAGAAGGAAAAAAAAGACCGTCAAATATGTGCCCCAGCCATAGACTGTCCATTATGTAGTCACTGGCCATTATAAGACAACTTTTCTACATCATTATTTTCTACGTGATTTTGTTTTACTTTGTTCATTTGTTTTTGCCTTCTAAACCTCTTCATTGAGATATGAGGAGAAATCTATCTAGTCATCCTTTCATCAGGTGAAATAACCATTTGCTTTGGACATGTCCTTCCTTTCAACCCAGTTTTGTTTTTTTTAAGTTTTTTTTAATTTATTTGTTAGAGAGAGAGACAGAGAGCACACATACAAGCAGGGGGGGTGGGAGGCAGAGGGAGAAGTAGGTTCCCTGATGAGCAAGGAGCCCAATGCAGGATTCGATCCCAGGACCCTGGGATCATGACCCGAGCTGACTGAGCCACCCAGGCGTCCCTGAACCCAATTTTAAATGATAGGATGCAAAGTTGGAGTGTCTCCATGCAATCCCAGCAATTCGGGTTCATCATTGGATTAATCCATAATGTTTTAATCAGGGAAGAATTGTTAGATGTTACACATCTCTGCCTAAAGCTTAGCTTACCTTAACTATTTTTTTGTGCTGAAACTCTTATTCATCCTGGATCATTCTACTAAGGCAGAGAGCTGATTAGAATCAGGAGCCAGGTTCAAACCCTGGCTTTACCACTTTCTAGTTTTGTAATCTTTGTTAGGTCCCATAGACCTTGGAAGGCAGCTATGCTCACCACTATACCACCAACGCGGTCCCATAGACCTTGAACTTTGCTTTCCTCATCAGTAAGGTGGGATTAAATCTACCTCATGGATTTGTAATGATGTTAAGATAATGTTTGAAACCTTGACTAGAACTGTTTGCTTGACGCATAGTCTATGTTCAGTAAATATAAATTGAGTCTAAATCTGACAGTTTGGTCTTTTTTTTTTTAAGATTTTTATTTATTTATTTATTTGAGAGAGAGAGAATGAGATAGAGAGCATGAGAGGGGGGAGGGTCAGAGAGAGAGGCAGACTCCCTGCTGAGCAGGGAGCCCGACGTGGGACTCGATCCCGGGACTCCAGGATCATGACCTGAGCCGAAGGCAGTCGTTTAACCAACTGAGCCACCCAGGCGCCTGACAGTTTGGTCTTTTGGAATATGTAGCATATGCCAAAATTCTTTATCATCCGCAATTTTTACTGCCAGGGATGGGTTTTACTGAAAACCTTTAAATTTCAGCAATAAATTAATTGCTAGGATTTTAGAGGATGAGTTTGTTATGTTCTGAACAGAAATAAAAATGCTTGCAGCTAAAAGCATTTCCTTGTACGTGAAACTAAGGCTCGTGACTACATGTCCCAGGCAACTCACAAATACATATCATATTCTGGGCCACCACTTATTTTCTTGGAAGCTTCTTGAGAAAATTAATGAGTATATCCAAGAGTTTGTTGAACTCAAGTAAATTTCCACTGAGCTGTTTGCTTGCTCACTTTGTTAGATGGATTAAAGGTTATGGGAGAGGGACAGAGTTGACAGTGAGGTTGATGGACTAGGAAACAGAGCCTGCACAATAATGCAGGCAAGGAAATCACTCCACATAGGGATTAAGATTTTAATTGGTTTCTCAAGGTACTTGCAGACTCTATTCAGGAGCTAATTCTGAATTTTAAAGGAATACTGGAGGAGTGCAGCCATGACCATTTAGGGCTTTCTATTTTACATTTATAAATATTAATTGAACACATTACCACTGTCTAAAAATGGTCTAATAAATATTTACCAAGATTAGCCAGCTATTAGACTTCTTAACTTAGTGCTTCCAACTGTGTTAATTTTGGCAATGAATGTGCAAATTATTAAGCTCGTTTAAGGATTCTAAACTTGAAGGGGCAGAGATAGGGAAATAGGAGGAGTTCTTTGAAAATTAGCAAGAAAGGGACAGGACAGTAGCGAGCAATGGCTCAACAACTTTCCATCTCTAGTTGATGCCCAGTCTCTGTCCGCTCACGTGATCTAGGCTGACCTAATTACAGGCGCCAGCCCTGAACTTCTGAGCTAATTGATGCAAAGAAGCAGGGACTGCTGGAAGCTCTACAGGTGTCACCTAGTCGAGTTCCCAGGGGAGCAGGGACCACAATGCTAGCAGCAATAGCTGTGTCCCTGGTGCATCCCACAGAGTGATGTCTTTGTGGGCTTGACTGGGTGAGTTGGCTCTGCTGTGTGATGTTGGGTGGTGTTCCTGGCTGCATGGCCCAAGTCTGGTCCTCTAACTTCCTTTGTCTTTTGGGGCCTACCAAGAGCATGTTCACAAATTCCTTTCTGCTAAATAAGCCAGAGTCAGTTTTTCTTGCTTGTAACTAGGAATATTATGTGATGGAGCAATTAAGTCAATTTTTAAAAAACCAATGTTGGGCTATCAAAATTTCCACGGATTGGATTTGGTGTGGCCAATTTGAGATACCCCCCCCGATAAATTATAAACTCCTTTATAAACGAAGTGGGAGAACAGAAAATATGAACAGAATCCATACAAGTTAGGTTTCTTCATTTTTTTCTCCTCATTGTCAAAGTAATACATCATCCTAATTTTTTAAGATGGTGTTTTTAATAGAGGAATACTTATCTAATAATTCTTTAACAGATTGTCATAGGTTCAGAGAAAAGGCAAGGGTCGAGGTGGAATGGCTGATGCATGGGGCACACACAATTAGTGTGCTGGATCTCTTGGCACACTAGGTGTTCATGAAAGCTGGCTGGAGAATGCGTATTTCCTAATGCCTGGAAAAATAGTGTAGCCTGGTGAGAAAGACAAAGGAGACTTTTCCCTTTCTTTCTTTTAACACTCATGCCAACAATAAATGTTGTCTATTTTAAGCAAAACATTGTGCTAGCAATCTGGAAAAACTCAAAGAAGTAGGAGCTACCTGAATACCCTTGAAGGAAACATTTATTCATTCACCTTTCAAATGTTTATTACATGCTACTGTATTAGATACAATGGATACAAAGGTATACAAAGTACAGCGCTTGTCCCCCAAGGCTTATGGTTAATAAGTCCCATCATTCCCATGACACCTGTGTGGCCTCGTGATACACAGGAGCCTATTAAATATATTTATTTACTTACTGGGTTATTTATTTTTGGCTAACATTTTAGACATGTCCAACCAATTTCCATAGCCTATGATTTTTGAAAAAAAAATTGATATTCATTGCAGCATCTCGAGTTTGCAGAGTTAAGCAGTATATAATCAGCAAGTTATAAATAAATTCAGATTATACATGTATGTTCCCAAAGGTGACATGTATAAGTACATTAACTAAAAGCATGTATCTAAAATAATGATTAACCTCATGGGGCGCCTGGGTGGCTCAGTTGGTTAAGTCTCTGATTCTTGATTTCAGCTCAGGTCATGACCTCAGGGTTGTGAGATTGAGCCCGGAATGGGGAGGGAGGCTCTCCTTCTCCCTCTGCTCCTCCCCCCGCCCCTGCTTGCACACATGCGTGTTCTCTCTCTCTCTCAAAAAATAAAATAAAATAAAATTATGACTAACCTCTTTTTAAAATGCAGAAATATAAAATTATACTTTCTTTTTAAATGAAAAGATTATATACTTCAAAAATCAAATTTGGCTTATATCAGAGATGGATGACAGCTACAGGATTGTACTCTTCAAAGCCAATTACCTAATTTTTTTGTAATAGCAATGACATTAAAAGGAAAATTACCCCCGCATTTTAATTGCCAATCTAGCATTGAAGAAAGTTCTGCAAAAAGGTAATGCAACTTTTGAAAGGCTTCAAACTCCAAATTAAAATCTGCTAGATTCAGATTAAAATCGGGAATGCTGCAGATGAAAAAGAAAGATACAGTTTATTGGATGGAATAAAAAGTTGTTGACATTTCTTTGAATCTTGAACTACTAAATTTCATTTCTCTAAATATTTCTTTCTATTAGTTTTTCTTAGCGGTGCAAGTTATCTCAAATAGTTTGTAAAGTTCTCTACAAAAAGTTCTATTTGCTGCGGAACAAAAACTGTTCTGCATTGACTTAACGATATATATGTTTTTGCTATAAAATTGTATCATGGCAGACATCTAACAATTTTCCACTAAGACAAAACAGTATAATATTTTTGTTCTATCAGCATTGCATTTAGAAAATGTTAATGTTAAACACAAAGAACCATTATCTTATTTGGCTATGAGATACTGAGTTGGAAAAACCTACTTTTGTGTTTCCCCTATACTCTCACACTCTGCCACACTCATAACTTTTGATACTTCTGGTCACCAAATGTGTGGAGGGTTCCCCATATCCAGCAATTCTCCAGGACACCTGCTGGGTGTCCTACAATTTAACTCAATTCTGGCACTATCAACCTCGAGACAATGTCAGAAGATAGTGTCAGATCCCACAGGTTAGGGGCTCAGTCCCACAAGACTGCTCTCACCCCACTTCAGGTGTCAATCTCAAGCGGTAGGTCCTCAGCTTACCCACAATTTCTGTCCGACATGGCTACAAATCAGTGGTTCCCACCACCCACTTCCCAGATTCACAGAACTGAGTAGCTCACAGAACTCAGGGAAACACTTAACTTATGTTATCAATTTATTAAAGGATATGATTGAGTATACAGATAAACATTCATATGAAAAGATACATAGGGCTAAGTGTGGCAGGGTCCTGAGCACAGGAGCTTCTGTCCCCATGGAATTGGGGTGCATTGCTCTCCCAGTACATGGATATGCTTACCTACTTGGAAGCTCTCTGAAACCCTTACTGTTGGGATTTTATAGAGGCTTCCCTCACATAAGCAGATAAATTATTAACTCCATTTCCAGCCCTTCTCCCCCTCTGGAGGATGGGGGTCGGTGAAACTAAAGATTTCAAGTTTCTAATAATGACTTGGTCTTTCTGATAACCAGCCCCCATCCAGGAACCAAAGAGGATCCCACCCAGAGTCGCCTCGATAGAACAAAAAATGCTCCTAGTGCTCTTATCATTTAGGTATTTACAAGGGTTTTAAGGGTCCTGTGTCAGGGACTGGGGATGAAGACCAATTATATATTTCTTATTATGCATCTCATTGTCACAGATATAATTTAAATCTTTTATTAAGAGAGAAAGCCTATAAACAGAACGCAGAATTTGAAGTTTAAAGGTTGAAGAACCACAAAAGGTGAAATCCAATCAAGTGGTTTAGCAACTTGGAAAGAGGTTAAAAGCACTTAAATATCTTAAAATCTGAGTCAAAATCTGGGCTTCCCCTCTTTCTAGGTATCATACTTTTGCTAAGTGAGCTTCAGTTCCTTCACCTGTCAAATAGGGATCACCACCAACTTCTTAGGATTGTTGTGAAAATTAAATTAAATAGTGAGTGTAAGGTGTCTGGCTTGTCACATGGTAATTTAACAAATATCTATCCTGTATCTTTCTCTTCTCTAAGAGTTTAAGATCTAGTTGGGACTATATGCTGTACACCCAGGAGGGGGTAAAGAAAAATCCAAGAGTTAAGCCACAACTCACATGCATGGAGGTGGTTGGAGAAGATGATCTTTAATGTCCCTTCCAGCTCGAAACATCGATTATTCTGTGACAGCTGTATGAGAAGTGGCATGGGGCAGTGCATGATGAATTGGCAATCGGGAAGTGCAGACAGTAAATGCTGTGATGTCGAAGAAGGGAGCATCTGCCCTGGGCTGGGATGGTTTTGGAAGACCATTAAAAAATTCTGAGCCATCTCAGCAACAACAAAAGCCCAATTCAATTAGGAGAGCAACTGGCAAGAGTCTGATTATAATACAAATGCAGGCCTAGCTGAGGAGAATAAGAAACAAAATGCTGGAGAGAAGGAAGGAAGGAAAATGCAGTGTCAGCAATTTGGTTTCTGAAACACACAAAGAATATTAAGTAGCTATCGTGCTTTTCATCCTTACAATAGTCTTTTAAGGTGGGCAGAGTGTATCAGCTCTGCTGAGAATCTCCCAAGAGTAAGGAATTTGTTAGAAATGTGTTTGGTTATAGGGGCGCCTGCGTGGCTCAGTTGTTAAGCGTCTGCCTTCGGCTCGGGTCATAATCCCAGGTTCCTGGGATTGAGCCCCACGTCGAGCCCCACGTCGAGCCCCACATCGAGCCCCACATTGGGCTCCCTTCTCTGCAGGAAGCCTGCTTCTCCTTCTCCCACTCCCCCTGCTTGTGTTCCCTCTCTCGCTGTGTCTCTCTGTCAAATAAAATAAATAAAATCTAAAAAAAAAAAAAAGAAATGTGTTTGGTTACAAATAAGAGATAACCTGCCCAGCATTGTTAAACTGCTTAAATAAATAAAAAAAAATTTTTTTTCTTAAATAGAAAGAACTCTAAAGGTGAATAGTCCAGGGTTGGAGCCATCTCATAATAACACAGTCAAGACACAGCTTCTTTCTAGCTCTCTGCCTCAGCATCCTTAGCGTGATGGCATATGCCCTCACTGCTTGTTGCCTTCTGGTCAAGATATGGCACCACATTTGCATTCCAGAGAGGAAGCAGACAGAAAGGCAAAGGAGCAAAGAATGAGGGCAAAATGGCATATCCATTGAGCCCGTGCCTCTTTATTAAGAAAGCTGAAGTTCTCCTGGAAGATTGCCCAATAGACTTCCCCTTCTAACCTGTTGGCCAGTATTGTATCTCATGGTTGTTCCGAGTCCTAAGGACACTGGGGAGAAGGGGTTCATCAGCCAACCAACAGTGTAGACAAAAGTACTGAAGCCTTGTGAAAAAAATTACCATGAGAGATAGAAGCGAGGAGTTGTTTTCCTTAAACAGAAAATTTTACCTATTCTTTAAATGAATCAGACATTTTAAAACTTTGTAATAATTGTAGATGCACATGCACTTGTAAGAAATAGCACAGAAAGACTGCCTGAACCCTTTAATCTGTCCCCGCAAAGGGTTACATCTTGCAAAACTGTGAGTACGATATCACAACTAGGATATTGACTTGGATATAATCAAAATACAGATCATTTCCATCACCACAAGGATCCTTCATGGTGTCCTTTTAGAGCTGCACCTACTTCCCTCCTGCCCTTTCCTTCATTCTTAATCTCTGGCAACCACTCATCTGTTCTCCAGCTCTCTAATTTTGTCATTTTGAAAATGTTACATAAATGGAATCATATGGTATATAACCTTTTTGGAAATGGCTTTTTCACTCAGCATAATTCTCTGGAGAAGCTGGAGATTCACCCAGGTTGTCCTTTGTACAATAGTTTGTTTCTTCATGGCTGAATGGTATTTCATTGTGTAGATTTAAGACAGTTTATTCACTCTTTGAAAGATATCTGGGTACTTAGGCTATTGCAAAACAACAACAACAACAAAAAAGCTGCTATATACATTTGTGTACAGGTCTTTATGTGAACATAAATTTCAATTTCATTGGGATAACTGCCTAGGAGTATAATAGCTAGATTGTATGATAGTTGCATTTTTGGCTTTTTAAGAAACTGCTAAGTTGTTTCCTAGAGTGACTATACCATTTTGTATTCCCACCAGCAGTGTGTGAGTAAACCAGGTTCTTCACATCCTTGCCAGCATATGGTATTATCACTATTTTTTTATTTTAGCCATTCTGATAGATGGATAGTAATATCTTGTGTTTTTAATTGGCATATTCCTAAAGGCTAATGATGTTCAACATCTTCATATCTGCTTTTTTGACTACAGGATATCTTCTTCAGTGAAATGTGTCTTCATGGGTTTTTTGCCCATATTTTAATTGGATTGTTTTTTCACTTATAAATTTTGAGAGTTCTTTATTTTATTTATTATTTTTAAAGTTTATTTTTTTTAAAACCACATCCAATGTGGGTCTCAAACGCATGACTCCAAGATCGAGAAGTTCACTCTCTTCCAACTGAGCCGGTCAGGAGACTCAGAAGTTCTTTATATGTTCAAGATCCTGGTCTTTGGTTGGATTATGGTTTGAACATATTTTCTCCCACTCTGTGGCTTGCTTTTTATCCTCTTAACAGGGTCTTTCACAGAGCAAGTTTTTGATTTTGATGATATCCAACTTATCAATTTTTTCTTTTATGGATCATGCTTTTGGAGTCAAGTATAAGAATTCTTTGCCTAGTCCTAGATCCCAAAGATTTTTTTTTCTGAAATTTTTTATAAAAGTTTCATAGTTTTACATTTCATCTTAAATTTGTGATCCATTTTGAGTTAATTTTTATGGGTGGTGTGAAACTTAAGTCCAGGTTTGTTTGTTTGTTTGTTTGTTTATTTATGTTTCTGGATGGATATCCACTTGTTCCAGCGCCATTTGTTGAAAAGACTATCTTTCCTCCACTGAATTTCTTTTATACTTTTTCAAAAATCATTCGGGCATATTTGTGGGGGTCTATTTCTGGTTTCTTTATTTTGTTCCAGTGATCCATGTGTCTATCCCTCCACCAATACCACACAGTCTTGAATATTATAGCTCCATATTAAATATTGAAATCTGGTAGAAAGATTTTTTTTCCAAATTTTTTTAGCTATTTCATTTCCTTTACCTTTCCATATAAATTTTAGAATAACGTTGTCTACATCTACAAAAAAATATCTTATTGGAATTTTGCCAGGAGTTGGATTAAATTTACACATTAATTTGAGGAGGATTGACATCTTTATTGTGTTGAGTCTTTGAGTCCATGAAAAGAGCATGTCTCTCTACTGATTTAGGTCTTTGTTTTCTTTCATCAGCATTTTGTAGTTTTCAGCATACAAATTTTGTGCATATTTGGTTAGATTTACCTACGTTTTTCACTTTTTTTTAAGCAATTGTAAATAGTATTGTATTTTTAATTTCAGTGTCACATGTTCATTGTTAGTATATATAAATACAGTTGCTTTTTTAAAAGATTTATTTATTTATTTTTGAGAGAGAGAGCTATTGAGAGTGTGAGTGGGGGGAGGGGCAGGGGGAGAGGGAGAGAGAGAATCCTCAGGCAGACTCCCTGCTGAGCGTGGACCCTGAGCTCATGACCTGGGCCAAAACCAAGAGTAGGACACTTAACTGACTGAGCCACCCAGATGCCCCCAGTACAACTTATTTTTATTTTATTTATTTATATATTTTTAAAAGATTTTATTTATTCATTTGAGAGACAGAGAGAGAGCATGAGTGGAGGGGAGAGGGAGAAGCAGACTCCCCACTGAGCAGGGAGCCCGACGTGGGGCTCAATCCCAGGACCCTGAGATCATGACCTGAGCCGAAAGCAGATGCTTAACCATCTGAGCCACCCAGGCACCCCTACAATTGATTTTTAATGTTTATCTTGGATCTGTGACCTGATGAACTTACTTCTTAATTCTAGGAGGGTTTTGTTCTGTTTTGGTTTTGTTTTGTTTTTTCTAGATCCCTTGCAATTTTTCCATTTAGGCAATCATGTCATTTGTAGTTCAGGGGAGTTTTATTTCTTCTTTTCTGATATGTTTGCTTATTTCCTTTTCTGGCCTTATTGCACTGAACAGAACTTTCAGCACTATGCTGTACAGGAGTGGTGAGAGTGAACATACTTGCCTTGTTCCCAGTCTTAGGGGGGAAAGCATTCAATCTTTTACCATTAAATATAATGTTAGCTGTAGGGTTTTTGTTGATGCTCTTTATCAAGTTGAACAAGTTCTGCTCTATTTCTATTTTACTAAGAATTTTTATCATGAATCGTTGTTGAATTTTGTTAAATGTTTCTTCTGCATCAGTTGATATGATCATGTGATTTACTTTTTTAGCCTGTTAATATGGTGAATTACATTAATTTTCTATTATTGAACCAGGCTTGCATCCCTGGAATAAAGTCCGCTTAGTCATAGTGTATAATTCCTTGTATGTATTGTTGAATTCTATTTGCTAATATTTTGTTAAAGATTTTTGCATCTATATTTATGAGGGTATTGGTCTATGACTTTAGTATTCTTTCTCTTTCCTTCCTTCCTTCCTTCCTTCCTTCTTTCCTTCCTTCCTTCCTTCCTTTTTTTGTACTGTCTTTGTCTGGTTTTGGTATCAAGGTAATAAATGTTTCAAAAAAAGTTTCAGAAAATGAATTGGAAATTCTCATCTTCTCTTTTATTTTCTGAAAGAGATTTTGTAGAATTGATGCTAATTCTTCTTTAAACTTCTGGTAAAATTCTCTAGTGAAATATCTGGAAGTTTTTTTGTGGGGGAGGTGGGATTTTTTAATTACAAATTCAATTTCCTTACTAATTATTGGGTATTTAAATCATCTACTAAATTTCAGGTAAGTTGTGGTGGTTTGTACTTTTTGAGAAACTGGACTATTTCATCTAAGTTTTCAAATTTTTGTGTGTAGATTTGTTCATAGTATTCCCTTATCAGTCTCTGATGCTTTGCCAGTTATCTAAATCTTCAAGATATTAAAAAACGTTGTATGTATCATCAATTTTTAGTTTCTTGTAGAAATCGCCCTCAAAGCCATCTTGTTGCTCCAGTGTAGAGCCATCTTATTTATTTATTTATTTATTTATTTATTTATTTATTTATTTATTTATAGAGCGAGGGCATGAGCAGGGAAAGGGGGAGAGAGAATCCCAAGCAGGCTCCATGCTGCATGCCCAACTCCACGACCCTGAAATCATGACTCAAGCAGAAATCAAGAGTTGGTTGCCCAACTGATTGAGCCACCCAGGCGCTCCTGGAGCCATCTTATTGCATCCTCTGTGTAGCATAAAGCTGTCACCGGGATTTTGTTTAATTTCTTTCCTGTTTCCTAAGTTCTGTGCCTTCCCTTTTCTTGGTCTATATCTATCAGTAACTTACTCAGAAGGGTGAAACTGAAAAGATCTTTATTATACACTCACATTTTATTGATAATTTTGGCTGAGAATACAATTCAAGTTTGGAAATAATTTTACTTCAGAATTTTCAAAGTATTTCTCCATTGCTTTCTTGTTTCTGGCATTGCTGTTGAAAGTTTGAAGCTATTCTGATCTTGATCCTCAGTATGTGACTTGTTTTTTTCCCCTCAGAAGTTTCCAGAATCTTCCTTTCATCACCAGTGTTCTAAACCTCACGATAATGATCTCTGGTATATACCTATTTATATCCATTTTGATAAGAATATGATAGATTCTTTCAATTGGTAAATTCATGTCCTTACATTTTGGAAAATATTTCTTGGATTAGTTTTTCAATAATAATTTTTATAATAATTTGTGAGATTAATTGGGAGACCATAGTCAACTAACTGAAAAGTGTCCCAAAACAAATCAGCTACACACCAAGACATTTTAGAAAGTACTTTTTCTGAAATCCAAATTTGCTTACTTACACTCCCTGTACATCCTTGGGATCTGCCCTGAAACTCAACTTTAGATGCTATAGAATGCCCACATAATAAAAGTAAGTTCATTTCTATACAGTTTAGAAAGGCACATTTTCCCCATCATCTCCAGACTGGCTGGCCACTGCAAGTACAGTTTGATGTCTTCTCCATTCTTGCTATCGGAGTGCAACGAGAAAACAGCACCAGTAATCTTTGAGATCACCTGAGAGGAAGAGGTGAGGAGGATTTCATCATGGGGCAATGACATGGTAGCAATTACTGAAAAGAAGGATTACAGCAAAAATGTCAGTTTCATATCTCCAGACTCTTAGTTCTTTTGGACCCAGCACATACAAAGTTTTTTTGTTGAAATATATTTTGGTGTTTCTAAAGTTGTTCATTTCTGGCTTTTTCTTTGTTCATCTTCTCTTTTATGAAGCCTATAAAATATATCATTATAAAATATTTCTTCATCTACTACTGTAGTAGTAGTTCTCTTCCATCATTAACATCTTGAAGCTAGAGGTCATTCGGTGATTACATTTCTTTTTTTTTTTTTAAAGACTTTATTTATTTATTTGACAGAGAGAGAAAGAGAGAGAGAGAGAGCACAAGCAGGAGGAGCGGCAGGTAGAGGGAGAAGCAGGCTCCCTATTGAGCAAGAAGCCTGTTGTGGGGCTCCATCCCAGGATCCCAGACCCTGGAATCATGACCCATTTTTCCAAGATGAGATTTGAGAATTAAATAAGAGTGCAAAACAAATTTCTCTCTGGTGTAATTTGCCTGTATTGTTTCATTCCGAGGCCAATCTTAGCAAGCTCATCTTAGGCTTGTGGCTGAGACATTTGAGACCAAACACTTCTGACATCTGGAGATCTTATCTGGAGGGAGAGAAGTGTGAGGAGAGATATAGGTACTTTCTGCCACATAAGTATTTCATTTGTCAAAAGCCTGTGGCCTTTCTGTGCTAACAAGAGAGGGGTCCATATGAGGGTCCACATTGTTCTGGGTCCCCATGGAACTTAAAGGGAAACTTCCACAATGTTCAGAGCCCTTGGCATCCTCCTGCGATGGGAGGAGGATGTCCTGTAATTCCTTGCAGCAGGAACCCACTTAGGTGGCACCAACCCTGACTTCTAAATGAAACAGCACATACACAAAAGGGAAAGCGATGGCATATTTCAAATCTGGAGAGATCTTATGAGAAGCTTCTGCCAGCCGCTGGTGCCGTTGTTGCCATCAAAAACCCGGCTGCTGTCAGTGTCATATCCGCCAGGCCCAGGGGCCCGGGGGCTGTGCTCAAGTCAGCTGCTGCCGCGGGAGCCACTCTGCTTGTGGCCGCTTGGCTCCCGGAACCTTCGCTAACCAGGGGCTGGCGGCCTGCAGGGGGCTGTGTCTCCCGGTGGTTAGGGATCCCCGGGCTGACCACCAGCCCCTCACAGAGAGGTCTTCTGTTAACCGGCCTGCTATCGCTTTGGGTAACCGGACTCTCCTCGGCGCTGTGTGGACGCGGCCACCCACGCAACAGCGCGGGGCTCGCGCAGTGGGTCGGGGGCGGGGGATGCTGGCCCGGGAAGTTCTGCACACGTGTGGCACCATCGCTCGTGAACCCCCAGGGGAGGCCAGGCCTGATCTCTCCGGAAAAGGCCGTGACCGAGGAGGACTTTCCGGGCGAACGGGCTGCCCCAGACCCCGAATTTACTGCTGCTCAGCCTGAGGTCTCAGCTGGTGCGCACGTGTCCTGCAGTTCCCTACGGAAGACTGGAGCTCCCAGCCGCGGCTCAGGACTGCTCTGCAGCTCCCACTGCTCAGGCCACTCGGTGGGTAGGAACAACCCCTGCGTGATCCTAAGCTGCTCTTCCACAGACTCTTTTATTTTTTGTTGTAAGATTTTATTTATTTATTTATTTTAGAGAGAGAGAGAGAGAGAACGCGCGTGAGAGTGAGTGCGTTCATGTGTGCAAGTCGGGGGAGGGGCACAGGGAGAGGGAGAGAGTCTTAAGCAGACTCCACATTAAGGACGGAGCCCAATGTGGGGCTGGATCTCATGACCCAGAGATCATGATGTGAGCCAAAATCAAGAGTCCGATGCTTAACCAACTGAGCCGCCCATGTACCCCTCTTTCATAGACTCTTAAACAGAAAGTGGATCTCTCCTGAAAAGGAAATAAGGTTAATGGAAAATAAACAGTCTCTTAAAAAAGAAAGAAAAGAAGAAAGTCTGTGAATAATAGATGTCCTGAGCCTCAGAAAGGCATGCAGCCTGGTGTGGTGTTGAGGGCATGGGTACAGTTAGATTAACTGTAGTTCAGGTCCCAGCTGCTTAAGTTGCTATAGAATTCTCAGCAAGTTGCCTAAGCTTCTGGAATATCACCTTGTCTGTAAAGTGTAAGCTCCACAAGGGCTGTCTATGTTGTTCGCTGTTGTATATCCAATGCCTAACAAGCCTGGCACTGTGGCACTTGGTGCCAAATCAAATAGGCTATTAAGGGACTATACTGAGAAAGAAAAGAACTGCCCCTGACATTCAGAAGCTGCCCTGTACTCACAGGTAGCCCACATTATATTCCTGTTAGACAAAAACAATTTCACGGAACATCCACCTCTGCCAAGGTTACTCTGACACCATACTAAAATGAGACAAAGCAAGGCCACTGCATAATTTTGTATAACCATAGATAAATACAAGGTCACTGTGCCACCCACAAAATACCAAATACTCCCTCTCTTGGCCAAAATGAGTAATGGCTACTTCTTTACCAACTGCAGTTTTATCTTTTGCCTCTCTTCCTATACATAGGATTTGTTGAGATATCCATTCATAGAATTACCCCTACTTTCTGACAGCATCCAATCTAGAGCAGACCCCTGCTTTCTTAGAGACTCTCTCAAGTTACCCAAGAAAGTCCAAATTCTATGCTCGTTTTCTTTTTTTTTTAAAGATTTTATTTCTTTTTTATTTTAAAGATTTTATTTATTTATTTGAGAGAGCGAGCGATCAAGAGAGAGCACAAGTAGAAAGGGGGTGGGAGGGGAGGGGCAGAGGGAAAAACAGACCTCCCTGCTGAGCAGGGAGCCTGATGGGGATAGGGGGTACTCCATGGGAGGACCCTAGGATCATGACCTGAGCCGAAGGTACATGCTTAACCAACTGAGCCACCCAGGTGCCCCTATTTATTTATTGAGGGGGGAGAGAGCACGTTCACACGTGCACACAAGCATGAGTTGGGGGAGGGGTAGAGGGAGAGGGAGAGAATCTCAAGCAGACTTCCTGCTGAGCACAGAGCCCAGCGCTGGGCTTGATCTCATGACCCTGAGATCATGACCTGAGCCAAAATCAGAGTCAGATGCTTAACCAACTGAGCCACCCAGGCGCCTCTATGATGGATTTTTTGTAACACCCTCTTAATGAGACACTCCATGACTCCTCACAATATGTTTGCATTCACTTCAGTGAGTAATAAACACAATCTGTTTAACTACAGTTGTGTTCCTAGTGGTATTTGGCTTAAGAGAAATGACAATATGAATGGAAAAAGTGGGAAGATAAGCTCTTTCTTCAGAGTTGTTGTATCAAATGAATAATTAATTCACCAAAATACATTGAGGGTCTGTTTTGCACCAGGCACTGTGCTAGGTGCAGGGAAGATGGAGAAGAACGAGACTCAGACTTCTCTCCAGCAGCTGAACCTGGGACATGCAGAGTAGAAAATTTATGATCCAATTTAATGTTGTTGGCACCATTCTATAAAGATGTTGTAGGACCACACACAAAGGAAGAACATCTTTTTTAGACTTACCACCTCCAGAAGTGTAAGATAATAAATTTGTGTTATTCTATTGCAGCAGCAATAGGAAACTAATATATGATACTATAGCTTAATCTTTAAGGCAGACTGTCCCAGGCATAAGCAAAGGTGGACTAGTTCCTGTAGGACCTGCCAACTGGTCTGTATGGCTGCATGCTTGGGAATGTGACAGGGCATGCTTGGGAATGTGACAGGGTATGTCAGGATTAGATCCTGAAGGGTCTTCTTTCCATGCAGAGAAATTGGAAAGAATATGGAAGTTGTCAGAGACCACTGAAGGATTCAAAGCAGGAGAATGTGACAAAATCAGATTTGCACTTAGAAGGATAGATTGGAGTCTGGAAGTAAGGAGAAGGAATGGAAGATTACTTAAGTACCCGAGGCAAGAAATGAGAGGCCTACTTTGGTGACCTTCTATAAGATGACTTTGCTCATTCCTTGAAATTTGGGGTGAGAAGACAGAAAAAATGATTGTGTTCTTTAAATATTTGAAATTCTGACATGAGAAGAAGTGGTTAGGCATGGTCTGTGCTGTTCTAAGATGAAGGTATAAAGTCATAAGGAAATATTAAATGCACTAAGGGAAGCACATTCTAACAATTAGTGGACTAAAAATAACAGACTTCACAAATAATTGGGTCTTACCTTTCTTTCTTTCATCTCTTCAACAAATACGCATTTTAGTTAGGATGTAACAGGCATTAGGCACAGACAGGATGGGAACAAAAGAGACAAAGACACTGCCCTCGATGAAGTTTAATTTGTTTGTGTATTGTGTGTGGTACTGTTTACAGATAACTTTTATATAATCACTTAACAAGAAGCAAGCAAGCTCCCAGTCAGGATATCTGATGGGCGAGGTTAGCCTGGAGTGAATTCTGGCCAGGGAAAATCGGAAAGGACGATAACCCAAGAGAAGAGTTGGGAAGTCTGTGCGAGTCTGGGCACCGCGCACGAGGGAGGCCACGCCTTCTCTCCCCACGCCTCCCCACTTGCCCCGCCTCTAAGCTCCATCCCCACCCCCCACTGCTCGCCTAAGCCTTCCCCTCCTTCGCCCCCTCGCCGCCCCTTTAACTCCCTTCTCCCCGTCTGCGGGATTTCGAGCTCTTCTCTCGCGAGATCTTCGCTGTATTGTAGCAGGCTGAGGTCGGCACTAAGGGGGCAATAGGGGCTGTTCGGTTGCTCTTTCGCCGCAAGTCTGGGGCTGTTCCAGACTAGCAAAGTAGGTTCTGGGGCGGAGATCCGGCCTGTTGTCGCGCGGGGTCCCTGAAGAGAGTAGGGCGATTCCCCCAGTTGGGGCAGGCCTCAGGCCGCGTGCGTGCCGCGCGTGCTCCGCCGTCCAGGAGTCTGCGTGAGGTCCCACCCGCTGGGTGTGGGGTCGGGGTAGGTGGCCCGCAGCGCCGTGACACCGCCGGCGATTTCTGCAGCGCGGGTCCGAGGCCCGGTCGCTGCCGGCGTGAGGGTGAGGGTGAGGGTGGCGGCCCCAGCCTTTCAAACCCCTGCTTGGGCCGGTAGGGGTTGGCGCCGAGGTGATGCCCCGGTCAGCGGCCGAGTTTAAGGGCCCGAGGGTCTTACTTACGGGAAACTCCGGAATTCCCTGGGTTCTGATATTAAAGGAAGTTATTTCTTGGAGTTGCCACGTGGAATTGGTTCTTATTTACTGCTTTACGAGGCTTGGCTGCCTTATTAAGAGGAGAAGGAAGATTTGTATAGAGCTGAATAGACAAATGACTTAAATCCCACAATTCATTCTCTCTCTTAAATCCGGACATACAGGAAAATGGAGTATATGACAGAATCCACCGACCGCACCCCTGGACACATGTGAGTCGTATCTCTTTCCCCCATTCCCTTTAAATTTAAAGATACTAAAGTGAGTCTTTGAAACTTACTGCCTGTGGGGAAAGCTTTTTTTTTTTTCGGAGGGGAATTCTTTCTCTTAAGTGGGAAAAGTGGAAAACTTTATTTCCTGAGACAATCAAATTCATTTTTAGTTGGAAAGTTTGTTGTAGTAAATACTTGCTTTAAGAGTGTTAAACTATTCCCTATATCTTCTCGATTGGCGTTGTCCATGTGATAGCCATTAGCCATATGTGGCTATTTAAATTTAAAGAAATTAAAATGAAATAAAACTAAATACTAAGTTCTTCAATCATACTAGCCACGTTTCAGGTCCTCAGTAGCCACATGTGCCTGGTGGCTACCTTATTGAACATCATAGATTAGAGAATATTTCTTTGGGACAACATCAGTGATTGCTAAAAATTTCTTGTCCCCAGTGCACGTAGAGTTATGACACCAGTCCATTATACTGAATCACTAGATGTGATATTCTTTTCATCCTTTGAAAAATTTTCTACTCCGGTTAAATGTTTGCATTTTGGCAGTCTTATACTGGCACCTTAAAAAAATGTCTTTGGACTATAAAGCTGTCTGATTAATTACTCTTAGAAATCTGTTAGACTCTCTAGACTCTTTGGACAACACCATACTTTGAAGATTTTTGGAATTATAGCCGTCCTTGTTTTTCTTGCCTTAGTATTCCAAGGTGACACTTTATCTACAGCATCTTTGAAGATGTCTTTGCCAGGTTGTTGTTGTTGTTGTTTTAAAGCAGAGATATTATGGCCTAACCTTGAAGGCTTTTGTTTGTTTGTTTGATAACCAGTGCATTTGTGAAACCTAATTTGAAAAATTTATGTTTTATTTGTTTAAGCTTGTGCTGTGAGTGTGGTGTCCCAATTAGTCCAAATCCTGCCAATATTTGTGTGGCCTGTTTGCGAAGTAAAGTAGACATCAGCCAAGGCATCCCGAAACAGGTCTCTGTATCTTTCTGCAAGCAATGTCAAAGGTATGGTGCAGTACTATTTTATTCTACTTAAAGTTGAGATTTCTATATAGGAGAGCCAGTGGGATATGCTGAGATGACACCAAGGTACATAGAATAAAGCACAAGTAATTGAGATATAATTGTTATTTATGTTGGTGTCGCCAAAGATTTTAGGATTTGCAGTTTTGTAGTGTACTTTTCTAGTTTGCCCTCGTAAGCTGGTAAGTTAGTGTAAAGGTATTTGAATCTGCCTTTTCTCTTGTAAGGGTTTAATAGGTTTGATGTATACAGTTAATAGGTATGAGTTAGTGTTTGTAAGGGTAAGTGAAAGCAGATAACTAAGGACATAATATTGTTATTATGAGGGTTTTTTTTTTTTCATTTTAGTCACGAGAAGCTATGTATGATAAAAAAAAAACCTCTTAAGTTTTAATGTTTTAAGTGATTAGCAAGGTGTTTTAAAAATCTATTAAAATGCCAGTGTAACAAAATGATTATGGTTAGCTTTGAGTAACACAAAACTGCCTAGTGACACTGCCCAGATAAAGTTAATTGCCTGTGATTTCCTAAGTGGGTTAGGACTCTAATGGTTCTTAACTTTTTTGGGGGGGGGTGAGAGGGTTGGCTCATGAATCCCTTTGGGAATTTGAAAACTATCTTTCCAGAAAAATGCTTAAAATGTACATATATACAAACACATGAAAGTTTTCTCTACTGTTTCAAGGAGTTTACAGGTTGCCAGTTTGGTAAGTATGAGGCTTGATCAATTACAGATATTTGCTATTCTTAAAAGGGTGGTGGAGTGAAAAAAGCACAGGACAAAGAATCAGGAGACCTGGTTTGTCTTGGATTTCTCACAGACTAGCTTCTTGAAACTCTGCCAGTTAACCTCTCTAAGCCTTAATTTCCTCATCAGAATGAAAGGGCTTTATTAGGTGATAGATGAAGCCCTTTCTGACTCCAAAAGCATGCTTATAATAAAGGAACCTGTATAAGGTTTTTTTTTTTTTTTTTTTAAAGATTTTATTTATTTATTTGAGACAGAGAGCACATGAGAGGGGGGAGGGTCAGAGGGAGAAGCAGGCTCCCTGCCGAGCAGGGAGCCCGATGCTGGACTCGATCCAGGGACTCCAGGATCATGACCTGAGCCGAAAGCAGTCGCTTAACCAACTGAGCCACCCAGGCGCCCCCTGTATAAGGTTTTTGAATGAACCTTTAAAAGTGAAAATCAGGCGCCTGGCTGGCTTAGTAGGTAGAGCTTTGACTCTGGATCTTGGGGTTGTTGGTTTGAGCCCCACATTGGGTGTAGATATTACTTAAAATCTTAAAAATAAATAAAAGTGAAAATCAGAACATTCACTTAACAAATATAGCAAAAACAAACACTCATATAACATATTTAGAAGTGTTATGTGTTTAACAAACATTTATTGAGCACTTACTATGTGCTTGGCACTCTCCTAAGTCTTTTTTTTTTAGGATTTTATTTAGGGGCGCCTGGGTGGCTCAGTCGGTTAAGTGTTTGCCTTCAGCTCAGGTCATGATCCCAGGGTTCTGGGATCGAGCCCCGTGTCTGGCTCCCTGCTCAGTGGGGAGCCTGCTTCTCCCTCTATGTGCGTGCCCCCCCCACTTGTGCTCACTCCCTCTCTCTCTGTCAAGTAAATAAATATAAAAAAATAAAGATTTTATTTATTTGACAGAGAGAGAGAGAAAGCACAAGCAGGGGGAGTGGCAGAGGGAGAGGGAGAAGCAAGTTGCCCGCTAAGCAGGGAGTCCAATGTGGGGCATGGTCCTGGGATCATGACCTGAGACGAAGGCAGATGCTTAACCGACTGAGCCTCATGTACCCAGGGATTGAAATTTTTTTTTTAAAGATTTATTTATTTATTTATTTGAGAGAGAGAATGAGAGAGAGCACATGAGAGGGGGGAGGGTCAGAGGGAGAAGCAGACTCCCCGCCGAGCAGGGAGCCCGACGCGAGACTCGATCCTGGGACTCCAGGATCATGACCTGAGCCAAAGGCAGTCGCTTAACCAACTGAGCCACCCAGGCGCCCGAAATTTTAATTTAATTAGGTTTTATGTAAAATTTAAAAATAAGTTTTACAATTTAAAAGTTGGGAAGGGACTTGAAATAGATGAATAGTCTGAACTACTGTTGATACATAGTATGAGGTACTAATTTACCTTTTTTGTGTGTGAGAAATCCGCAGTTTTTAAGCATTTTAGGTGTTTATTTTAACCATTTTAATGCCATTTTAAGATGATTTCTTACCTGTTTTTCAAAGTATAGCTTCAAGGAACTCTTAGGCATTTTGTCAGACCTCACTGGAATTCTTTGCTGGTGTTTGAAGTAATAAGACCTCTTTAATAGATTATATCAGATTGGCTTTTTCAAATATACTTAGGATTTCACTTTTTAAACTAAAGCTACTGATCTAATTGAAAGTTTTCTGAAACTATTAAATATATTTGGGTTAAATGCTTCATGTCAACCTTGGGAATTATTGTCTGATTAGTAATCAGTGTTATATCTGCAGATTCACATTGAAATTTTTGTTTTTCCTGAGAGATGCTGGGTTTCAGTATTTTTTTTTTCTCAGATATTTCCAGCCACCTGGAACTTGGATACAGTGTGCATTAGAATCCAGGGAGCTTCTTGCTTTGTGTTTGAAAAAAATCAAAGCTCCTCTGAGTAAGGTAGGTCAGTCAGTTAAAATCAGTTTTTGTAGGTATGTGTTTTTGTTTTTATATTTTAATCTCTTATTTTCAGAAGATCCTATATGATTAGGTTTCCCCAAAATAACTTAAATGTTGGTAAGCATCCTACTACAAAACTATGTTCATTTTTAAAGTTATATATATACATATATATTTTTTATGGAAATGAAAATCTTTTTGCTTTAAAAGATTTAATGTAGAATCATTTTTTTCACTATTTATTGAGAACCTCTTATGTGCAATAGATTTTTTTCTGAAAATATATAAAACCATCGCTAAACATAATTTAGAAGGTTATGGTATTAGGGCTATGGTATTCAGTCTCTTTTTATTTTCAGTATTACTCTAGAAAGAAAATATTTGTGCCTGTTACTTAAAGTCATTGCATTAATATCTCCAAAAAACAAATAGAATTTTAGCCTAGTTTACCTCTCTGCATAACACTTTCAGTTGTCTTTGTGTTAAACTTTATGACTGACTCACTTCCACCAGATACATTTTTAATTGAAGTGGACTCTTGGTTTGAAAGTCTTCAGATTCTCTTTTAAGCTCTGATAAAATTTCATGTAATAGTTCTTTGAAATTTTTTCCTTTATTTTCTTTTTTTATCCTTGGAATTTCTGTTAGTCTGTGTTGGCCCTACTGGCTTAAAACTGTCTTTTTCCCCTTACTGTTTTTAATCTTTTTGTCTTTTTTTCTGTGTTCTTGGTGAGTTACTTTATGTTCTGGTTTCTGTATTGATTTTTTGTTCCAGCAGTGATATTTTTATGTTCCAGAGTCTTTACCATAGTCTCAATGTTTTGATGCATTCTGTTCTTTTTTAAAAATTTTTTTTTTAATTTTTCTTTAAAATTTTTTCTTTATTTGAGTATAGTTGACAAACAGTATCACATTAGTTTCAGGCATACAACATAGTGATTTGACATCTTTGTACATTATGCTGTGCATATAAGTGTAGCTACCATATTTTACCATACAACACTATTACAATATCATTGACTATATTACCTGTGCTATACCTTTTATCTCTGTGACTTATTCATTCCATAACCGGAAACTCGTTTCCCACTCCCTTTCCCATTTTGTCTGTCTCCATAGCCCCCTTCCCTCTGGCAATCATTAGTTTCTTCTCTGTATTTATAGGTCTTACGCTGCCTTTTGTTTATTCATTTGTTTTTTAGATTCCACATATGGGTAATATCATATGGTATTTGTCTTTCTCAGTCTGACTTATTTACTTAGCTTAATGTCCTCTAGGTCCATCCATGTTGTTGCAAATGGCAAGCTCTCATCCTTTTTATGGCTGTGTAATATTCCATTCTCTCTCTATACCACATCTTCTTTATCCATTCATCTATCGATTAACACTTAGGTTGTTTCCATATCTTGGCTATGGTAAATCATGCTGCAGTGAACATATGAGTGCATATATCTTTTCAAGTTAGTGTTTTTGTTTTCTGTGGGTAAATATCTAGTAATGGCATTTTTAGATCATACGGTATTCCTATTTCTAACTTTTTGAGGAACCTCCATACTGTTTTCCACAGTGGTTGTACCAGTTTGCATTCCCACCAACAGCAGTGCTTTCTTTTGAATTTTTCTGAAGGTTTGATAATAGGTTTTTAAAAAATTTCCTTCTGTTCCCTAATTTGTCTCTGGAGTCAGTTTTTTGTGTAACTTTCACTTTCATACTCTGGCTTTCAGGCTTTTGTCAAAGGCCTGGTGAGTCTTAATAATTCATTAGTTCATTCAGTAATGTTGATTAAGTAGCAACTCTGTGTCAGTCTGCTTTTGGTGTTGGGGATATAGCAGTGAATGACAGAAACAAAAATGTCTGTCTTAGGTAACTTTTATTCTAGTTGGAGGGGAGGGTGTGGAGTAGGTGTATTATACAGTATGTTAAAAGGGTCTAAATTCTGTGGAAGGAAAAACCAGGAAGGGGATAAGAACTGCATAGGGAAGAGTTGCAATTTAAAATAGAGTGGTTAGCATTATATGTCAATTATACTCAAACAAAATAAATAATTGAAATAGAGTGGTTGGGTAAGGCCTCTCTGATAAGGTGACATTTGAGTAAACATTAACGGCAGTATGGAAGGGAGCTGTGCAGAAATCTGGAGAAGAATTATGGGTAGAGAAAACAAGTGTTAGGCTAGAGGCAAGGGCATAGCTGTGTGGTTAGCGTGAATGGGGGGAAGGGGAAAACTAGTGGGGGATGAAAACAACAATCATGGAAAGTCCCAGAAGGTCAGGTTTTTACTCTCAGTGTAATGGGTATTGAGGGTATAGGGTAGGGTAGTAAGATGAATGATTTATGATTTATCAGGATCCCTCGCTGCTGTGTTTAGAATACATATGAGGGAAATGGGGGTGAGGATAGAAGTGGGGACCTTTAGGAAGTGACTGTAGTAATCATGAGTGGTGGTATTTGGATCAGTAGTGGTGGTGGTGAGAAGTGGACAGGCTGGATCTACTTTGAAGATAGTAGGATTTACTGATGAAGCTGGATGTGTGTATGTGACGGATGAGTATAAGGATTATTTGACTTCTATGATTCTTGACTTGATTAAGCAGAAGGAGGGAGTTGCTGTTAGTGAGGTAGGGAAGGCTTCAAGAGGAGCAGGTCAGGGTGGGAGAGATGAGCCATCTCATAGTGGTACTTAGGTGTCCATTAAACATGGAAGTAGACATAGTAGGCAGGTGTATAAATAAGCAATGGAGTGGTCCAGACTGGGGATAATGAATTTGGGATATAGATGGTATTTAAAGCTATGAAATTGAATGAGATTTCCTAGGGAGTTTAGTTAGAGAAGGGAAGAAATTTGAGGACTGAATCCTGGGGTCTTTTACTGATAAAAGCTTGGAAAGATGATAAATCAAAGGAGACTGAAAAGGAGTTGCTAGTGAGGTAGATGAAAAATTAGGTGAGTGTTGTGTCTTGGAACACAAGGGAAGTATTTTACAAAGGAAGTCACTGGCTATGTAATTGCAGCTGATGGGTCAAGTAATGAATTCTGTAGATTTAGTAATGTGAAGACCATTAGTGACTTTGATGAGCAGTTTCTGTTTAGTGGTGGAAATAAAGACCTGATTGGAATTGAAATGAGAGAATAGGAGGACAGGAATTGGAGATAGCAAGTATAATAATTTTTCTGAGTTTTGCTGTAAAGGGAAACAAATGGGGTAGTGGGTAGAGGGAAATAAGGGGAAGGGACCCATTTCTCAAGACGTGAGATGTTATAGTATATTTATAAGCTATCTGGGAGTTGTGGGAACAGAGGGAAAAATTTGTGAAACTGCACAGAGACAGACTAATTGACTGGGGGATGACCTTGAGGAGTGGAAAAGAGAGAATATAGCCTATTAGTGGAAGAATATCAACAAGTATTTGGCATTTACTCTCTCCCAGGCACTAATTTCGGAGCCTGGAATATTTTGTGCAACAAAACAAAGATCTTTGCTCACTAATGGGGCGTTCTTAAGGTTGGTCTTGATGGGGCAAGGACAGTTCATCTGTGGTAATAGGAGAGAACGTGCTGGTAAGTGGGAGCTTCTGGAAACTCTTCTGATTACTTTTTATAACTGAGAAAACAAAAGCCTGGGGAGTAGTTATGAAGGAAAAATTATTTAGATGTTTGAGGAGAGAGGGGAAGGTATAAAATAGTCCTCTAGAGAGTGGGAGAGGGAATATACTAGAATGATGTTGTATGGTTACTGTTATAAATTTAAAGACTCAAATGGAAATGCTAGGGTATTGTGGTGATAAATATGAGATATTGAAATCACCAAGTATTAATATTGTTGGAAAGAGCAACAGTGAGCCAGGAGCTAAAGTCTTTGAGAAGGTGACCTTGCAAAGGTTAACAGATGACTATCACAAAGAGTGGGTAGCATATCCTTAAGATTCAAAACTGGATGTATTTAAGGAGGAGGCAGGAGAGTGGTTTGGAATTAGCAATTAAGAGCAAGGAGGACACCTGTCTGGCTCTTGGTCCAGTGATAAGAATGAGAAAAAAATAGTCATTACTTTAATTAGCTGCAGGGGAGCAATATATATAATCAGGAGATTAGAAGATGAATGGAATGTTCAGCAAAGAGATTGAGAATTTAGGAGGTTTTGTTGTTAAGTGAATGTTGCGTTCCAGAGGGAACAATGAAAGCGTTTCAGAATTTTGGGAGGAGTGTTAGATGGGACAGAATAGGGAGTATGTGGAACCAACCATATAGAGATTAGAGTGTGGGGGATGAGGGGTGACTGAAGTGTCTGGGACTGTTGTAAAGAAGGATAAAGGGTCCAGTAAAGTTGATCAGTTCTGATTGTCTGAGGACAGATAGTGCGGTGAGGCTGTGTTGGTGAATGTCGAAGTAGATGTCAAGGGTCTTCTCTCCATACCTGTAGATGAGGTTGGAAACTGAGAGAAGGGCAGTCCTAGAGCCCTTGGGTCTTCTTGACCCTTGCGGATGGATGGTGGCTGAGGGAATAAGAAGCTGCCTGTTACCCTCTGTACCTGGCGTGGCTTATTGACTAGTAGGTTTTGCTTTAGTGGAACCAGTTATATGAGGAGGGTTTTACCCTGGAGTCCTGCATCTACAACTAGTCTAGTTTTCACCAGACAGGAGTTGATAAAATTATCATCTGCCCACTGATGTCTCCCAAGTCTGTTATCTACAGCTCTGATTTCTCCATAGAACTCCAAACCAAATGTGTATCTTAACATCCACTTAACAACTTCATATAGGTATATCATAGATAAATCCTCTTAAACTCAAATGTCTGAAACCAAATGCAGCATCTTCTCTCCATCAAATCTGTCCTTTATTTATTTCAGAAAAATAGTTATTTCCTAGATGCCCAAGCTGGATACTTGAACCTCATCCTAGATTCTGTTCTTTTCCTCCTTGCCATATCCAGTTGTCACTCAGTTCTGTAGATCTTATTTCCTAAATAACTCTTATGTCTTTCTGCTTCTTTTATTTCCAGCACCTCTCAGTTCAGATCACCTACAACTCCTGCCCAGATTATTGAAACAACCTCCCTTTTTTGTTCTTCTCTCTTTCTCAAAACACCCATTTTAGCTATATGGAGCTACGTTGAGTTCCTCACATGTAGCAAACTTTTTTGGCCTTTGCTGATATAGCAGTGAGTTACCATTGTGGATTCAGTATTCAGCATGAGATGCCCTCTAATGAACTTTTTTATTTATTTATTTTTTTAAAGATTTTATTTATTTATTTGACACAGAGAGAGAACAAGCAGGCAGAGCAGCAGGCAGAGGGAGAGGGAGAAGCAGACTCCCCACTGAGCAGGGAGCCCGATGCGGGGCTCGATCCCAGAACCCTGGGATCATGACCTGAGCCAAAGGCAGCCGCTTTCCCACTGAACCACCCAGGCGCCCCTGAACTTTTTTTTTTTTAAAGCCACATACTTAATGTAGATAGAATAATCCAAGTAGAAACTTTTGTTTATGAGATTTCTAGTAGATGATGAATCAACAGATCTTTGCTTTCTTCTAAAAAGTATAATTTCCATTTTTAAAAAAGTATACTGGGGCACCTGGGTGGCTCAGTCATTAAGCGTTTGCCTTTGGCTCAGGTCATGATCCCAGGGTCCTGGATCGATCCCTGCATCGGGCTCCCTGCTCCACGGAAAGCCTGCTTCTCCCTCTCCCACTCCCCTGCTTGTGTTCCCTTTCTCTCTCTGTCTCTCTGTCAGATTAAAAAAAAAAAAAAAAAAAAACTTTAAAAAAGAATAAAGTATACTTTTTAAGGGAAAATAATTTTTTTCTATGCAAATACTTTAATTTTTGTTTGAATTACACCAGTTGCATTAATGTAGTCCTTAGATGGTCCTTTCATTGCACTTTTTGTTGCCAGACCTCTGATAATTTTTTTTTACTGGTGATGTTGAGTAGTCATGCTAATCACAGAGTCCTTAAACTTATAAAATCTATTTGTTAATGACTTGTTCTTTCATCTTTTTTCTCAGGTGGGAACTTATGTTTCTTTTTGTTTGTGTTATTTTGAAGGTACGGCTTGTAGATGCAGGTTTTGTTTGGACTGAGCCCCATTCTAAGAGACTTAAAGTTAAACTGACTATTCAGAAAGAGGTAAGCTGTATATAGTTTTCTCAACATGTCTGGAGTGTAGGTAGTGAAAATGAAGGGATATTGGTAAGTTACCTTATTTGAATAGCTTAAAAGGAAAAGATTACACTCTTAATTTTAACCTTTCTGGGTTTTTTTTCTTGGGGTCATCTGCCAGATGATCAGGTCATTAGTAAGAGCAGCTATAGCTCATCTTTTCACAGTTATTTTTATTAGAAAAAAAGATTGAGGTAAAAGCATGAGCTAAGACAGTGTTTCTCAAACTTGGCTGATCATCATTATAATTCACAGTGAGTGAATCAAACTGGATCCATCTGGATGTGACACTCAGGAATCTGTGTTTAAAAGCTGCCCAGGTTATTTCTGATGATTGGCTATGTTTGGGAACAATTAAATTAAGGAATGTCTTTTTTGGGAGTTTTCTTTGTCTTATTTTTTTATACATATACACACACATATATAGATATATAAATTCTTCAGACTGTCTTCACAACCACTTTAACTAAAGGTAAATATGAAATGTTAATTTAATCCTACAAATTAAACCTGTCTTTTTCTTGAAATAGGATTACTTATTTTTATGACTTTTAATTTAATTGATTTATTGTGGATGTCCTCAAAGCATTCATGGAAAAAGACTTTAAGTTATTAACTTTAAGTATTAAAGTTACTAAATATTATTTTCTTTTAAGAAAAACATTTGTTATTAAACAGAAAGGAAAGAAGGAAGGAGTGTGATTTTTTTTTTTTTTCCTCCCCCCCAATCAGGTGATGAATGGTGCTATCCTTCAGCAAGTGTTTGTGGTGGATTATGTTGTTCAGCCTCAGATGTGTGGAGATTGCCACAGAGTAGAAGCTAAGGATTTCTGGAAGGCTGTGGTTCAAGTGAGGCAAAAGGTATTGAGAGAAAGATGATGAGTGAATCCTTCATCTTGTGTTTCATTTTTGTCAGTTACAAGCAGTTAGTAAAACCTCCTCCTTTCCCTTTTCAAATCCTTTAGGCACCAGCGATAGTCTAGGTTTCTGAAACATTCACTTTTAAAAATAGGTCACTATCACGTTTTAGATAATCTTTAAAGATTATTTTTGTTTTAAAAATCAGGGTGCTATACCTATAGATGGCTTTTTTTTCATTTCCTCTACTAATCAAATAATGCATTTATATTTAGACTTTGCACAAAAAAACTTTCTACTATCTGGAACAGTTGATTTTGAAATATGGAATGCATCAGAATACACTTCGTATCAAAGAGATTCATGGTGAGTTAAAATTTAAAAGCATTTGAATTGATGTCAGAATTATTTCAACTAACGTAAGTCTTATCCTTATTGATAATATCTAGAATAATAACTGTCCAAAAGAACAGTTTCTTCTGTTAGGAAGAAAAAAATCTTGGTTTTTTATCTGCACTGTCCAATATGGTAGCCACTAGCCGTATATGGCTATTGAATACTTGAAATGTGTCTAGTGCAACTGAGGAGCTGAATTCTTAATTTTTTTTTGTTTTAATTTAAATTTACACTAAGTAGCTACCAGATGAGTAAACCAGTAACTGCATTAATACAGTGTAAAGTGCTGTGATGGAAAACTCATCGAAAACTTGTTTCATGTGGAGATCAGTTTCTGATTGGAAGAAAATTATTTTTGAGATCTGTAAGTTCTTTTGTAATATTTTTGGTTTTGATATACAAATGATATAGTTAGATTTCTTAAAAGGTAGAATTCAAAATTTTTTGCATGATTTCATAATGGTTCCTTAGAGTGTGTTCTGTCTTAGCACTTACTGTTGGTATAGTATACGTACTAGATGGCGGATGGATATTTCTCTAATTGATAGTAGAAAATATAAATGTTTTTAAGCAGACTTAAAGGTTAATATTTTTAGATGGTGCTTGATACTGGTGAACATCTATATACATTGTTTTCCTAGTCTCTAAAGTATAGGTTTAGAGATATCTGTTCTTGAAGGAATGACCAAATTCTTACATCATACTCCTCATTTTAAAACTGGGAGTTCTGCTGTTACTAATTGATCTGTTACTCATATCTTGTATGTCTTGGGAAAGTACTTAGAGAAGTGTGGTCTTGGGTCCTTAAATGGGGGGAGATGTATGTAGTGATGTCACCAGGAGAAAATCTTTTAAGCTTTGTATCTGACCTGAATGCCTTACTGGTAGACATAAGGTTAATAGTCTAAATCCATGAAACACAATTTATTTTATTTATTTAAAAAAAATTTTTTTGGGGGCGCCTGGGTGGCTCAGTTGGTTAAGCAACTGCCTTCGGCTCAGGTCATGATCCTGGAGTCCTAGGATCGAGTCCCGCATTGGGCTCCCTGCTCAGCGAGGAGCCTGCTTCTCCCTCTGACCCTCCCCCCTCTCATGTACTCTCTCTCATTCTCGCTCTCTCAAATGAATAAATAAATCTTTAAAAAAAAAAATTTTTTTTAAAATTTATTTGAGAAAGAGCAAGCAAGCACGAGCTGGGGGTGGAGGTGGGGCCAGGGAGGAACAGAGGGAGTGGGAGAAGCAGATTCCCCGCTGAGCAGGGAGCCTGATGGTGCTCCATCTCAGGACCCTGAGAACATGACCTGAACCAAAGGCAGACGCTCAACTGACCAGGTGCTCCTAAGTCGGTGAAACACAATTTAATATTTACTATGGGTAAGGTGTCTATTTAACATGGTGCCTGGCTACTTGTGGCCAGCCACCAGGCAAAAATACACCTTTGTTCTGAGTAACTCTCTTTTAAGTAACTCTTTCGGGGATAGGTAGATCCAAATATTATAGCTAAGAAAGCAAACCGCTATTATTATCACCATGGCAGGAATATACTCAAAGAATTTTTTTGTAGCGAAAGACTTGGATACATCCTGGGACATGCTTTTGCAATCATATTCAAACCAAAAATATTGCAAGTTTAAAGGCCCTTTTTTCACCCAGAGGAGTTAATCTGTTTTTTTTCCATGCTAGATCTTGGTTTGATTTAAATGAATTTTTTGTTTGTGGTTTATTCGTAACTTTGTTTTTTTATAAAATCATAGTAGTAGTAAAAATTCACACATAGATGTATATGTGAATTAAAGACCTCTACATCCCTTTTATCCATTTATTATCTCCAGAGGTAGCCCCTTAAAACAAGATAGTATAATATGTACTCTTTTTGAGGGGGGGTGAGGAGAGAGGGAGAGAGAGAAGCTTAAGCAGGCTCCATGTCCAGTGTGGAGCCCGATGTGGGGCTCAGTCTCACAATGCTGAGATCATGACCTGAGCCAAAATCAAGAGTTGGACGCCTAACTGACTGAGCCACTCAGGCGCCCCTATGATATATACTCTGTATGTAAATTGTGATGGCATTGGTTTCCCCTCATATGTTTGATCATTCTGTAATATTCTGTGACCTGCCATCTTACTGTATTTGGAAACCTTGTCATGTCATTTAATGTGGTCCTATTCCATTATTTTTAACCACCGTGTGTGTGTGTGTGTATTCATTAATCAATGTATATTTAATTATTTAGTTCTAGCCTGTTGACTGGCTTATAAGATATTCCATTTTTTGCTGCTACAAATGGCACTATATTAACTTATCCTTATGTTTATGTATATTTGGTGGTTTTTCTTTGGGATTGAGTTTAAGAATTGCAATGACTAGACCGGAGTATGCAATTGTTAAATTTTTATATGTACTGTTAGATTGTCTTTCAAAATAGTGCCGGTGTATTGTCCCAACACTTGTAAGAATTTTCATTTTTTCGCAAACACTTGCCAACACTGTTCATGATTTTTGCTGTTCTATTAGAGAAAATAATGGTATCTTGTTTTAATTTGCATTTCCTTGATTACTAATGAGGGTTAACATTTTTTTTTTTTAAAGATTTTATTTATTTATTTGAGAGAGAGAGAATGAGAGAGAGCACATGAGAGGGGTTAGGGTCAGAGGGAGAAGCAGACTGCCTGCCGAGCAGGGAGCCCGATGTGGGACTCGATCCCAGGACTCCAGGATCATGACCTGAGCCGAAGGCAGTCGCTTAACCAACTGAGCCACCCAGGCGCCCGAGGGTTAACATTTTTATATATTATTAGCCATTTATGTTTATGTCTGATGTGAATTGTCTGTTTTTCATATGTCTATTTCTTCCTCATTTATTTTGTCTTATTCTGGACATCAATCTCATTACGTGTGTGTGTGCGTGTGTGTGTGTGTTATGTATGTATGTTTAGAGAGCTAGCATGCATTTGAGTGTGAGCCTAAGGGAGCAGATAACTTCTTGCATTGTCACATGCCTTTTATCATTTAAATTTTTTATTCTTTAGTTATATAGCTATGGCTTAAACTTTTGTGTCTTACATAGGAAAGCTTTCTATGCTCCCATCATTATATTTTTATTAAAAGTAAATTACGTTTAGATTTTTAATCTTAACCGTTGGGAGTTTTTCCTAGGTTACTCTATCCTTTCCCACTGATTTGAAAGATCGCCTTTCTTACATACACTAAATTCCTTTATATGCATGACTCACTTCTGGTTTGTTTTGTCTCACTGCTTCTACCACAGTATGTGAATTATACTTTATAATATGTATGCCCTTATTAATTTTTTTGCAAGATTTGATTGATAGTAAATAAGAACATGGATTCCGAAACTGATTTTGTGGGTTTGAACTCTGTCCCTCCAGTTTTTTTTGCTGTGTGATCTTAGGCAAGTTATTTAACTTCTCTGAGTCTCAGTTTTCCCATCAATAAAACAGGATGGTTATAGCATTTACCTCATAGGATTATTTTAAGATCAAATAATCTATGCAGAACACTTAGAACCCTGCCTGGTGCATAATCATGTTTATTTAGTTCTTTTCTGTACTTCAGTGAAACATTTTATAGTTTCCTTATAAAGATTTTTAAATGTTTCTTGTTTTTTTTTTTTGGCTCTTCTGCACTATTTGTCATTGTGGATGGCAATTTCATTACATTTTTATTTCTTTAAATTTTATTTATTTGAGAAAAAGCATGAGTGGGGTGGAGGGGGAGGTTCAGAGGGAAAGGGAAAAGCAGACTCCCCACTGAGCAGGGAGCCTGATGCGGGGCCTCATCCCCAGACCCTGAGATCAGGACCTGAACCGAAGGCAGACACCCAACCGACTAAGCCACGCAGGCACCCCATGCATTTTTAAATTGATTATTGCTAATATATTGGAAAGCTGTTGATTTTATATATTGATCTTCTTGAAATTTCTTAATGTCATTGATAGTTTATAGCTGATACTCTTGATTTTCTAGGTAAACCATTATCTGTAATGGTATTTTTATTTCATCTTTTGCAGTGTTTTTCCTCTTCTTTTTCCTTTCTTTTTCCCTTTGGCTAGGAATGGAGAGTTACATGGTATGGTAACATGGTCATATGTCAGGCATTATCTTTCTGTATTTCATCCCTAAGTGTAATATTAATATGTTGAGATTTCTATTTGATACATATGCATTCATAGTTATATACATATATAAGCTGTTCAGTCCAGTCTTGTCATCAGTTATGTTAGTGACATCGAAAGAATTGGAAAGTTTGCCCTCTTTCTACCTAGTGTTTATCAACCTCTTGAAGTTTTGTAAGAACCTGCCCATTGAGCCTGGGTGCCTCAGTCGGTTAAGCATCTGACTTTGGCTCAGGTCATGATCCCAGGGTCCGGGGATTGAGTCCTGCATTGGGCTCCTTGCTCAGCGGGGAGTCTTCTTATCTCTCTCCTTCTGTCCCTCCCCGCTGCTCGTGTGCACATGCGCATTCTCTCTCTTTCAAATAAATAAATAAAATCTTAAAAAAAACCCTGCCCATTGAGACATTCAGTTTGATAAGGGGGAGGGGGTAAAGGCTTTTCAGTTTCTTTTGTTAGGGTATTAGTCTTTGTAAGGTATTCTATTGCTTCTTGAATTAATTTTAATAGCATTTTCCAAGGAAATAATTTCACCTAGCTTTTCACATTCTTGGCATAAAATCGAACTTAGAATATATATTAAAACATTAGATCTCATCCATAAACTATGGTTGTATCTTCTTTATTCTTCCTAATGTTGTTTGTCTTTTCTCATCTCCCCTCACTTCTTTACATCTATCAGATTTGCCAGTTTTGTCCGTTAGTTTTTTCAGAGAACTAGCTTTAATCAAGTCTTTTCTTTTTTCTTAATTTTTGCTTTAAAATTAACATCCATCACCGTATATATTACAAAATTTTTTTCCTTCTACTTTTTTTTTTTTTTTTAAGATTTTATTTTATTTGAGAGAGAGAATGAGAGAGAGAGAGCATGAGAGGGGGGAGGGTCAGAGGGAGAAGCAGACTCCCCGCCGAGCAGGGAGCCCGATGCGGGACTCGATCCTGGGTCTCCAGGATCATGACCTGAGCCGCAGGCAGTCGCTTAACCAACTGAGCCACCCAGGCGCCCTTTCCTTCTACTTTTTAAAGTTTTATTTTGTTTGAATTAATTGGAAGCTTACTTTATTTTTAGTTTCTAATAAATGTACTGAAGTTTATAAATTTTCATGAGTACATGTTGGTTTTGTAGCTGTTATTTATAGCTACCTTTTTCCACTATACATTGCGTATTTCTTTTATTTTCAGCATCTCAGCTATTTTGTTCTCTTGGGTATATACCTATGTGTAGACTTGCTGAGTCATATGGTAAATTTATGTTTTTCATCTTTTTTTATGTTTATCTTTTTAAGAAACTGGCAGACTGTTTTCAAAGTGGCTGTACCATTTTATGTTCCCATCAGCAATGTTTGAGGGTTCCAGTTTCTACATCTCCTCACCAACGTTATTGTCTCTTTTTGTTCATAGCCATTCTAGAGGGTGGTATGAAGTGATATCTCATTTTGTGGTTTTACTTTGCATTTCCTAATGACTAATGATATTGATCATCTTATCGTGAGGTTATTAGCCTTTCCTGTATCTTCTTGGGGTACATAACTATTCAGATCTTTTGCCCATTTTTTAATTGGATTGTTTGTCTTACTAAATTTTAAGTTTTTTTAATATATTCTGGATACTAGTTCCTCATCATATATATGATTTGCAGGTATTTTCTCATAGCCCATAGCCTGTCTTTTCATTGTCTTAATGTTGTCTTTTTTTTATTGTGATACGAACACTTAACATGAGATCTTCCCTCTTAACAAAATTTTAAGTGTATTATACATTATTGTTGACTATAAGTACAATGTACAGCAGATCTCTAGAGCCTGTTCATCTTGCTTAACTGAAACTTTATGCTCATTAATTGGTAACTCCATATTTCCCCCTCCTCTCAGCCCCTGGCAGCCATCATTCCACTCTTTGATTCTCTGAATTTGAGTATTTTAGAGGCCTCATATAAGTGGAGTCATCTAGTATTGGTCTTTCTGTGACTGGCTTATTTCACTTAGTATAATGTCCTCAAGGTTCACCCATGCTGTTGCATAATGCAGAATTTCCTCCCTTTTTAAGGCTGAATAGAATTCCATTGTATGTACACACCACATTTTATCTATTCCTCTGTTGTGGAAACAACCCAAGTGCCCATCATCTTGGCTACTGTGAGCAGTGCTGCAATAAACATGAGAGTGCTGATATATCTTTGAGATTCTGATTTCAGCTCTTCTGGATAAATACTTAGAAGTGGGATTAATGGAACATATGGTAGTTCTATTTTTAATTTTTTGAAGAACCTCCATGCTATTTTTCATAGTGGCTGCACTGTTTCACATTTCCACTGGTGTGCAAGAGTTCCAGTTTTCCTGTATCCTCATCAATACTTGTTTTCTGTTGTTGTTGTTGTTTCAATAATGGCCATCCTAATTAATATGAAGTGGTATCTCGTAGTTTTGATTTGCATTTGCCTGATAATTTTGACCTTGAGCATTTTTCATGTACTTGTTGGCCATTTATATGTCTTATTTGGAAAAATGTTTGTATAGTTCCTCTGCCCATTTTTAAAATTTAAACATTTTAACTGATCAGGTTTAGTTTTTTTCTTGTTGAGTGGTAGGAGTTCCTAATATATTTTGGAGATTAACTCCTTGTCAGATACATATGGTTCGCAAACGTTTTCTCCCTTTTTGTAGGTTTCCTTTTCACTGCGTTGATGTTTCTTTTGCTGGGCAGAAGCTTTTTAGTTTGATGTAGTACCAGTTTGTTTTTGTTGCCTCTGCTTTTGGTGTCATATTCATGAAATCATTGCCAAGACCAGTGTCACGAAGCTTTTCTCCCTCTGTTTTCTTCTGGAGGTTTTATAGTTTCAGGTCTTTCATTTGATTCTTTAATCCATTTTGAGTTGATTTCTGTGAATGGTGTAAAACAGGTCCAGCTTCATTCTTTTGTATGTGGATATTCAGTTTTCTCAATACCATTTGTTGAAGAGACTATCTTTTTCCAAGGGTATAATTCTTAGCATTTGGACATCAGTTGACCCTAGATATGTTGATTGGTTTCTGGGTTCTCTGTTCTGTTCCACTGGTTATTAGGACGTCTTTATGTCATTATCAAACTGTTTTGTTTACAGTAGCTTTATATTTTGAAGTCGGGAAGTGTGATGTCATTTGAGTTGCAAAAGTTTAAAATTTTGAAGTCCAGTATGTAAATTTTTTTCTTTTGTCCATTATGCTTTTGTTGTCATGTTTAAGAGCTCTTGTTTAATCAGTGTTATAAAGATTTTCTTTTGTGTTTTATAGTTTTAGCTCTTAAATTTGGGTCTAACCCTTTCTGTGTTGTTTTTTGTGCATGGTGTGAGGTAAGAGTCTAAATTCATCTTTATCCATGTGGATATCCTGTTTGCCCAATGAAAAGGCTATCCTTTCCTCAATGAATTCTTTGAATCCTCTGTCAAAGATCTGTTGACACTAAATGTCAGAGTTTAGTTCTGGGTTCTCAAGTTTGTTCCATAGATCCGTATATCTATCCTATGCTAATACCATACTGTCTTGACTAAAGTTACCAGGTTTTGAAATTGGGAAGTTTAAGTTCCCAACCACTTTGTTCATCTTCGGAATTCTTTCGGCTGTTCTGAGTTATTTAGTTTCCTAGTTAGCTGAGTTGTTTGGAAGAGTATTTCTGTAAGCATTTCCTAGCAGGTAGGTGTGTTTTTAATTATCCATTTGTTGCTGATTTTTAATGGTACTGCATTGTGATCAGATAATACTGTCTAATAATTCATACTGTTTAGAATTTATTGAAATTAAAAAATCTTTGTACATGATTGTTTTATGAATATTCTATGAGTTTTTAAAAATAATATGTATTCTTGGGACCGTGTTCTATAATCTCAGTTAAATCAACCTTGAGAGTTATTCAAGTTCTATGTATCCTTCCTATTTTTAGTCAGTTTGGTCATTTTGTTTTTGTTTTCTTTGTTATTTTATTTTATTTAAATTTAATTAACATATAGTGTATCATTAGTTTCAGTGGTAGAGTTCAGTGATTCATCAGTTGCATATAACACCCAGTGCTCATTACTTCAAGTGCCCTCCTTAATGCCCATCACCGTTTCCCCATCCCCCCACTGACCTCTCCTCCAGCTTCCCTCATTTTGTTTCCTGCAGTTAAGAGTCTCTTATGGTTTGTCTTCCTCTCTGATTTCGTCTTATTTTATTTTTCCCTTCCTTCCCCTATGATCCTGTTTTGTTTCTTAAATTCCACATATGATTGAAATCATATAATTGTCTTTCTCTGATTGACTTATTTTGCTTAGCATAATACCCTCTTGGTCATTTTATTTTTGATAGTCTCAGACTAGCCTCCCACAGTGATTGTGCATGTGTTAACATTTATTAATTTCTTTTTTCTTTTTAATAGTTTTTGTTTTCTGCATCTCAGTGCTGTGTTATTAGATGCATTCCTATTATCTTCTTGGGAGATTATTATATAAAATACACTTCTTCTGTGTAGCTCCCCCCGCCCCACAACCCAAAATCAAGACCTGAGCTGAGATCAAGAGTCGGATGTTTAACTGACTGAACCACCCAGGCGCCCCATTTCTCTGCCCCTTTGATCTTGAATTTTATTTTGTCTGAAATTAAAATTGTGAATCTTGTTTTCTTTTGTTATTATTTGTCTGATTTGTCTTATCTTTTTGTTAAGTCTTGATACATTTTTTATGTTTTCTAATAATTTGTTTACTACGCATTTAATTTGTGATATAGTCATGTTAGTAGAGGAAAGTCTTATTTTGCAGAATTATTTTCATGTGGCTTTTCTTATTTTTTTTAAAGATGGTCTGGATTTCTATTATTCCTCAAAACAGCATGCTCAGAAAATGGTAGAATTTCTTCAGTGTACAGTTCCCTGTAGGTATGTTCTGAACCTAAATATGATTAAACCCAAAGAGCTGGGAATGAATGTAAATCTTATCCTTCAGGCTTAGACTACATCTCTTATGTTAAAAAGTTTAAAATTGTAATAGGAATATTTACATGATTAGTAAGCATCTATTGGATTAGCCACTTTACAGGAATTATTAGCCAAAGAGTATGTAAGAATCTCTTCAGGGAGCTAGACCTCACACTGTGATAAGTACTATAGTGCTAAACCTTTGAATGTATTTAAATAATACAAAAGAAAGATGGGGGTAGAGGGTTTTGGGGACAAGCTTCATGGAAGAAGAAGAAATTTCCTAAAATGGGAAATTTTCAAAGGTAGAGTTTATAGTGAAAGGAGAGATTAGTGTGAACAAAGACTTGTGGTGGACAATGTGTGGCTTTTAATGGATGCTATATATAGACTACATTGGTCTGAGCCAAGTGCATGTTTTAGAGGTTTTGAGTAGATAAAATTGAAAAGAGGTAGTGTGCAGTTGGGTTGGTGAAGGTTTTGAAATGTAAGTGGATGAAATTAGGCTTTGCCATAGCAGGCATCAGAATGCTGTTTCACACCTTGGACAGTAATCATTTGATTTGATAAAAATTGATATTCCCTAGACTACAATAAGTAGGAATCTTTATGTCTTTTTATTACTATAAACTTTTTTTCTTAACAGACACAAAGCCTCACAGAGATTGATCTCTCAGGATATCCATAGTAACACATACAATTACAAAAGCACTTTTTCTGTGGAAATTGTTCCAATATGCAAGGTACTTTTTCTCATTTAATTAATCCATGTCTATAAAAGAATACAGGTAATTAATTGGTTTATATGTAATTATTAGCTCCTGATTTCCTTCTGGGATTGGTTAAAAATTTAGAATAACTTCCTTCTTAAAGGATTCCTGTCTGACATATTCAGCCATATTAAAAAGATGTTAAAAAATAATCATGCTTAAAATTATAAATTGGCATACCTTTCACTTTGGTATACTAATTAAAGGTCTGGTTGCAGTTTTTTAATGTTCACATTCCTTAAAATTTGTGATCCTGGTGGACACATAAAAAGTTTGAATACAGGAAATGACATTAAAATAAATATCAGTGAACCACTTTGTAGAATATGTATAAAGTGGATTTTGGCATGATAAAATTAAACAGTATTGTGGAAATGAAATCGTAGAATCATTTTGTGATTTAAAAACAGTCTGAATAAAACTTAAAATGTAGATTATCATTTCATTTCATTGTATTAAGGTAAAACCCCGCTTCAAAAATATAAATGAATTAAAGTGCAACACATAGTTACTGAGGATCTACTACAGAGAAGGCAGTGTATTAAGGATTATTATTTAGAGGTCTCTAACATATAGGAAGTTAAATGTCAATATCTACTAATAATGATAAGTGCCATAATTTATTGTGAGCATTCCATATAAAGTTAGTATCTAAGTATTTGAGTATATTTCACTTCTTCATATCTCGTTATACCTAGGGTAAATCATTTCATCATTTTGAACATGAGGAAACTGAAGCTTGGGGAGGTTAGATGACTTGCCCAGAGTTACATAACTACAAAATGAAGCTAGGATTTGTGCCTAGGTCTGTGACTCTAAAGCTTTAAAAATACTATACTAATTTATGGTGCAGTGTATACTAACAGGGATGAAATGATAGCATAAAACAGGGTCAGCAGCGACACCTGGCTGGCTCAATTGGTAGAACATGTGACTCCTGATCTCAGGGTCATGAGTTCAAGCCCCACGTTGGGCATGGAGCCTACTTTAAAAAAAAGCAGTGTCAGCAAACTTTTTCTGTAAAGGGCCAGATAGTGAATGTTTTGCTTTCAGGCCCAGTAGTCTATTTTGTAACTGTCCAGCTCTGCTCTTATTTTACATAAGTAGCCATAGATAATAGGTAAATGAATAGCCAAGGCTATGTTCCAGCAAAACTATTTACATAAATGGTGTGGGCCAAATTTAGCCTGAGGGTCATATTTTGCAGACCCCTGGTTTAAAACAGTGAACATTTTCCTGGTACAAAGCCTGTATGAAGGGTGAATCTAGGTGTGATGTCATCTTTAGGCCATGGGTTAAGTGCTTTGAGTGATTCATGAAAGTAACTGAATAAATGCACAATGTAAGAGTATTTTCATTTAATCTGTTGAGACTCTTCCTAAGTGAAAAACAAAGTACTGGACTAGGTGCTATTAGAGATGCACAGAACGCCCCTTCAGTGGAGGAGCCTATGACTGTGAATTGATACAGCTTAAAATACAAGCCAGATCTTTTTGTATTTTAATACAGTTTAAAAACAGGTAACTACATTGCTGGTAATATCTCCTCTAATATACACATGGACATACGTGCTTTTTGGGCATTAAATTTTTGATTATCTATTGGTGCATGTAGCCCTGAAAGAGAAACATGTGGCTCCTCTGAAATTTATTTTTTATGGAAATTGAAAGAAGTCACAGGTAGATATAGAAAATTACCCTCCTTCAGATGCTTACAATACCTTGTTTAGAATGTACACTGTATTACCATAGGGCAATAAGCAATTAAAATTCAATAAAATTGAAAATAAACTTAATACTTTAGTGAATAAGATCTGGAAAAATACTTTTAAAACATTTTTATTAAGACAGATCTTCCCATCGTTAGAAGGAATAGCTTATTTTCTGTTTCTCCAAGATTTGATTCTTTTCTTTAGGCCCTTTGTTAATAAATAGAATTAACAATAACATTTTGGTTTGGGCACATATACTTTGGATCAGGTTTATATTGATGAGTGTTTATTGGAGACAGTTACTTAGGATTTGCTTCACTCTAAATGTTAGTTCTTATGCCTAGGATAATGTTGTTTGTCTGTCTCCAAAACTGGCACAAAGCCTGGGAAATATGAACCAGATTTGTGTGTGCATTCGAGTGACCAGTGCCATTCATCTCATAGATCCAAATACCCTACAAGGTAAGTTTTAGGAAATATTTGCCTTGACAGTTTTGTCCAGCAAGCTGTAATAATTTATATTGCTAATTTCATCAAATATTCTCAGTAATATTGTTATGAAAAACTAGTTAAGATTTTTACTGCTGTTTAATTCTTAAAAAACACTGGAATTTTTAAAGCTTTTGATAAGTTACCCCTGAATTTTCTATTTGAAGAAACAAGTCTGTGAATTTTAAAAAATTTACTAGGTTAGTCCGTTTCTTTTTACTGAAATTGACTTATTTACCTCATTTAATTTTTGTGAATAATTAAGTTCATTGCCAAGTTTAGTGTATAGCAACTATTTGAAGTTTAGAACATTTCACTTATAATGCAGTAAAACATTTAGTTTAAATATGAATTTTAATTCATTTTATCATATTACACAATTTTTAACATTCCCTTTGTAAAACTATTTTTTAAAGAAGATCTCATATTGATAGGAGCATCTACTTCTTGATCTTTTTTATGTATTTCCTGTAATGTAAGTTTTCTGTTATAAAAAATCAAGTTTACATTTTTTAGAAAGTCACTTATTCTTGTCAATTAGAATTCATAAGTCAAAGGTCTTTTTGCAGTATTGGGATGAATATCTGTCAGGTAGAACTTTATTTCTTATTAAGCAGCTAAGAAGACTGATAAGGTTTCTAAAGTGCCAGCGCATGAAACAACTATATAACTGAGTGGATCTGATCTTACTTACTTTATTTTTTTTTAAGTAGGCTTTTTTGAGGAGTCCAATGCAGGACTTGAACTCATGACCTTGAGATCAAGACCTGAGCTGAGATCAAGAGTAGGACGCTTAACCCGCTGAGCCACCCAGGCGCCCTGATCTTATTCTAAAGGCACTTAGCTATGTGGGGTCCTGATGATAGTAACTACTTAAGATATTGACACCTGAAATTTTTCTTGTGCTATGAGAAGTTTGGGGCTGATTTATAGGAATAAATGATGATTCTAGAGAGTTGCCACTGTGGTCTCTTGACCTCATGCTTCCCAGTTCATATATATCAACTTCTTCCTAATATATTTGGTGGCTTTTGAAATACTTCATTCTTGATGTTCTATGTTTATACTTAGTTGCGGATATTGATGGAAGCACTTTCTGGAGTCACCCTTTCAATAGTTTATGCCATCCCAAACAGCTAGAGGAGTTTATTGTGATGGAATGCAGCATAGTCCGAGATCCAAAACGCAATGCAGGTGCTGGAATGATATCAAAAAAGGTAAGTTCCATCCTCCCCATCTTTTTTCCCCCCAACTTAACTGTTCTGGTCCCTCTCTTGTATTTTTATGTTTTTTATGTGGTTCCACATAAAGCTAACACCTCATTAGGTTACAAATGCATTCCATGTTTGTATGTTATTTGTTTTTAACACGTGGTCATTGTGGTGAAATTTATTAGACTTACACTATCTGGTAAGTTCATTTTTCTCTTTAATGTTAGAAACATTTTTAAAAATGTTTATTGTGAAAAAGATTTCCTAGCGTTACTTTGTATAGGAGGACCAAATGATAAACTTTTTTTTACTTTAAAAATTTTCAAACATTTTGAATTTAAGTATATGTTATATTATCACTAATTACTGAATACTTCAGTATGCATCTCTAAAACATAGGAACGTTTTTCTACATAATCAAAGTATTATCATTTGTATAAACTTAGTTTATATTCAGATTTCCTCATTTGTCCCAAAATGCCTTTTATGGTTTATTCAAACTAGTATCCAGTTGGGGACCATATGTTGAATGTGAATGTTATACCTCTTAAATCTTTTACTTAATAATGGCCCCCTTCACTCTTTTTTTTTTCTTAGCTTTTTTTTTTTTTTAGCTTGCCTGTCTTCCTTCTCTCCTTTGGGACATTCATATTGTCCCAGATTTAATCAGTGGGAGCCCCCATGCCTTAAAAAAATTTTTTTTTTTTTTTAGCAACTTGTACTTTTTTAGAACAGTTTTTGGTTAATAGCAAAATTAAGAGGAGGTAAGAGATTTCCCATATACCTCCTGCCTCCACACATGCCATAGCTTCCTCCATTATCAGTACCCACCCATCAGAGTGGTACATTTGTTAAAATTGATGAATCTATATGGATACCTGATAATCACCCAAAGTCCACAGTTTACATTATGTTTCACTCTTAGTGTTGTACATTCTTTGAGTTTGGTCAATGTATAAGGACGTGTCTTTCATTATAGTATCATACAGGGTATTTTCACTGCTCTAAAAATCCTCTGTGCTCTGCGTATTCATTCTTTCCTTTCTCCTAACCCCTGTCAATCACTGATCTTTTTACTGTCTATAGTTTTGCAGAATGTTATATAGTTAGAATCATATAATCTATAAGTGCCAAATAACATTTCACTGTGTGGATTTACCAGAGTTTGTCCATTCACCTAGTGAAGGACATCTTGGTTGCTTCCAAGTTTTGGCAATTATGAATAAAGTTGCTATAAACATCCTTGTGTTTGCAGTTTTTGTAGAGACATAAGCTTTCAACTCCTTTGGCAAGTAAATACCAAGGAGCATGTTTGTGGTATCATTTGGTGAGGTATGTTTAATTTTGAAGAAACTGGTAATTCACTTTTTTTTTTTTTCCGTTCTTTCCTAAATCTGGAAACTATCATTTATTTCAGTTTCTCCCTCTATCTCTTTGTGATTCCTTAATTCCCCAGTCTATAACTCTTAGTATTTTGCTTTTGATGCCATTTACTTACATCTCTTTTTGTTAGTAAAAAGTATTGGCAAGTGCTGTATTTAATTCAGCCTGGAAATTTGAAATGTCAGTTATAATTGCTTATAAAATCCTATGTTGGAAAGAGACTTTAATGGTTTTCTAATTTAAAATTTCAAACTTGGGGGGCACCTGGGTGGCTCAGTTGGTTAAGCGTCCAACTCTTGATCTCAACTCAGGTTTTGATCTCAGGGTCATGAGTTCAAGCCGTGTGTTGGGCTCCATGCTGTGCATGGAGCCTACTTAAAAAAAAAAAAAAAAAAATCAAAGTTGGGATGTTGTTTCTGCAACAGGACAAAAAGGATTATACTTCAAATAGCCCACATCCAAAATATTGATTTCATAAAGATTTGGGTTCTCTAGTAGTAGTAGTGCCACTGGGATTGCTAGATTGCTTTGTCTGAACCTTGGTTTTTTGAACACTGTGTGTAAAACAGGGGCTTGTTAGGATATTTCCTGGAGTTAAGATTTTTCAGTTATTCTTTTTGCTCAGTCTGTATTATGTATCTCCCTGTGAAAACATTTGTTTTGAAAATTCTATATATGTCTGTATTTAGGTGATATTGTTAATGTTTTATAAAGTCTCAAAATCTTAATAAAGATATTTATTTTATATATTCCTTATTGAGTCTTTTTCTGTACTCAGTACAGTAATTTGTTAATTTTGACAGTGTTTCAGAGATCTGAAAAATAAAACAATTGCTGTCTTTAAAATGAAAATTAGAAAACCAAAATTAACATTGTATTAAGTTTCTGTGAGATGCATTTTGAGTTATGCTTGGATTATTGAAGTGTGCATTTTCTTTCCTGTCAAGCATACCCTTGGGGAAGTCTGGGTACAGAAAACTTCTGAAATGAATACAGATAAACAGTATTTTTGTCGTACTCATTTGGGACATCTTCTAAATCCTGGAGACCTGGTGTTGGGGTTTGTATTATTTTACAGTATTTTAAACTGGCACTTAGCATTGCAAATTTTCTTTGGGAGCCAGCAAAGCTATCTAAAATACTACCAAAGATGTGTTTCCACAAAGAATTTAAGAGTTCTTAGGAGCTTTACAGTTCACTTTATTGATAACTAAATTAAACTAGATTGGACAAAAGCCCATAGTTACTCCATTTTGGCCATCACCTTAAAGAATCATTTAATCCAAGATTTTGAGTAATTGAACCCTGAAGTTGTATGGTTAGATCATATTTGTAGCTTTTTTGGGGAGTGGATAGTTTTTTATTATGAATATGCTGTTGCTCAAATATTTTACTTTCAAAATATGGAAGCCATATATGTAAGAATCCTTCACAGGAATTGGACAGTCTATTCTAATACAGAGCTTACCAGCATGCCATAGGCATTACTTTTGCTCTTGTGGGTTTTTTTTTTTTTTAATTAAATTGAACCATCTAACTGAATTCTAATGTTATACTGATATATGTCTGTTCCGACTCTTTTACAAGTACATAGTAAGATGGACAGTGATGGGTAATATGTGAAACCTAGAGATCAAAATGTGTTGTTATCTTTACCCCGATCTGTAGAGGCATGTTCATTGTATAGTAAACTGCAAAACTTTTAATGTGGGAAAGCATATTAAATGTTAATTCTAGAACTTTCGGGTGAACATCCATTAAATAAGAAGGAATGTGGAAAAAATAAATGTTTTTGTCATTAAATGTTTAATTATTTTTATTTCAGGTTTGATTTGGCCAACTGTAACTTAAATGATGAGTATGTCAACAAAATGAACTCCGATAGAGTCCCAGATGTGGTAAGGCTTTAGATTTTTTCCTTTTTTCCTGTGTTAAAGAGGATTGATATAATAACACTTATGGGTAAGATGCGTTGAGTTCACATTTATGAAAGTAACAAATCAATTTAGAGGTTCTTTTGAAATTACAGCTAACGGGGGACGCCTAGGTGGCTCAGATGGTTAAGCGTCTGCCTTCTGCTCAGGTCATGATCCCAGGGTCCTGGGATCGAGGCCCACATTGGGCTCCTGGCTCAGCAGGGAGCCTGCTTCTCCCTTTCCCTCTGCCTCTCCCCCTGCTCGTGCTCGCTCTCTCTCTTTCTGTATCTCTGTGTCTCAAATGAATAAATAAAATCTTAAAAAAAAAAGTAAAAAAAAAAAGAAATTGCAGCTAAGGTATAATGGCAAAAGTCTTCATATTTAATCATGTGTCTTTGTGGGGAAAATCCAAGATTTATTGAGTTTTTCATTGCTCTTATAATTGAATTTCCATTCTCTGTCAAAATGCTTGATATCATCTGTAGAGCAAAAATAAATTTGCAGCTAAAAATGATGACCATTAGAACTTAATTTAGGTTCATTCTTCTTGGCTCAGCTTATTTCATATATTGTTCAGTTAAAGTGTTTAGAATTAAAACCATTATTCAGATTTTTCAGGTTTGCATGTAATTGCAATTGAAAATAATCTTTACAATGTTGAGTTTTAGAGAAAGAATGTTTCTTCTGAAAAAAGCCTGTAAGCCTGTTAAATTCTAACATGAGTTTATTAGAATCCTAAGCAAGAGTGAATGTGAAAGACCCTAATTCCTGATTGCTTAATCTTCACTAGTCTCTTTAGATGTGGGCAAAAATGAAGTCATGGTATAAGAAGGACTCCCCCCTCACCACCCACTTGTGCTTTTATTAATTAGTAAATTAGGAAATAGAAGCATAGTTTAGATAAAAGCCTAACAGAGTCAAGGCCATCAAGACAGTCATACAAGATTTTGTATTGTGTAAAATTATTTTTATTACTCAGTTTTTTAAACTGTCCAGGACATATATTTGTAAAAGATAAAGTTTTATCTATAACTGCTTATTAGTAGTAATAAAAGGGAGGGAAAATGTCTGCCTGTGGTAATATTTCAGGATGATTATGTGAATGGTAGCTGAGAACTGAACTTTGGTATAAAGAAAGACACCAGGGGCGCCTGGGTGGCTCAGTTGGTTAAGCGTCTGCCTTCTGCTCAGGTCATGATCCCAGGGGCCTGGGATCGAGTCCCGTATCGGGCTCCCTGCTCTACGGGAAGCCTGCTTCTCCCTCTCCCACTCCCCCTGCTTGTGTTCCCTCTCTGCTGTGTCTAAAGAAAGAAAGATAACAGAGGGGCACCTGGGTGGCTCAGTCGGTTAAGCAGCTGCCTTTGGCTCAGGTCATGATCTTGGGGTCCTAGGATTGAGCCCCGCATCGGGCTCTGCACTCAGTGGGGAGTCTGTTACTCCCTCCCCCTCTGCCGCTCCTCCCCGCTAGAGCTCACTTGCTCGCACTCTCTCTCCACCTCTCTCTCTTGTTCGCTCAAATAAATAAAATCTTAAAAAAAAAAAGACACTAGAAATGTGAAGTTTTTGGTATAAAAAAGCAATTTAATTTGAATCACTGGAAAATTTCAATTATTAAATTTTAACAGTTATGAAAATAATGGCAGAATGCATTTTCGTAAAATACTAAGTACATGTAGAAAAATATTGCAAGTTCTCTTGACACTGCCTCTTGATCCCTACTTTTGTCTCCTAAGATGTAACCAACTGTCATCAGTCTGGTGACTTTCTGGCTTTCTCATAGTCTTTCATTTTTTAACTTTGTTGGACTTTGAGGCCTCTTTACTTCATTCCCATTTTTTTGTAACTTTGCAAATACTGCTGTTACTTTTAGGTATTAATCAAGAAGAATTATGACCGTACCAAACGTCAGCGTCGTAGAAACTGGAAACTGAAAGAGCTTGCAAGAGATAAAGAAAACATGGATACAGATGATGAAAGGTCCTACTTTAAACCTTATATATTGTCTCAAAGGAAATCCTTATAATAAATCTGTATAGTTTTTATATATAGTTATCACACGATTGTTGCATTCAGTATTAGTTTTGTATTCTTATTGTGTTAATTGTATCAGTGTAAGAGGCTGTTGTGTTAATTAAATCAGTATAAGGGGATTAATGATATTATATATGTATGTATATATAATATATATATATTAATATTATTATTTCCTGGGTTTTGGCCTGAGAATTGCAGCATTATTGTAAACAGTGCATTTGAAAAGCTAAAATAAGTACTTTGTGGATATCACAAATAGCAAGTCAGTACTTACGACTTAGGATAGAAAGAAAAGAGCCCATTGATATCAAATATGCTATTTTTCAAACAACTTAAGGAGAAATGAAGATGTTGTGTTCTAGAAAAGTATATTGGACAATTCAGAAGTGGCCTTAATGATGGTGAAGACACTGATATCTAAAAAAATGAAGAGTTTAAATAAAATTATGTCATGAAATGTGAGTGGGAAATAGTAATACTTCCAAAATACAATCTCATAAGGTAATTTAAAATAAGTATTTACAAATATATAATGTTAAATTAATTAGATATTGTATGTACATATTTATTTCAACTATGGTCTTAAAAGTGTATGTATTTTAACTTGGCCACAAGACTTTGGGGGGGGATGGTAAAGTAGGAGGACGTTTTCTCGTCTTATATTTAATATTACCTTATATTCAAGTATGTATTTTTTTAATCATGTAATTTTGAAAGAAAAGATTTTTTTTAACTTGTCAGAGTATTTAACATCCATATTTGACCTTCAGATATTATTTTTAAAGATTTTAATACTTGGAACACATTTATCTTATAGTGCTGAAAATGAAGAAAACATAACTTCATACTTTGTTGGTAAAGATCAAATAGTTAAATGTTTCTTTCTCTTTTTGTAGGCAATACCAAGATTTCCTTGAAGATCTTGAAGAAGATGAGGCAATTAGGAAAAATGTAAACATTTATAGAGGTTAGTGTTTTAGGAGTGTTTAAGTTGTATCTTTTGCTTTGTATAGATATATTACCCCACTATAAATATTTTGGTATCTTAAACTTTCATTCCATTAATGACTTCTGTGTTTGTTTTTAAAACTTGACTAAACATTTACAAAAAATAAAAATACTTGCAGAACAGTAAGACTTATTGAAATGTTGTTTTACCACATTTGATATTATTTGTATCTTGCTATAATCCCTCAAGTTCCTGATTCTTACACCAATGGATATTTATTGATACATTTATGTAGTTCATTCATTTAGTGACTAAATGCCTGCTCTAGATAGGATACAAGAACTGCAGATATAATAAGGTTAAATAATAGTAATGATGGTGGGGGGAGGCATTTTGCATATTTCCATATTTGTATTTATTTGAAATCCTCCTTGTATTTTTTTTTTTTTTAGATTCAACCATTCCTGTGGAAAGTGACACAGATGATGAAGGAGCCCCTCGAATTAGTCTGGCTGAGATGCTTGAAGACCTCCACATTTCCCAAGACGCTACTGGTGAAGAAGCTGAATCGATGATGACACAGTGAGATTGTGTTGTAGATGATTTCCATGTCTGTAGACTCAGGATGTTGGATGAAATAACTTTGATTGTCTATTCCGCCTATGCTTCCATATTGAGAAAGGAGAAATTTAGTTTTAAACTTGAATAAATAGGACTATTTTGATTGTTCATTCAAAGCACTGAACGAGATTGATAGCTTTGAAGTTTTTGGATAAAAGATTATGAAGAATGTAATTATTAATGATATTTAGGCCATTTTATGTGTGGAATTTTTTAAGTTTGCCTTTTTAGGATACCCTAGTATTTTTGCATACTGTAGCGCCAGATTTGAAATCTCAAAAGTTGTGATGCCTTGGAGGTTACCTAAATCTTCAAGTATGAAACAAGCTTTTACATTTCTTTTTGCATTGATGGCTTTAGTAAAAGAGCATATGAAGAATCATTTTTATATGAACTTGTTAATGCACTTTGATCCACTTTAGATCATTTTTATGTCATTGGGATAGGTAACTTGGGGTTTAGTTTATTACTGGACATTCAGGGGGAAGTTAATCTATTTTATTCATAATATTAACATCTTCAAAAGCTTAAATTGGGGTTATCTTAATTTTTATTGCAGAAGAAAATATATTTAAAGTATTTGTGGATTTGTAGCAAACATAGATTATTTAAGGGTTAACTAACAATTTGTACTTTTGTTATTTTTGCTCATGCCAGCAGCTTAGACCAGTAGCTTGCTTGTGTCATAAAAATGTCTTCCTATCACTTCAAGCATTTTTGCTTTTGAAATTTTGGTTTACAAATTGAGAAGGAATTTTCTTTATATAAGTTTCTGTCATTGAATATATCACCATCAAAAAGAATATTACGATCTAGCACATAGATGATGAAATAATAAAAATGATCTTTATGCTTTATAAAACCATGAGTCAGACTTGAAAAAGGAATGCCTTCTACATCCTTGAATGAAAAGCATTGGCTTGGGTGCCTGGGTGGCTCAGTTGGTTAAGCGACTGCCTTCGGCTCAGGTCATGATCCTGGAGTCCCGGAATCGAGTCCCGCATCGGCCTCCCTACTCGGTGGGGAGCCTGCTTCTGCCTCTGACCCTCCTCCCTCTCATATGCTCTCTCTTTCTCATTCTCTCTGTCTCAAATAAATAAATAAAATCTTTAAAAAAAAAAAAAGAAAAGCATTTGCTTGAGTTTTAAAGTGTTTTGAGAATGAAATTTTAAGATCCTATTTCTATAAGCAAGATTAGACTTAATAAGTATGCCAGAACCAAAAGCTAATTCATAAACTCTAGCTATACCACTACATAAGGAAATTGAGTAAGCGATGAATGGAGCATTTCCTTTTTTTAAGATTAGACTCCCCAATTCTGAAGTTATGGGTAAAGGCCTGAACTTCATATAGTCGTTCCTGTTCTGTCTGCATATTTAGTTAAAATTTTCACTTGTGGTTTGTGTTTACCTCTTCTATGTCAAGACTTGAAAAAGCATGAAAATAAAAACATTCTCCCCTTTTTTTGTGTGTCCTTGAAGTGATTGTATTAGTGTTGTATTTAAATGACAAGAGTATCTTATGCAGTATTCCTAGGTGGAGTTATTTAAGTACTTGTCATATGATTTTCTCACTGAGAAGTATAATTTCCCACTAAACTTATTTAGTCTTACTTTTTTTTTTTTTAAAGATTTTATTTATTTATTTGACAGAGAGAGACACAGTGGAAGAGGGAACACAAGCAGGGGGAGTGGGAGAGGGAGAAGCAGGCTTCCCGCGGAGCAGGGAGCCCGATGCGGGGCTCCATGCCAGGACCCGGGGACCATGACCTGAGCCGAAGGGAGACGCTTAATGACTGAGCCTCCCAGGTGCCCCTAGTCTTACTCTTTTTGATGTTGTCTTTATGAGTAATGAAACCTGTTGATTGAAAGAAGGCTGTGACAAGGTGAAGGAATGTAGGTAATAGAAAAACTAATAAGCCGAATTCTCAGAGTTACACAGCCTTGATAAACCTACCATTTTAGAGTATAGTTACTCTAAAGTTCCCAGGCTGTGGTTTCCCAAATACTCTTGTTGTTGTCCCAGAGTTGATACAGTTTGGGAAGGCTGGTATTAATCAAATTCTCAAAAAGCTGATTTATAATACAGGAGTGATTTCTAAGCCATATGGTCAGTTAGCTTCTTGTGTAGTCAGATCTTCACTTGAAGGTGTTGTTTTGTAGTCGAAAGTCATTTTATGAGCAAGCAAACAGTTGAGGGAGAGAGTTACTTGTGTAATTCAGATATTTAACAGCATCAAGCTAATCTGCCACAGTAGAATCTAGAACTCCAGGCTGAGTGCCAGGACTAGACACTACTCCTCTGTAGTCAATACTGAGTAAGTGCCAAGTTTTCCCTGGACTATTTTAGTAAATGTGTTCATATTGATTCTGTCCTTTAGATTACTTGATCTGTTATTTTTAGCCCACGGGTGTTATTACTTTTTCTTAATAATTTAATTTTGAGGGGCGCCTGGGTGGCTCAGTCGGTTAAGCGTCTGCCTTCGGCTCAGGTCATGATCCCAGGGTCCTGGGATCGAGCCCCGCGTCGGGCTCCCTGCTCAGCCGGGAGCCTGCTTCTCTCTCTGCCCTTCTCTGCTCATTCTCTCTCTCTGTCTGAAATAAATAAATAAAATCTTAAAAAATAATAATTTAATTTTGATAAAATTTCAGACTAAGTTTATTACAAAGAATTCCTGGATACCCTTCACTCAGATTTGCCAAATGCAAACGCTCACTTCATTTGCGTTCTTCGTAATTAATTTTTCCTGAACCATTTAAAGTAACCCCCTAAATATTTCAGTGTCTCCCCCCACTGCCCAAGAACAAGGAATTTTCTTTCTTTTTTTTTTTTTTTAAAGATTTTATTTATTTGAGAGAGAGAGAATGAGAGAGAGCAAGCACATGAGAGGGGGGAGGGTCAGAGGGAGAAGCAGACTCCCCGCCGACCAGGGAGCCCGATGCGGGACTCGATCCAGGGACTCCAGGATCATGACCTGAGCCGAAGGCAGTCGCTTAACCAACTGAGCCACCCAGGCGCCCAGGAATTTTCTTATATAACCCTAGTGCAATGATCAAAATGATAAAATTAACATTGGCACAGTACTGATATTTAATCAGTGGTCCATATTGGAATTTTGTCAGTTTGTCCCAACTACAAAGTCTACTATAGAAAAAATAAATCTAGGATTGTGCATTGCACTGGGTTCTCATATTTCTTTAGACTTCTTTCTTCTGGACCAGTTCTTGAGTTTTTACATTTTATGTAATTGGCATTTTTGAAGAGTCCAAGCCAGTTATTTTGTAGAATGATATCAATTTGGGCTTCTTGGATATTTTCTCATGATTAGATTTAGGGTAAACCCTTTTAGCAGGACTAAAAGTGATACCAAATTCCCAGAAGTAATACCAAATTCTCAGTGCATTTGTATCAGGAGATTTGTGCTGTTGATTAGTCCAGATGTCCCTAAGCTTCCTTGGTTATTAGTTGGTTTTCTGTTTTAAGGAATTAGAGGATTTATTCCTTTATAATCATTATTTTTGCTTGATTTTTCTTTTTAAATTTATTTTTAACTTACAGTGAAATTCAGTCTTGTGATGTACAGTTCCATAACTTCCAACACATGTAGATTCACGCAGTTACCACCACAATCAAAACAGAACAATTTTATCATTCCCCTAACCCTCCACAAATTCCCTTTGCTACCCCTTTGTTTTCAAGCCCTTTCCTCATCCTTAACCACACACCACTCACCCTGCAACTTCTGAGATGTTCTCTGACCTCATGGTTTGTTTTTTCCAAAATATGTGAATGAAATCATATAGTATGTGGCCTTTGAGTCTGTTTGTTTTCACAACATGGTGCACTTGAGATTCATCCAAGGTGTTGTATATATCAAGAGTTTGTTTCTTTTTATTTTGAGTAATACGGTGTTCCAGTTACCCATTCCCCTGTTGACATTTGAGTTTCTAGGTTTTGATGATTAGGAGTAAAGCTGCTGTGAATATTTCTGTACAAGTTTTCATTCTACTTAGGTAAAAAAGTAGGGATGGGATTGTTGGATCCTATTGTAAATGTATATTTAACTTATAAAAGTTTGCCAGACTGTTTTTCTGAAATGGTTTGTGCCATTTTACTTTTCCACTGGCAGTATGTGAACATTTCAGTGACTCTGCATCCTCACCACTACTTGGTGTTGCCAGGTTTTTTTAAAGCCATCCTAATAGGTGGCTGGTGATGTCTTCTTGTAGTTTTTTTTTTTTTATGTTATATTAGTCACCATACATTACATCATTAGTTTTTTTTATTATGATGTTATGTTAATCACCATACATTACATCATTAGTTTTTTTTTTTTTTTAAAGATTTTATTTATTTATTTGAGAGAGAGAGAATGAGAGACAGAGAGCACGAGAGGGAAGAGGGCAGAGGGAGAAGCAGACCCCCTGCTGAGCAGGGAGCCCGATGTGGGACTCGATCCCGGGACTCCAGGATCATGACCTGAGCCGAAGGCAGTCGCTTAACCAACTGAGCCACCCAGGCACCCTACATCATTAGTTTTTGATGTAGTGTTCCATGATTCATTGCTTGCGTATAACACCCAGTGCTCCATGTAGAACGTGCCCTCAATACCCATCACCAGGCTAACACATCCCCCTACCCCTTCCCTCTAGAACCCTCTGTTTCTCAGAGTCCATAGTCTCATGGTTTGTCTCCCCCTCTGATTTCCCCCCCTTCATTTTTCCTTTCCTACTTTTTTTTTTTTTAACATATAATGTATTATTTCAGAGGTACAGGTCTGTGATTCATCAGTCTTACACAATTCACAGCGCTCACCATAGCACATACCCTCCCCAGTGTCCATCACCCAGTCCCCCATCCCTCCCATCCCCCACCACTCCAGCAGCCCTTAGTTTGTTTCCTGAGATTAAGAGTCTCTTATGGTTTGTCTCCCTCTCTGGTTTTATCTTGTTTCATTTTTTCCTCCCTTCCCCTATGGTCCTCTGTCTTGTTTCTTAAATTCCTCGTATCAGTGAGATCGTATGATACTTGTCTTTCTCTGATTGACTTACTTCGCTTAGCATAATACCTTCTAGGTCCATCCACGTCATTGCAATCTTCTTGTAGTTTTAATTTGCATCTCCCTAATGGTTAATTATGTTGAGCATCTTTTCATGTGCTTGTTACTCGTATAACTTCATTGGTAGAATGGCTGTTCACATCTTTTGTCTTTACTTGGAAATTGGGTTGTTTGTTTCCTTATAGGTTGAATTTTTAAATTTTTAAAACTTTTTTATTTTTATTTTATTTTATTTTTTTAAAGATTTTATTTATTTATTTATTTGACAGAGACACAGCGAGAGAGGGAACACCAAGCAGGGGGTGTGGGAGAGGGAGAAGCAGGCTTCCCGAGGAGCAGGGAGCCCAATGCGGGGCTCAATCCCAGGACCCTGGGATCATGACCTGAGCCAAAGGCAGACGCTTAACAACTGAGCCACACAGGTGCCCCGAATTTTTAATGTTTTTTAAAGATATTATTTATTTGATAGAGTGAGAGAGAGCACAAGCAGGAGGAGGGGCAGAGGGAGAAGGAGAAATAGGCTCCCCCCTGAGCAGGGAGCCTGATACAAGGGCTTGATTCTGGGACTCCGGGATCGTGACCTGAGCTGAAGGCAGAGGTTTAACCGACTGAGCCACCCAGGCACCCCTGAATTTTTTATTTTGATGCTCTTGTTGTCCCAGAATTAGCCAGTGGGTACCCCATCAATCTGGCTTCTATGTCATTTTGATAGGCTCTTATCTGATGTGGAAATGTTGGGGTTCAGGAGTGACCGGTCAAGAAAGAATTCTTGAGGCATCTTCAGTGCAAACAGGGTGGTTTTATTAAAGCACGGGGACAGGACTTGTGGGCAGAAAAAGCTGTACCAGGGTTGTGAGGAGTGAATGATTATATATACTTTCAAATTGGGAGGTGGTTAGGGATAGCCTAAGTCTCTAAGGAATTTCAGAAGCAAGGCTTCCAGGACCTTTAGGGGCTAGCTGTTATTAGGAAAAGTGTAATTTACTACTGTCTAGTAAAACCTTAGTCATGAAATCCTTCAGATGTATATCAATGGGCCATATGGTTGGAGGATGTTTGGGGGTGGGGGTAGAGATAAAAGAAGTTTACAATTATATGGGTTTTTTTTTAAAGATTTTATTTATTTGACAGAGAGACAGTGAGAGAGGGAACACAAGCAGGGGGAGTGGGAGAGGGAGAAGCAGGCTTCCCACAGAGCAGGGAGTGATACTAGGGCCCTGGGATCATGACCTGAGCCAAAGGCAGACGCTTAATGACTGAGCTACCCAGGCACCCCTCCGATTATATGTTAAAGGAGATCTATGGAGGTCAGGTTAATGTCAAGCTAAGATTGCCTTTCACCCTTAGCAAAGTATAAACATTGAGGCATTTGAGTTCCTAGAGGAAGGTCACTCTGCCTGTCTCAAGGACTTGTCAATGCTGTAAGTTGTAAGGGAATTTATTTTTTTTCTTTTGTCTCTGTTCTCCACATTATTATCCATGTATTTGATCTTGTTCATGGATACTGATGTTTTAACGTAACTCTTTGGGCAGGTTTTGGGTTTCCCTTGCTCAGGCCCCACTCTGCTCTTGGCTTATTTTCATGATACAGACCAATTTACCTAAAAATAGAGGAGCCTCAGTCGAGTCACCCTGTGAGTTAAGGAATCATGAAATGGCATCATAAAAAGCACAGATAGAGGCTATTCATTCTGTTTATCAATTCTGTCACATGTTGAAATAACTTGAGAGCAGTGGTGGGGTGGTAAGCCTTGATGAAGGCAAGAAGTCAGTCTCAATATCTCTTTGAACTTCAAAGTAGTGTGAGGAGAATATTCAATTTTAGTTCTTTGACTTGACACATTTTGAAAGGACTGCTTTATTACTTAGGGAAAAGGTATGATTCATGATACCTTCTGGTAAAACAAGTTCTCTGTAATACTTAAAACTTATTAGGTGTAGGTTTGGTAGCCACTGTGTTTCTCCTATAGCTGTGCAGCTTGTGTTGTTATCTGATGGAGATTTTCTTTTCTTTTTTGGTGGAGTTAGCCCTGCAGTGGTGCCTGCCACACATTTTTCTTGTGACACAGTTTCACATAAATACGGCTTTTTATAATTCACTTCATAGCACTGTTGTGAAGTAATTTAAGATACTATATGTACTAGCAATAGTTTATGAAGTGCTGAACAAGTAATTCTGGGGAAGCTGTATTATATAGAAATAAAAAGATATGTTGGGGTCAGTTTACCTGCACCTATTAGCTGTAGGACTTAACCTTTCTAATGTTCTATTTCCTCACATTTTAAAAAGGAATAATACTGTTCACTACACAGAGTATTGCTAAAATTCTTAGCCTACAATATATAGCATATTGTAATTATTCAATAAATAGTGTCTGCTTTTAAAATTTATAATCACAGTTCTAGTGTTTACTATTTAAACAAGTTGAACACTAGTTTACAAGTTTACACTTTTTAGAGCAACACAGAGCTTATCCTAGAAAATCTGTGTGGCACAGAGAACTATAAGGACAAAGGCATAAATTACCCATATTTCCAATATAAGGAGATTATCACTGTTAAAGTTTTTGATTTTTTTTTAATAGGCTTTATTTTTTATAGTTTTAGATCTTCAGAAAAATTGGGAAGGTACAAAGACTTTCCATATATGCCACACCCATCTTCTCCTTTTGTTACTTAATAAGTCAGTGTTGTTACATTATTATTAACTCAAGTTTTTTTAGTTTAGTAGTTTATTTAGATTTCTTTAGTTCTTATTTAATGTAGGTCCCCCCCCCCCCCACCAAGATCCCATTCAGGTTACCATGTTAAATTTAGTTGTCATGTTTCCTTAGTCTCCCCTTGGCAGTGGCAGTTTTTCTGACTTCCCTTGTTCTCGATGGCCTTCACAGTTTTAAGGAGTGCTTGTCAAATATTTTGTAGGATACCCCACTATTGGAATTTGATATTTTTCTCAAGGAACTGGGGTTATAGGTTATAGGTTATTGGGAGAAAGACCACAGGCAAAGTGCTATTTTCATGACATTATATCAAGGCACATACTATCAACATGATTTATCACTGTTGATGTTGGCCTTGATCACCTGACTGAGGTAGTATTTGTCTGGTTTCTCCACTGTAAAGTTACTCTTTTTTCCCCCCTTTCCATAATGTACGCTTTAGAAGGAAGTCATTATGCACAGACTATACCTAAGAAGTAGTGAGTCATACTGTCACTCCTTGAGGGTGGGATATCTCTATAAATTATTTGGAATTTTTCTTTATGGAAGATTTGTTTCTTTTCTCCCATGTACTAATTTGTTCATTTATTTATAGCAATATGGATTCATGACTATTTATTTTATATTTTTGGTGATTATCTAATGCTACTTTATTTTGTTTGAATTGTTCTAACTTTAGCCATTGTTCTCATCTTCTACCATCCATTTATTTAATTGTTCAATTCTAGTATACAAAATTGTTAACCTGTATCCCATGAAAAACAACATGCTTATGTGCGGTTCCTTTTGCCTTAGTCTTACAGACTGCACTCATTTCTAGAGTTACTTAGATCAGCACCTTCAGGGTGATCAGATCCCCTTCAGTGACCTTGTTTTATATATTTATAATGCAGTTAGAATCTCTTGTCACAGTCTGAATTCAATCCCCTGACCTAAATGTTTTTTTTAATTTGCATACATGAAGGTTCATTATTTGTACAATGAAGTATTATGGGCTTTGACAGATTGATGTTTTGTAGCCACCATTATGGTAATCATATCGAATAGTTTTAACACTGTCCTAAAAATGCCCTGTACTTCACCAGTTCATCCTGAACCCCAAACCCTTGGCAACCATTGACCATTTTACCATCTCATTAGTTTTTCCTTTTCCAGAGGGTCATATAATTGAAATCCTATAATATGTAGCCTTTCATACTGGCTTCTTTCACTTAGCAGTATGCCTTTAATGTTCTTCTTTTTGTGGCTTGCTAGCTTGTTTCTTTTTACTGCTGAATAATATCCCATGCTTTGTTTATCCACCTATTCATTCATCTTGGTTACTTCCAGCTTTTGGTGATCATGAATAAAGCTGCAGTAAACTTCCTTGTGCAGGTTTTTGTGTGAACATAGGTTTTCAAATCAGTTGGATAATACCTAGGAGCATGATTGCTGATCTTGTGGTAACAGTATGTTCGGTTTTGGAAGAGGCTGCCAAATGTCTTCCATAGTGGCTGTCCTGCATTCACACCAACAGTGTGTAAGAGTTCTTGTTTCTCTGCATCCATATCAGCATTTGGCATTGTCAGTTTTTTGGATTTCAGCTATTCTAATAGGTGGGTAGTGGTATCTCATTGTTATTTTAACTTATAGTTCCCTGATGACCAATGTCATGAGCATCTTTTTATATGCTTATTTGCCATCTGTATATCTTCTTTGATGAAGTATCTATTCAGACCTTTGGGCCATTTTTAAACTGGGTTGTTTGTTTTCTTATTATTGAGTTTTAAGAGTACTTTGTATATTTTGGATACAAGTCCTTTTTATCAGATATGTATCTTGCAAATATTTTCTCCTAGTCTGTGGCTTGCCTTTAAAAATATATATGAAAATAATATATGTATATGAATTATTTATATGTAATACACATACTTCTACATGATTATGTAGAGTTGAGATTGTACTGCCTATATAATTTTTTTTTTAACCTTCTTTTACTTCTTAGCATTATTTTATAAGTCTTTTCTAAGCCATTAAAAGTCTTAAATAGGGGGTGCCTGGGGGGCTCAGTCGTTAAGCATCTGCCTTCGGCTCGGGTCATGATCCCAGGGTTCTGGGATCGAGCCCCACATCGGGCTCCCTGCTCCTCGGGAAGCCAGCTTCTCCCTCTCCCACTCCCCCTGCTTGTGTTCCCTCTCTCGCTCTCTCTCTGTCAAAAAAGAAATAAAAAATAAAAATCTAAATATATAGAATTAATAAACCAACATTCCACTGGTAGATTGCAGAAATAGCCCTAATTCTTCCCTTTTCCTTGTGTTTCATTCCCTTTATCCTACAGCCTACAACCAAATAATAAACATTTAAGACTTGGCAGGTCATATGGTCTCTGTCATAACTACTCTGCTATTGTAACATGAATGAGCCGTAGCCCATATGTAAATGAAAGGGAGAGGCTATATTCTAATAAAACTTAAAAAAAAAAAAAGCAGTGGGCCAGATTTTCCCTGAGGCCTGTTGTTTGCTGACCCCTGATGTAACTTTGTAGAGCCCTTTTACTCTTACTCTGGGCTTTGATGATTAGAAGGAGGTAGAAATTCTGAGCTTAGGTCTCCAGATGGCTTGGGCCTCATCATAGCTGTGAGAACTTGCCTGGTTGCATGTTGGAAGAAGAGATACAGATCACACAGACCAGATGGCCCCAGTTGCTCTAGATGAAGCCAGCTAACCCTCAGATGTGTGAGTAAGCCTAGCTAAGATCAGCAGAACCTTCGAGCCAATCCCCCAACTGACTGCAGACATATGGGCAATAAACTTGAATACCACTGTGGGTTTGTGGTCATTGTACAGCGTTGTTGTGGCATTAGGCAATTGATAGACTGATATACCAATATCTTATTAGCTAGTCTCTGAAGTTGAGCATTTCCAGGTTGGTTTCCATCCTCCCCCCCCCCCCCCCCGTAAGAAATCTGGCCATTTTGCTCATTATTTTCTTAGGAAGGAAATAACTGTCAGAGAGTATATAAGAATCTCAGGACATTACAAAATCCTTTCTAGATAGATAACTACCGTGTGGTACGGTTTATGCGAGTGTCTCTTTTATTTTGTACTATTCTTGATGTTTGACATGTTCTCTCTCTACATTCAATGTTTTCTAGTTTAACTCAGGTAAGGTCCAGTCCACACTGATCTAACTTCTATAGCAGTTACTATCTGTCCTACTTTGGTAGTTTTTATATGCTCCTGAGTTATTATTACTATTTTTATATGTATTTGCCTTTCTCTCTAACTAGACTATACATTTCTTTAGGGCAGTGCAGATACAGCACAATGCACAGGTCCTCAAATAAGTAGTTAATGGTACTATCTGATTTATGTGAATAATTTGAAAAATGGGTAGAAATTTTTGTTGGGTATAGTTTGGCTTTAACTAATTCCTTACAAGTCTATCCATAAAATAAGAAACCAAGCAGATCTTAATGGCATTGGAGAGATGGTAAGTGGGATTTATAGGGAGAGTTGTTCATGATGTTCAAGACTTCATTTTACTTATAGAAATAGAATCTGCATCTAATTCTAAACTTCGGTAAATTTTATGTGAGTAGTGCTAATTAGGTGACCACAGAGGTTTGATGTTGTAGTGTAACACACACTGTTCAGCTTAATACAGTAAACTGTTGTCTTCCTCCAGGGTACTTTACTGTATATAACGGCACAAATGATATTTATAAATAACCACATGGACAGAGGACCTATTCAGAGAAGCTGTTCTCTAATCAGAAAGGAATTTATTGGGTGGTCTTCCACAAGTACAAAATGTGTTTTCTGTGTTTTCCTGTATTTATACATTTGGATCAGAATAATGTCGAGGGGCTGACTACTTGAGAAAGGCTGAGATAAATCAGTGTTCATCTGGATTCAAGAGTGACTGTTAAGTGCTGTGCAAGTCTCCGTGGAATGTTACCAGACAGATTTCTGGGGTGGTAATAACTCTGAATGGTCTGGGATGTGGAATTCTGTCTTCAAAGAGGATCTTTAAAAAATTTGTATTTTGATTATAGAGTTCCATTGTGGTATTTTGTCTTTTATTTTGTGAGAATAGATAGTCTCTGATCCTAGGTAAATTTGTAAGATAGCAAAAAGTTTGTTTGGGGTGGTTCCCTCAGTCTCTTACTCTTTGCCTTCCCTAGTCACATTTGCCCTTTCTCTCTTTTCATAGGAAATACTTCGATACTAAGGGATAAATAAAGTTATGGAGTAAAATGTTACCCCTGACAGAATTTTCATTTTTGTCAGGGACCAAAGGCTTAAGCAAAGGCATATTCAGATGGAGGAAATATTTGGGGAGATAGCAAGTCTTTTGTGTCTGATAGATTGAATTGTTGGTCACAATTCTTAATTTCTCTGTAGTAACATATTATAGCTTTTTATTTGCCCCATCTTCATGGTGGTGGAATGTATTTCTTCGCCCCTTAACTTTGGATTTGGCTGTGTGACTTGCTTTGGCAATGGGATGTTAGCAGATATGGTAAGAGGATAGGATTAAAATGCTTCTGCTTATTTGCACTTGGTGCTCTTGTCCTGGCATCACTGTAAGAAGAATATCCCTGGGTAGTAGTCACTGCCCTCCCCAACTTGGCTCAGAATGGAACATTTAAAGTAGTGTCATCCTAAACAGCTGATAAATCCATGAGTGTGAGAGTAAGTGATTATTGTTAAGCTATTGAGTTTTGGGGTGGTTTCTTATGCAGCATTATTGGCAATAACTGATAGTCTTTGCATCTTTAAAATTTGTTTCATTAAGCAGTTAATGGATAATACTTTTTCTTATTATAGGAATAGGCAACCTCCTTTTTTCCTACTTGCAATTTTAATTAGGGTTAAAGTTCAGGTGACAGTCGATGTACTCCTATAGATTCCCTTAGAGCAGCCTGATGTTCACTTCTACTTTCACTGTTATTCTGAGTAGGCACAAAAATTATTTTGGTTTCATTCCCATATATTCTCCTTTCTGTATTATAGGTTCTAATGGTTTAGCTAGTGCTCTGGAAGGTGCCCTGGGCAGGTGGGGAAGGTTAAGATGACCTAACTCCAATTTTTCCTGACTCTGTGTCAGGCTGAGGAGCTTCATTTTTATGTAGATATTTGATTTTCGTGTAAGATTTTGTTAGGAAGAGTATTTTTTTTTTAGGAAATTGAATACTGTTGCTATAAACACACTTGTACATTCGTACCATGAAATAATATTCATCAATATAAAGGAATGAACTATTGATACAACAACCTGGATGGATCTCAGGGGAATTATGCTGAGTGAAAAAAACTAATCTCAAAAGGTTACATACTGTATGGTTCTATTTAGATAATATTTTTGAAACAACAAACTTATAGAGATGTAGAACAGCTTAGTGACGGCCAGGGTTTAGGAATGGGGGTGTATGTGAAGGTTGTGTGTGGCTCTAATGGGGTAGCATGAGAGAGCCTCTTGGTGATGGAACAGGTTTTTGTTTTTTTTTTAAAGGCTTTATTTATTTGAGGGGCGCCTGGGTGGCTCAGTCGTTAAGCATCTGCCTTCGGCTCAGGTCATGGTCCCAGGGTCCTGGGATCGAGCCCCGCATCGGGCTCCCTGCTCAGTGGGGAGCCTGCTTCTCCCTCTCCCTCTGCCTCTCCCCCTGCTTGTGTGCTCTCTCTCACTGTGTCTCTCTCTGTCAAATAAATAAAATCTTTAAAAAAAAAAAGATTTTATTTATTTGAGACAGAGAGAGAGCATGAGCCAGGGGAGGGGCAAAAGGAGAGGGAGGGGGCTCTCAAGCAAACACCATGCTGAGCACAGAGCCTGACCTGGGGCTCGATCTCCTGATCCTGAAATCATGACCTGAGCTGAAATCGAGAGTTGGACACTTAACTGACTGAGCCACCCAGATGCCCCAGTGATGAAATAGTTCTTGATTGTGGTGATGATCACATGAAACTATCCAGGTGATAAAATTGTGCACACATGTGAATGCGTTCGCACACATACACACACCCACACACCCACAAATGCTTGTAAAACTTACAAAATCTGAATAATAAGTTCTGTGGGTTTGTGTCAGTATCAGTTTCCCAGTTTTGATCCTATACTATAATTATATAAGATTACCGTGGTAGGAAGCTGGATGAAAAATGCACAGGATCTCCCTGTACTTTTTTTTTTTTTTTTGACTACTTCCTGTGAGTATATAATTATTTCAGAATTAAAAGTTAAAGATCAAAAGCAGTGCCATGATCAGAGCTAATATTAGAGGAAAAGAAAGAATTCTTTGCTGTTATCAAGTGATTTATTTGAAAGAAATGAGTGAATATTGACATTTTATTGTGCAATTTATTCATCTTTGATAATCTGAGATGTTCCTTAGAGAAAAGTGAAAGTGACTAAAGAGTGTGTATGTGTGTTTATTCAGTTCTATCTAATGGAATTTATTTAGAAGAGTCTCACAAAAGAGCCCATTTTTTTCTTAAAGATTTTATTTATTTATTTGACAGAGAGAGACCCAGCAAGAGAGGGAGCACAAGCAGGGGGAGCCAGAGAGGGAGAAGCAGGCTTCCCGCAGAGCAGGGAGCCCGATATGGGGCTCGATCCCAGGACCCTGGGATCATGACCTGAGCCGAAGGTAGACACGTAACCATCTGAGCCATCCAGGCACCCCTTAAAGATTTTATTTATTTATTTGACAGAGAGAGACACAGCGAGAGAGGGAACACAAGCAGGGGGAGTGGGAGAGGGAGAGCAGGCTTCCCGCCCAGCAGGGAGCCCGATGTGGGGCTCAATCCCAGGACCCCGGGATCATGACCTGAGCCGAAGGCAGACGCTTACCGACTGAGCCACCCAGGCGCCCCAGAAAAGCAGTATTTTCCAGCTGGTTTGTAGTGTGTACTGACATAAAGGGGCCAGAAGTGCAAAAAAGGAAGACGGCAAGTGGGCCTGGAGCAATCAAAAGATGAGGAGCTGCAGACGCTGAAGCCCTGTGTGGTGACCCGTGGCTGTACTCAGAGGCAGGTCTGATCTACTGCGGAGATGTCACTGAACCGAAGGGCGTTTGGCTAACCAAAGCTGCCCGGCCGCTCGCCCGGAAGCACCCGTTGTCGTAGCAGCACAGGCGCCTGCCAGCAACTGCCGCACACTGGGAGCCCCAGCCTTTCTTTTTCTTCAGCTTCCTCCGTTCCCTTCCCTGCCTAACAGGAAGCCACCTGGCAACACAGTAGAAACACAGTTTGATGTCTCCCAGCCCCAAGATGTTCAGAATAGCACATTGAAGGGTAAAGTGACTTTATCGTCAGTAACTCGCTCTCCCTGGAAGAACTCGGAGGCCTGAGCACCACCACAGAGGGATGCATTAGTTACACTCCCGTCTCTTGGGCCTTGGTTTTCACGCCTTTAGAACCACAGAATTGAATTGTTCATGCTCATTTTATGGCATGTTGTCCATGGAAATCATCATGCCCATTTTTTTTCTCCCTTTGTCATCCTCGTCACATATGTCTGCCTTCCATCTTTTATGTAGATACATGGAAATTCTTGAAAGATATGTAATGTTATTCATGGATTAAATTTAAATAAAGGCTGTTGTACGTTCCTCTGTTACACTCAGCCTTATGTTTTTATTTTGTTTTTATTTTTTTATTTTTTTTAAAGATTTTATTTATTTATTTCAGAGAGAGAGAATGAGAGAGAGAGAGAGTACATGAGAGGGGGGAGGGTCAGAGGGAGAAGCAGACTCCCCACCTAGCAGGGAACCCAGTGTGGGACTCGATCCCAGGACTCCAGGATCATGACCTGAGCCGAAGGCAGTCGCTTAACCAACTGAGCCACCAGGCGCCCCAGCCTTATGTTTTTAAAGTAGATCCATGTTGCTACATATAAATTTGGTTCACCATTTCTCAACGCATAGTATTTTTCCATATGTTTATATCACATTTTCTCTTCTCATCTATTTTCCCATTGATGGGCATTTAAGTTGCCTGCTACTATTTTTCACACAATACTGCAATGAACAGCTTTATCCCTGTTTTATTATTCTTCTGTTGAGAGTTTCTGGGATATATACCCAGTGTGGTAGGCAGCCTTTAAAATGGTTCCCAGTGGTTCTTGCCTCCCGATATTCATGCCCTTGTTTAAATTCTTACCCTTTAATGTGGGCTGGACCAAGTGATTCTTTTCTAATGCATAAAATAGGGCAAGTGTGATGAGATGTCACTTCTGAATAGTTTACCAAAGATCTGTGACTTCTGTCTTGCTTGCCATTTCTCATTCTTCTCTGGGGGAAACAAGCTGCTATGTTGTGAACTGCCCTATGGAGAGGTCTGTGTGGTAGGGAACTTACATCTCTGGCCAACAGCTATGTGAGAAAACTTGGAAGCAGTTACTTACCCGCTTACTCTCGTGGTAATTGTAACACAGGTAACCCTTGACTGCAGTCTTTTGAGAAACTCAAACTCACAGGTGCCTAGCCAAACATCTGGATTCCTGACCCACAGAAGCTTTGAGATAATAAGTGTTTGTCATTTTAAGCCTCTAAATCTTGGAGTAATTTGTTACACAGCAATAAGTGACTAATATATCCAGGAACAAGACTGTAGGGTTATAGAATATATGCATACTTAAGTACTGCCAGATTTCTTTCCAACAGAAATACTTGAGAGCTTGTTTCCTCACATTTTCACTAGCACTTGCTAATATCCTTTATATTTTGCCAACCTGATAGGTGTAAAGTGATACCTCATTTTAATTATATTTATTTTATGTATACTGTATTTCATTTCTTTTTTTGGTCAATGCTTATTTCTTTCCTCTTGTGTTGATTTGAAGAAATGTCTTGTGTAAATAGCCCTTGTTGGTTTCAGACATTACAAATATCTTCACTCATTTTATTATTTGTTAAATTTGCAAATGTCCTTCATTAAACAAATCTTTAACTCTGATGTAGTTATGATCATAATTTATTTCTCCTTAAGGTTTGTGCTTCTCTAGATCTTGTTTAAGTAGGACCATTGATGTCCATAATTTAGACTTTTTAAGTCTTTCCTCTAAAAACTCTTGGATGAATTGAAGTGGGTTTAGAACTATGGAAAAAAATTATTTTGTTGCCCATTTCATATGAATTTCCTTTGCTACACCACTGTCAAGTACTTATTTTGCATATAATGTAACTTAACTCATCCACAAATCTGAATGAAAATGACATGTGGTCATGTAGTAAGTAACCTGAGTTAGGTTGATAGGGAAACCTAGAAGTAAATTGATACATTGGTCCCCAAGTTACAGAAACTGTAAGATAAACTCTATTGCAAAATATAGTTTCTGCTTGCTTTCAAAAAAAAGTCCACCAGATGGCACCAGTGCACACTAGGTACTTACAAAATCAGAGGTACTGTTCTCACGCTTCTCTTAAAATCTGCTAAAAATGTATTGACCATGTAATTAAGGAGATAATTCTGACTCCCTACAAATTAGTCTTCAAGAAACTTTTTCTGAGTCTCCAGGTTGGTTGGGTGAGGTGTTTTCCTCTGGAGTCCTGTAGCTAATAGCATTCACCTGATTGCTCTGTAATTATGTACTGGAGTCTATTTCTTCCATTTTATTTATTTATTTTTTTTAAGATTTTATTTAGTTGAGAGAGAGAAAGTATGGGGGGGGAAACGGGCAGAGGCAGAGGGTGAAGCAGACTCCCTGCTGAGCAGGGAGCCCACCCCTATTTCTTCCACTTAGGTAGAGATTGAGACATTTTTAGCCTCAGTATGCCCTAAATAGTGAGGCTGTCATTTTTTTAGTAGTCACTAGGTTATGAGTTAAAACCAGGTTTGGAAGAAGTGAAATCTAAAATGTAGATTTTACAATTTAAATGTATCTTTCAATGCTTATAAATGCAAGTTTGGAGAACTAATGGAGATAAATATTTCATTGTTTTAATTTTATATATTGAATTGATAATGAAAAAATAGTTAACATTATCTGCCTCATTCACTGGACTGATCTAGAAATCCCATTTACTTTTGGGAAATAAACAGAAGAGAAATGTATAGGCCTTGAAAAATAAATTAATGTATTAATCTGTCCAAGGACCATAAAAGTGACTTCCAAGCAAAAGTCTGGACTCCAAATATCAAACTTTCATACCATTTATCCCGAATGGCACTAATGAAATTCAGGCTCTGTGTCTGTGATGTCTAGGTGTCCTAGAAAAGTTTCTATGAGCTCCATCTTTCTTGTGTTTGAAGAGATGATATTTTTTCCTGTGTTATTGATACATTTGAGATAGAGCAGGGACTGGAGTCGGGTCCCCTCCATCCTGACTGCAAAACCCAGGTTCCTTGATAATGGAAACACTATGCCCCTTTGAGTAGCATATCTTGTAGGAATGCGGAAGCAGTATGCTTACCAAGGGGGAGACTTGACTAGGAAGACCGGCGAAGACCAAACCAATCTATGCCAAGGTGGACTCCAGTGCTGATCTTTCACCAACTGTTTCCCTCATTTTAATACTGAAAATCACACCCAGAAGTGGATTTAAACATGCTAATGAGACATGAGATGCATGAGGAAGCATGGGCTGTCCACTGTGCCTGTGCATCCAATTTTTGTATCTCTCTCCACCCCTACATGCTTAACCGGCACTCCTCCCTCTCCTGCCTTAGCCTCTTTAAAAACTTTCCCTGGCCTTTACTTGAGCAGTCAACCTGAAGGACCCTTTCCTTTGTGCTATCTCCCTTGTGCTTGAGCATAGGCCCCAATAAAAGTCTTGCCTGAAATTCCTGCTTGGCCCCAGTCAATTTCGATTGCTTGGAGAGCCCAAGGACCCAAGATGGTAACACATTGAGAGGTCCAGCCAAGCATCAGACTTTCCTGGAAAACATATCACCTGTGGCAGGTTACTTAGTATGCTTTCTCTAGTAAATCTTCCTTTTTAAAAAATGATCAATACCAATATTTGCCAAAGTGTGATTAGTGAAACCATAGTCTTCTTAGAAACTATTTGGGAAAGAAAAGTGTTCTGTTTTAAAGTGTTCTAACATTTTCCTCTTCATTGGTCACATTGCCGTGTTAAAAGATGTGTGACTTCTGTCTTGCTTGCCATTTCTCATTCTTGCAGCTCTACACCGATGATTCTCAGTGGAGAGGTACTGTCCCCTAGGGAATGTTTTATAAATTATAAATTTGTGGGAGTATTTTATTGTCATACTGATTGGCCTAGAGGTTATGGACACTAGCTAGCCTGCAGTGTACAGACAGTCCCACAAAAGCAAGAGCTGTCTCTGGCCCTCTGGGGCTTCCTCTTGTCCTTGTGGCCATGGAGCTGAAAAATCTGTTTATAATTAGGGTAGGTCCTAACTCTGTTTTACATATAAATACAAAGTAATTGTGATTTTTATAATAGACACTGAATGTCTTAGGAGTACAACGACCATGTAAATCCAGGGAGGATTGTATTTTGTTTGGAGCTTTGCCAAGAATTATTTACTATTTTAGAAAAGCACATCATGAGCAAACACCACTGGTTGTATTGAGTCCCTGATACAGCACAACTCTGTAGCCTTGTTTGAGCTGTCATATTCATGATTCTCTCTACAAGTGTCTCACTGCTTATGTCTTTTGGATTAGTTATTCTCAAGCATTTATGTATTAAAATACATATTTTATTGGTGGTGGTCCTTTTGGAAATCGTTTATGTAGGATATGTCTGTGAATTTTGTTTCAGGGTAGTAAGGGAGGTGTTAACAAAGATAATTTATTTACAACAAAGGCACATTGGATCTAATTGGGTTGGGCATCACTATCCTAAGTAGAGAAATCTGGAGAATTTTCTTACCCCAGCATTTGCTAAATTAATTTGATAATAGAACCTTTTTTGTGTATAACATGTTAACGTTAGGGAAAACTGTACTAAGGCAAACCCTGTCATTAATGTAACTTTTTGTAGTACCTTATATTTCTCAGAATGCTTTCACATGCCTTATTACAACTTATTTTAACATTTTATGAGGTCTACAACATAGGTCTTCTCATTCTGTAGATGCAATAGAACAGGAGAATTCAGGTGACTCACCCCAGGACACTCAAAGGTGGGTGACAGAGCCGCAGACGAGAGGCCTGATTCCCTGATCCATGCCCTTTTTTCTGCATCTTATGGCTCTGAAAGTTTGCCAGTCCTAGCAGAGTCCTCTCTCCATCGGTCCATGCCTCTGTAGGCAGGAAGTAGGCAGGAAAGAGGTGGAACTGCGTCGGAGGGGCACTGGGGCAGGTGAGGCATTCCACACCAAGGGCAGCCTGTCCAGTCTGAAGCCCACCAGCTTATTTCCTGATTCCTACTTCTTGCTGTTTGCCTTCCAAGTTCATCACCTTTCTTTTATCGCTAGATCAAAAGGGTGATCAAAGGAAAGGAGAGAAAGTGAAACTGCAGCTCACTGGTTAAAGCTAGCAGAAGGAGTGTGGAATTTGTGATTCAGCATTGCTTTGTATTTGTTTTCTTATTTTCTTCTGTACTTCCCAGGGCTTCTGGTTGGTATTTGCATAACCGACGCTAGTTGAGATCACAGGCCTATAGGATGTCTGTTCTTAAAAGGAAATAATAATGGCAAACAGCTTTTACTGCATGTCAGACATCATTCTAGGTACCTTATGTACATTAATTCATGTAAGCCTTACAAAAACTTTATGAAGTGGGTAATAGGATTATCTCCATTCAGATGAGGAAACTGAGGTGAAAGAGGGTTAAATCACTTATTCCAGGTTATATAGCTAGTAAGTGGTGAAAAAGAGGTCAGTACTTGGCCCCAAGTCATTCAGCTAGTAAATGGCAGAACCAATTGGAATCTGCACGGTCTGGCATCAGAGAAAAGTTTATGGATTACCAAAGAGGAATGGACTGTGGTGTAGTCAGAACATGACAGGTAGAGTCTTACGGTTTTCTTTTAGGATGAGGATTGCAAGGGGCACCTGGCTGCTCAGCTAGTAGAGCATATGACTCTTGAACTTGGGGTCATGAGTTCGAGCCCCACACTGGGGTAGAGTTCACTTTAAAAAAAATGTAATAAATAAATACATAAATAGGATGAGTTGTGAGAACTTTTATTGAGAATTTATAATGAAATTTGAGCTTTGTTTTATTTTTAAGATTTTATTTGAGAGAGAGGTGTGGGGGGCAGAGGGATATGCAGGCTCCCCGCTGAGCAGGGAGCCCGATGCGGGACTTGATCCTGGGACTCTGGGATCATGACCTGAGCCAAAGGCAGACACATAACCAACTGAGCCACCCAGGTGCCTGAGATTTGTTTTTAAATCTAAAAAGAGTGTCATGGTGTAAGAGGTCTTACAAGAAACTTCCTACCTCTAAGTTTCTTTATTTAGGTGTCACAGTCTCTTAAATTCTATCTACTAACATATCAAACCTTTGAGTTTTCTTTGGGTTCAACTGTTACATATATTCTTAAAAGACTAATGTATTAAACTGAGTGACAGAGAGACTTTGTCATTTTGAGCAAAACTAACGGAGTGAGACTAGAGCCTCCTGGCCAGCTACCGTCTTTCTTTCCTTCCTTTTCCTTTCCTCATCTCTTTGGCGTTGCTATGGCTGCACTCCAAATAATATCAGCAGCAAGGTCCACGAAAAATAGATTTAAAAAGAGGAGAAGGACATTTTTATTTGATGCTTGCTGCCAAGTTTCATTAAGCTGTGTTGCTGGGCTTTCCATTTATCCCTCTGTGATTTTGTGTAAGTTTATTACCCATCCAACATGTGGGCCGATGCTTCTTTTCAAGCTTGTGCTAATTGATTACAGAGACCCAAGCCAGAACTTAGACAAGACAAAGCTGCAAGTACAACACCAGGTGGCGAAGGGGGCACATAGCCTGACTGGAGATGATGGTGAGCATGCTGGTGACCAGAAGCGAGGTGTGCTGTGGGCCAGTGGGCATTCCCTGACAGAGTGCCTCCTTGCTCAGGGGTGGGCACCAGGCACTTCCCATATAATGGCAAACAGTTAAAGACTTCACTGGCATCCTTCCTGATTCCTGAATTCAGATTTTTTTTTAAAAGATTTTATTTATTTGACAGAGATACATAGCGAGAGAGGGAACACAAGCAGCGGGAGTGGGAGAGGGAGAAGCAGACTCCCCACTGAGCAGGGAGCCCGATGCGGGGCTCAATCCCAGGACCCTGGGATCACGACCTGAGCCGAAGGCAGACGCTTAATGACTGAGCCACCCAGGCGCTCCCTGAATTCAGATTTTAAAATAAGGCAATATATGGAATTTTTTTACAAGTCTGAATTGTGATGAATTTTTCCTCAGAACTCTCTGAACAAGCATGTCCTATCTACCCTAAACATACACTTATCCAAATTGTGATTTCAGACAAGCCTGATACAAAGATCATTTATTTTATATTCCTCTTACCAGATACAAAAGGGAACACACAGAATAAAGGTGAGTATTATTTGTTTCAGACGCTACCACAAAACATTTTCATAAAGTATGTAGTAGGTATTAAGAAGTTAGGTATTTTGAATGCTGAGAATAGCAATTTGTCACCAGAGAAATACCAGATGGAAAGCAACTCACAGATGAAATCTGGAAATAGCTAAGTAAAATGAGTGGATCACAGTGCTTTTCTAGGTGGCCACACGGCCAGGATTAAGAAACCATGGAACTGGGAATTCTTGGGCTTGACTCCTGATTTGCTATGAAACAGTGGGAGGTCCAGGTAGCCTCTCTGTTAGTGCCTTACTCGCCCACCTTACCAGGGATAATGAGCATTATATACAATGATGAATGGGAAAGTATCTTGAAAACTGAAACTTACATACTACTAAAGAAGCTGTTGTTACTCATCAATTCTAGTTCATAATAGAGATAATTTAAATGAGGCTCATTTTTCCTTTGTGAATGGATTCATTCCTCTGTTATGATAATACTATTGATAATATTTATTTATTTTAAAGATTTTATTTTTTTAAGTAACTTCTCATGGGGCTCGACATGCAACATGGGGCTCGAACTCACAACCCTGAGATCAAGAGTTGCACGCTCCATTGAGTCAGCCAGGGACCCCCCCCAACTTTTTTTTTTTTTTTAAAGATTTTATCTTTTTAAGTAGATAATACTTTTTTACTTAACAAAAACGTGATTTGTCCACAGGCAAACAGTAAGTAGCAATGCTGCAGCTGGAGCCCTGATGAAGTTTGGGGAGATAGACGAATGTCCTGATTCATAGCCTGGGGTGCTTTCCTAGGGTCTCCAGGTCACCTGCATTCAGTGCTGCTTGGGGTCTCATTTCCTTTTAATTATGTATAATTAGCTTCTTGCTCTGTGGAGTTGCTATTTTCTATTCAAGAGAGAGAAACTTCTGGCTTTAATATATCCCCATCACATTCTTACTGGTCATAGACTTTTTCTTTCCATATGGGCATCAGTATCTGGATCCCAGCCTATATCCTGTTGATTGTATAAGTGCTGCAGGTAAGAGGGTATCCCCTAGTTTATGTCTACACATGTGCAGACCAGTCTGGGTCTCCAGGGAAGCTCTATTCTCTGGTGGTCTCAGGAGCTGAGGAATTGCTACAGGAGATCCCTTCCTGGAGTGACCATAGAGAGCCAACCATGTCTAGAGGCTCAGATGGTTCCAGGTACTCTCTGAGGAACCAGACTTGTCCTCGTCCGACTTAGATCCCCAGGGACTGTTCAGAACAGCCCAGAAACCCTGGAGAGAGCCTTAGAACTGATAAGTGTCCTGAGACATTTTCCAGTTTGAGCTGCATGGATCATTAGTCGACCTTTGGGGAGAGTTGCAGTTGTCCCCTTGTGCTCCCCATGGTTCTGACAGGACATCTCAAGTGTGTCCTGGACTCTCTGTGCTAGAGACTGCTGTCAGCAGTTAGCTCTGTCTGCCAGAGGGTCACGAGCCGCCTTGAATGCCACTCTGCTGTCAGGGTGGGGCTGTTGCTCATACAGTCCTAATGTGGTCAGTTTCAATCTCATCATTTTAAGTTTCTTTGAAATACTGCTTCATATTTCAAGACCCAGCTCAAATGTCACTTTTTTTTTCCCCTGCAGGCTCCCAACTTGAACAGAATAAATTACTATACATACATATGCATACTATACCATGCAGTGCCATCTGTGTGCCCTTAGTACTTTATCCATACCTCTAGTGAAACTCTTAACACACAGTGTCTAAAATGGGTCTACTTTTGTGCTTAAAGGGAATTGTAGACTTCTTGAGAGGGAAGACCACATGTAACTCATTTGATCTATTTGTGTATTTGCAGGGCCTCATATCATGATTGGAACATACATGTTTATTGACTTAAATTCTCTTAAAGGACAATGAGATGGAGATCAAAAATAGTACCACTCTTTTCCTGATTAATTATTTCAACAAATTTATCAAGAACCTACTAACATGTTAGACCCTGGCATGTGCTGAAGAAGCAATTAGGAATGAGACACACAGAGCTTTTGTAGTCTTGTAGTCTTCTCTGTTTTCATGCCATGTTGCCCCAGTGGTGGTGAGCTCAGCCACACTGTTCCTTCTCACTCATCCAGAACGAGGAAAGGTGCTGCTGATGCTGATGGTAGGAACAGCAGACAGGGAGGAGAACTGTACCCTCCCCTTCTGACTGTGTTCATAATTGTAGCATGTCCAACCATCGTCTTCTCTTCCCAGCTCTCCCCAAGGGGAACTCTAGATGAGCTCAAGAGTGGTGGAGAATGACAGGTTGGGTCCTAGGAGCCTGGGCTTGACATCCTAGAGTAAATACTTAGGACGAATGGAGCCAGAGAGTAAGGAGGGAATCAAATCAGAGAAGCCAAGTCCATTTCAAATCCAAAGGGCAAGCATGAGATAGAAAACAGGGGACAGAGTTCAAAGTTTAGAAGAAATACTGGACAAGGATGAAGCTGAAAGTTGAAGAAATGGAGCTGGAGGTTAAGAGTTAGGTAGTTGATGGATCCAATAGTTTTGTGGTAAAGAGAGCTGGGATGCCTATAGTTTTCTGTTCTTGAATTGCCCAGCTTGCTGAGAGATACAGGGCTGCTCTGGGGAGTGATGTCAGCTTTATGGTTGACTAAGATCCCCCTCGTTTGTGTCTCTCTCCCAACAACAACAATTTAACCTCCATCAGAGTGCCTTGGTAGGAGCTTTGGTACCCAGTAGCATATGCCACGGGATCTGGGAAGAGTCTTGCCCATCTGTGTACAGGTAATAGGCATATGGACGTTGGTCCCGGCTGTGGACTCTGTAGTGACCTAGCCTCTTTTGGCTGCAGTCCAGGAGCCCCTGGAAAACACTGTCCTTGACAATCATCCACAAACAAAAGAGCCAAGTTTCAGTGGAGAAGTGCCAGCATGGCATTGAAACAAACAAACAAACAAACAAACAAAATAGGAGTTTGGATGCATTGGAAGGGTAAGAGGAACAGTTTGACTTTACCTGTATCACTCCTCCCCCGAGGCAATTCAGCTTAGGGCCAAGAGAGATCTTCTTGGCCTGTGATCTCTCCTGTGGAGGGAAAGGAATATGTGAGTGAGCATCTGGTTTCCCCAGCTGTGTGGGACCCTGCCACAGAGGCTCATTTCTCTCTCACCCTATCCAGAGTACTAAGTCATGAACTCCATGACTGGGGGTGGCAGGGGGTAGGAAAAAGCTGGGAGGGCAGCAAATTGAACTCTTGGGGGGCATTAAAGGGACATGAATGCTAGTGGATCCCTTCATTTGGCCCATAGGCACCCCCAGTGCTCTGCATGCTTCAATGCCCCCCACTGTGAGTGCATTTCTTAGCATAAACCTTACAGGCCAGGAGTGAGTGGGATGATATATTCAAAGTGCAAGAAGAAAACCGGTCAATCAAGAATACTGTATCTAGCAAAGTTACCCTTCAGAAAAGAAGGAGAGATAGAAAGTTTAACAGACAAACAAAAGCTGAAGGAATTTATCACCAATAGACCTGCCTTACAAGAAATGCTGAAAGGAGTTCTTCCAGCTGAAGCAAAAGGATGCTAATTAGTAATATGAAAATAGACAACACACTGGTAAAGCTAAGTGTATAGTCACATTCAGACCATTCCTAATACTGTAGAATCGTGGTATGTTAACACTTTAGTATAAGGTCCAAGGACAAGAGAACTAAAAATAACTATGGCTACTATCATTTGTTAATGAATATATAATATAAAAAGGTAAATTATAACATCAAAAACAAAAGGAGGGGGAAAAGTGGACCTTTTGTATGCAATTGAAGTTGCTTTCAGCTTAAAATGGACTGTTTCGGTTACAAGATATTTTATGTAAGCCTCATGGTAACGACAAAGCAAAAATCTATAGTAGATTCACAGAAGATAGGGGAATCGGCAGAGTACCACAGAAAATCAATTCACAAAGGTAGGCAGAAAGAAAGGAAAAAAGGAACAATGAAACTATAAACCAGCCAGGAAGTAATAAACAAGATGGCATTAGTAAGTTCTTACCTACCAATAATTACTCTAAATGTAAATGGATTGAATTCACCAATCAAAAGACAGAGTGGCTGAGTGGATAAAAAGACAAGACCCAACTGCATTCTACCTACAAGAGACTCACTTCAGCTTTAAGGATGCACATAGACTCAAAGTGAAGAGATGGAAAAAGATATTTAATGCAAGTGAAAACTAAAAGAGAACAGGAGTAGCTGTACTTATATCAGCAAAATAGACTTTAAGCCATAAGTGGTAACAAGAAACAAAAGGTCATTATATAATTATAAAGGGGTCAGTTCATCAACATGATATTACAATTATATGTACCCTCATCATTGGAGCACCTAAATATATTAAGCAAATACTACTGAAGGGAGAAATAGACAGTGATACAATAATAGTAGGGGACTTCAATACCCCACCTTCGACAATGGATACAGACAGAAAATCAGTGTGGAAACTGAACTTGAACTGTATATACTTCAGACCAAATGGACCTAACAGACATATACAGAATGTTTCACCCAACAGAAGCACAATACACATTCTTGTCAAGTGTACAAGAAACATTCTTCAGGATAGATCATATGATAAGTCACAAAACAAATCTTAGCAAATTTAAGAATATTGAAATCTTAAGTATCTTTCCTGACCACAATGGTATGAAACTAGAAATCAATAACAACAGAATAAAATACAAAAATTAACAAATATATGGAAATTAATATGCTAGTGAACAACCAATGGATCCAAGAAATCAAAAGCAAAATAAAAAATCTTCAAACAAAAATGGAAACAGTATACCAAAACCTATGGGATGTGATAAAGGCAGTTCTAAGAGGGAAGTTAATCGCAGTAAAGACCTACATTAAGAAAAAAGAAAGATCTTTATCTAATTTTACACCTCAAACAAGTACAAAAAGAAGAACAAACCAAGCCCAAAGTTAGGAGAAGGGAGGAAATAACAGAGCAGAAATGAATGAAATAGAGACTAGAAAAACAATAGAAAAAGTCAATGAAACTGAATTGGTTTTTGTGAAAAGATAAAAGCGTTGGAGGCGTTAACTAATGCTCCTGTAATATAATCACATCATGGTATATATAAGCGTATCAAATCAACATATTGTATACCTTAAACTTGTTATATGTTATATAACATGTATGTTATATGTTAATTCAATGGTTGAATGTTACATGTTATATTCACAATGTTATGTGTAAATTCACAATGTTCTATGTTAATGTTCTATGTTAATGCAATGGTGCCCAGTTTTTTGGGTGCAAGAGAAGAATTGTAAAATGCGGTCCCTGTCCCTTAAGCTATAGAGCTTAGCTGTGAGAAAAGAATCACACTTAAAAAAAAAAGAAAGAATGGAGTAGTTGAGGTTGAATTGAACTAAGGGTCGGAAGACTGGAGTAGAGGCCCAAGCGGAAAGAGGTTGGGCTGGTGTGAGCTGAGGACATGGGATGGCTTTGTGGGCCGTGAAGCAAGGTGCTTTCACAACCATCCATTCATGCCACACAGTTCTCTCTCGTGTTGGGAACCTCAGTGAGGTCTGTGCTCAGGCCACAATTGACATGAACAAAGATAAGGACAACCCCAGAATGCTCAGAATGCGGCCTTAGTCAATCCAACTTTCTTTTTCTGAATACCTTATAAAGAAATCTCATTTATCATGGAAATATTCTTAGCTCTCATACTGCAGCCATGGGAAAGCCAAAACCTCCCCACACCTTTCAGTTTGGCTAAAAAGTGGTGTACAGAAATGGCAACTGCTTGAGTTTGGCCTATCACCACAAGTGGATGACACGGGTCAATCTGCCTCTGGGACTGGGAAGTTTCCCAGCTCCACCTGGAGCTTGACTCACCTCGTTGATCTGTTGACTTCTGTTATTCTTTCTGAGGCATGTTTTCTTTCTGCTGGATTGCCTTCTACTGATTGAAAAGATGGCTGCTAACTGCAGAGGCCTGTGCAGACATGGAACTATTAGTGCTAAGTGGGAGCCCCACGTGTCCTGGTGTCTCTCCCCAAGGTCTGCACATTTAACACTTGCCTTTGTGTTAGGAAGCATAGGATTTTGAGTTCCTTTGATGCATGAAATAAGATGTCCTCATTAATAACTGGCTTTCCTGTCCTTGCTTTGCTGTCAGGAGAGAACTGGATGATAACACCTGTGATTTATTTGGACTGGCTCCATTAAGAACTGACAGAGTGATGATTTGATTCCAATAATGCTTTATTCTTACTCCACATTTTGACTATTCCATCTAGCTGTGCCCCTGCTGAAAGTGACTCTTAATCGCTGATTCTGAACTCACCCTAAGGATATAAAACAGTACATGCCACCTAAAATCTGCGGGGAATTACCTTTGTTACCAAAAAGTTTCATAAGACATCCAAAGTCTTTCTCAAATTATTACCAGATGATTGAAAAGTCCAGACAATTTACAGGCTCACTTTTTGACTGACTTACCCTTACAGGTGTTTCAAAGGGACCTTTGCAATTGACTATACAGTGATAAATTTGTTCATTGATTCATTCAACACGTATTTATTGGGACTTTACACGTCATGCCCTCTTCTAGGTGTTGGGAATAGAGCAGTGAATAAAACAGAAACCTGCCTTCATTTAGTGGAGGACAAGAGACAAAAAACAAAGGAAATAATGTGATTGGTTATTTGAGCATGAGAAGGAGGAAAAATGAATTGGGGCAGAAGATCTCAGGCTGCTACTTTGCAGGAGATGAGTAGGGAAAGCAGCTCAGTTTATTTTAAATAGTGTTGTTTGGAAACTCACTGAGAAAGTGATATTAAGAGCAAAGTCTTAAAGGAGGGTTAGGAGTGAGCCCCCTGTGGGGAGAATGTGCCAGGCAGAGGAAGCAATGGGTACAGGGGCCCTCTGGTAAGAAGTATCTGCTATGTTTCAAACCAGGCTCATGGTAACATTAGTACACACAGGCCCTCTACGCGCCAGACACTATTCTAAAGGCTTTGCATCTGTTATCTCATTTAATCCTCCATGTTTCCCCAGTCCGCATTTCTAAATGAAGAAACTGAGGCACAGACAGAAAACTTGCCCAAGATTCCCCAGCTGGAAAGTGGTGGAACCCAGGCAGTCTGCCTGTAGAGTCTGCATGCTCCATCACACTCTTCTGCTGTGTAATATTTAATCCTTTGCAGATGCACTGTGCCACTTTGCTCTCAGGAGAAAATATTTTCCTGATCCTAATGTTGGCATTAGTTGTGCTGGCCTTGAGCTGTGGGTTATTTTCAATCTAATGAACACTGTGATCTGTGACAATTGCTGATCATGATTTTATATTGGCCATTGAATATTTAGAGGTCCACTCATTTTTCCTGCTTCATGTTCTATTTTGTCTATCATTATGAACTACCTTATATCCCTTCAGATATAGGGAATGGTGAATGAATAGAAATACATCTTAAAAGAAGGCTCAAGGTACTTAGCACTTTGGTACTGGGAAGCAAGCAGCCCTAGGTCTGGGGAAAGCCACCTTCCAGCTGGTCCTTGCACCACTGGGATTCCCATTTCTCCATTCTCCCAGCCATGGCCTTTTTCCCATTGCTCATACTCAGGGTTCCCTCTGGAGCTGATGGAGAAAGAAAGAATAGTCTTCTCTCTGAAACCCCAGCCCTGACTAATGCAGTCCATCTGGCAGTTAGAAGCCGAGACTGAGATCAGACAAACAGTTCATACCTTGACCACCACCTATCTGGTGTCTTGGTCCTTGGCATCTTCACCTGTAAAACGAGGATCAAAATTAGAGTTGTGAGGATGAAATAGGATAATGTTCACACATAAAGTGCATACTACAGAGCTGATGCATATAAACACTATGGAAATCTTAGCTGTTATTACTATTAGTTACTCTTCCTTAAAAACAAAAAACCAGGGGCACCTGGGTGGCTCAGTCAGCTAAACATCGATTCTTGATTTCAGTTCAGGTTATGATCTTAGGTCAGGATCTCAGGTTCATGAGATGGAACCCTGCATCTGTGCTCGGTGTGGGGCCTGCTTAAGATTCTCTCTCCCTCTCCCTCTGCCCCCCAACCCCATGATCCCTTGTTCTGTCTTTAAAAAACAAAACAAAACAAAACAAAAGCCACCGGGCTTAGTTGACCTCTTTCTCCATTTTACCCTGTCAGATGCCCTGTGGGGCCTCTCTGTGGTACTGATTTCTCACATCTTGGATCCCGAAATAAATATAGCCTATTGGAAACAAAATAAAACAAATGTGAATAGCAAATAAAACCAACAAGCACAGCCAGATTCCAGCTTACTAAAAGCCTCAGTCATGCTAAAGATAGGGAGAGCTTTGAAGAGATGCCATAGGAGAGAGGAGAGAGGACAAGGACAGGAGCTGTGTTGTAATTACCTCTGCTTTGTAGGCTGGTCCTCCTCCCCCAAACCCCTTTCAATTGCTCAAGAAAAGTCTATGCTTCTCACAAAATAGGCGTTGACTTTTTTAGGATTGCTTCAAATTCTGCAAGAAGAAAGTGATCCCACTAAAGAGGCTTAAAAAGTCCAATGAAATATTTCATTAATTGTGTTAAAGAAAGCCTTTTTCAAACCGCCTTACATGCTTGATAGATTTTTTTTGTCTCATGAGATTGTTGAACCCTAACCTTTGTGGAGTGGTGTGGTGCTGTGGGAAGAACCTATGCACTGGGCCTGACTCCCAGCTGTGCAGTTGCAGGCTGTGTAAGAGGTTCAGTCGAGGCCACAGGGCCCTCGTCTATAAAAGGGGGATAATACCTACCACACAAGGCTGTTGACAGGATGAAATGGCATGGCTGTGGGAAAGCTCCTGGCAGGACACAGGTTTTCAGGGATGTTAGTCTGATTTTTTGGAAGCCTTTCCTTCATTATTTTACTTTCTGCCACATCATTAAAACTGCTTAATTATTCAGGATTTTTACATCTTGTTTTTGGATTAGCAAAGCCCTTTGCTAATAGGTCTGTTTCCTGCTGACTTTTATAAAATTACAATGTAACTGCCTATTGGCTTGTCAATGATAAGAAATAGCAGGTGATTCAACCTCAATATTGCTGAATGCCTTAATAAAGTGGTTATAAAAAACTTTGAAACTGTAGTTAATGGAACTTTATTTTTTGAAATTTATTTCATCTATGGACAGATTTTGCAACTTGATAGCTTTCTTATTTTTGAGGTTTATTTTTTCTGATGATGAAATTATCACAAAAATGTGAAGATAGAATAAAATCACTCATAATTCTTTTGCCCAGAAAAACACTATTAACTTTTTTTTTTTAAGATTTTTTATTTATTTATTTGACAGAGAGAGAGAGAGAGAGTGAGAGCAGGAACACAAGCAGGGGGAGTGGGAGAGGGAGACGGAGAAGAAGGCTTCCCACCGAGCAGGGAGCCCAATGCGGGACTCAATTCCAGGATCCTGGGATCATGACCTGAGCCGAAGGCAGACGCTTAACGACTGAGCCACCCAGGCGCCCCCACTATTAACTTTTTATTCCTTTTTATATGCATAGTTCCTTGTATGACTCTTTCCACCTAAAAGTATATCATAAGTACTCTCCTATATTGCTAACATTTAATTTACTTTCATAACAGATATACTATGATCAACACAATCATTTTCCTAGTTTAGATATTAAAGTTCTCTGAAACTACCCTGCAAGAAATGTTTTGGAATGGGAGGAGGAGCAAGATGGCAGAAGAGTAGGAGACCTAAATTTCGTCTGGTCTCAGGAATTCAGCTGGATAGGGATCAAACCATTCTGAACACCTACGAACTCAATAGGAGATCAAAGAAAAGAATAGCAGCAACTCTCTGAACAGAGTTGCTGAACAGAAAAGCAACCACTTTCTGGAAGGTCGGACATGTGGAGAAGTGAATCTGAGGCGATATTCAGGAAGATAGACGGCGGGGCCAATATTCTGTTGGCCGCTTCTGGCGAGTGATAGAAACCCAGAGCACAAAATCGGAACTTTTAGAAGTCTGCTCAGCTGAGGGACGTCGCTCCAGTGGCTGAGCGGGGGGTGGAACCCTCGCTGTGACAGTGTGGTCTCAGGACCCTCAGGGTCACAGAAAGACCGGGGTTGCCTGAGTGCGGTAGAGCTCCCAGGTATGGGAGCAGGGAAGCTGGCTGCAGAGATGGAGCCGAGGAGCGGGATCTCAGCTCGGGGTTGCCATAAACTGTGATCCATGGCATAGTCAGACCACTGCTCCTCCAGCAGGGACCCAGTAAGTGGCAGATCTGGGGAGACTCCCCTTCCTCCCCTGGGAGAAGTGGCGCAGGAGCGCACTGCAGGGATCTGCTGGGTTTGGAGACTCCAAACAGGGTCGTGTGCCAGAGATAGAAATGCTTGGTCACAGGCCAGGTGAGCACAGAGTGTGACTGGAGACCGGGGAGACGAGAGTGATTGACTGCTTTTCTCTGGGGCTCACTGAGGAGTGGGGCCCTGAGTTCTCGGCTCCTCTGGGGTGGAGATTGGGAGGCCGCCATTTTCACTCTCATCCTCCAAAGCTGTACCGAAAGCTTGCAGGGAACAAAAGCTCCCGAGAGCAAACCCTAGCAGATTACTTAGCCTGGACCCAGCAAGGGCGGGGCAATTCCACCTCCAGCAAAGACATTTGGGAACCACGACAACAGGCCCCTCCCCCAGAAGATCAGCAAGAACAGCCAGCCAAGACCAAGTTTACTGATCAATGAGAATGGCAGAACTCCAGAGCCAGGGGACTACTGCACATAGAATCCATGGCTTTTTTACCATGATTCTTTAGTCTTTCAAAGTTAATTCTTTTTTTTTTAACTTTCTTTCTTTCTTTTTTTTTTTTGAATTTTTCTTTTTCCCTTTTTCAACCAACATCTTATCAATCCCTTTTTAAAAAAATCTTTTTTATTTTTCATTATTAGAGTCATATTCTATCCCTTCATAGTAGTTAAAGTTATTTTTGGTACATATATATAAGTTGTTCTCTCTTTAAAATTTTGGGATACAGTTTCTTCTAACAGACCAAAATATACCCTAAATCTCTAGTGTATGGCTTTGTTCTAGTCTCCTGCCTGATCACATTATCTACTCCCCCCCTTTTTTTTAAATCCTCTTCTTTCTTTTTTCAACGAACTTCTTATCAATTCCTTTTATAAAATCTTCTATAATTTTCATCTTTACAGTCATATTCCATCCCTTCATTGTATTTACCCTTCTTTTTGTACATATGTAAGTTTTTCTTTCTTTAAAAATTTGGGAGGCACTTTCTTTTAACAGACCAAAATACACCCAAAATCTAGTGTGTGGCACTGATCTATGCACCAGCCTGATCATATTTGATCATATTCTGTTTTCTTTGTTTGTTGTTTTTATCTTTATCTTTTTCTTTCTTTTTTTCTTTTTTCTTTCTTTCCCTTTCTTTTCCCCCGGTTTCAAGTCTCTTCTGATTTGTTTAGTGTGTATTTTTCTGGGGTCGTTGTTACCCTGTTAGCATTTTGTTCTTTCATTCATCTATTCTGTTCTGGACAAAATGACAAGATCGGAAAAGTCACCTCAAAAAAAAGAACAAGAGGCAGTTCTGACTGCTAGGGACCTAATCAATACGGACATCAGTAAGATGTCGGAACTAGAGTTCACAATGATGATTATAAAGATACTAGCTGGGCTTGAAAAAAGCATAGAAGATACTAGAGAAGCCCTTTCTGGAGAAATAAAAGAACTAAAATCTAACCAAGTCGAAATCAAAAAGGCTATTAATGAGGCGCAATCAAAAATGGAAGCTCTAACTGCTAGGATAAATGAGGCAGAAGAGAGAATTAGTGATATAGAAGACCAAATGATGGAAAATAAAGAAGCTGAGAAAAAGAGAGATAAACAACTACTGGGTCACGAGGGCAGAATTCGAGAGATAAATGATACCATAAGACGAAACAACATTAGAATAATTGGGATCCCAGAAGAAGAAGAAAGAGAGGGACAGAAGGTATATTGGAGCAAATTATAGCAGAGAACTTCCCTAATTTGGGGAAGGAAACAGCCATCAAAATCCAGGAGGCACAGAGAACTCCCCTCAAAATCAATAAAAATAGGTCAACACCCTGACATCTAATAGTAAAACTTACAAGTCTCAGAGACAAAGAGAAAATCCTGAAAGCAGCTCGGGAGAAGAGATATGTAACCTACAATGGTAGAAACATTAGACTGGCAATAGACCTATCCACAGAGACCTGGCAGGCCAGAAAGGACTGGCATGATATATTCAGAGCACTAAACAAGAAAAATATGCAGCCAAGAATACTATATCCAGCTAGGCTGTCATTGAAAATAGAAGGAGAGATAAAAAGCTTCCAGGACAAAGAAAAACTAAAGGAATTTGCAAACATGAAACCAGCCCTACAAGAAATATTGAAAAGGGTCCTCTAAGCAAAGAGAGAGCCTAAAAGTAACATAGACCAGAAAGGAATACGGACAATATACAGTAACAGTCACCTTACAGGCAATACAGTGGCACTGAATTCATATCTTTCATTAGTTACCCTAAATGTAAATGGGCTAAATGCCCCAATCAAAAGACACAGGCTCTCAGATTGGATAAAAAATAAGACCCATCAATATGCTGTCTGCAAGAGACTCATTTTAGACCCAAAGACACCCCCAGATTGAAAGTGAGGGGGTGGAAAACCATTTACCATGCTAATGGTCACCAAAAGAAAGCTGGGGTGGCAATCCTTATATCAGACAAATTAGATTTTAAACCAAAGACTGTAATAAGAGATGAGGAAGGACATTATATCCTACTTAAAGGGTCTATCCAACAAGAAGATCTAACAATTGTAAATACCTATGCTCCTAACATGGGAGCAGCCAATTGTATAAGCCAATTAATAACAAAAGCAAAGAAACAAATCGACAACAATGCAATAATAGTGGGGGACTTTAACACCCCCCTCACTGAAATGGACAGATCATCTAAGCAAAAGATCAACAAGGAAATAAAGACTTTCAATGACACACTGGACCAAATGGACTTCACAGATATATTCAGAACATTCCATCCCAAAGCAACAGAATACACATTCTTCTCAAGTGCCCATGGAACATTCTCCAGAATAGATCACATCCTAGGTCACAAATCAGGTCTCAACTGGTACCAAAAGATTGGGATCATTCCCTGCATATTTTCAGACCACAATGCTTTGAAACTAGAACTCAATCACAAGAGGAAAGTCGGAAAGAACTCAAATACATGGAGGCTAAAGAGCATCCTACTAAAGAATGAATGGGTCAACCAGGAAATGAAAGAATTTAAAAAATTCATGGAAACCAATGAAAATGAAAACACAACTGTTCAAAATCTTTGGGATGCAGCAAAGGCGGTCCTAAGAAGAAAGTATATAGCAATACAAGCCTTTCTCAAGAAACAAGAAAGGTCTCCAATACACAACCTAACCCTACACCTAAAGGAGCTGGAGAAAGAACAGCAAATAAAGCCTAAACCCAGCAGGAGAAGAGAAATAATAAAGATCAGAGCACAAATCAATGAAATAGAAACCAAAAGAACAGTAGAACAGATCAACGAAACTAGGAGCTGGTTCTTTGAAAGAATTAATAAGATTGATAAACTCCTGGCCAGACTTACAAAAAGAAAAGAGAAATGACCCAAATAAAGAAAATCATGAATGAAAGAAGAGAGAGCACAACCAACACCAAAGAAATACAAACAATTATAAGAACATATTATGAGCAACTATATGCCAGCAAATGAGATAATCTGGAAGAAATGGAAGCATTCCTAGAGATGTATCAACTACCAAAACTGAACCAGGAAGAAATAGAAAACCTGAACAGACCTATAACCACTAAGGAAATTGAAGCAGTCATCAAAAATCTCCCAACAAACAAGAGCCCAGGGCCTGATGGCTTCCCAGGGGAATTCTACCAAACATTTAAAGAAGAATTAATACCTATTCTTCTGAAACTGTTCCAAAAAATAGAAATGGAAGGAAAACTTCCAAACTCATTTTATGAGGCCAGCATTATCTTGATCCCAAAACCAGACAAAGACCCCATCAAAAAGGAGAATTACAGACCAATATCCTTGATGAACATGGATGCAAAAACGCTCACCAAAATACTAGCCAATAGGATCCAACAGTACATTAAAAGGATTATTCACCACGACCAAGTGGGATTTATCCCTGGGCTGCAAGGTTGGTTCAACATCCACAAATCAATCAACGTGATACAATACATTAAGAAAAGAAAGAACAAGAACCATATGATCCTCTCAATAGACGCAGAAAAAGCATTTGACAAAGTATAGCATCCTTTCTTGATCAAAACTCTTCTGAGTATAGGGATAGAGGGTACATACCCCAATATCATAAAAGTCATCTATGAAAAACCCACAGTGAATATCATTCTCAATGGGGAAAAACTGAGAGCTTTCCCCCTAAGGTCAGGAATATGGCAGGGATGTCCACTATCACCACTGCTATTCAACATAGTACTAGAAGTCCTAGCCACAGCAATCAGACAACAAAAAGAAATCAAAGGCATCCGAATCGGCAAAGAAGAAGTCAAACTCTCACTCTTTGCAGATGATATGATACTTTATGTGGAAAACCCAAAAGACTCCACCCCAAAACTGCTAGAACTCATACAGGTATTCAGTAAAGTGGCAGGATATAAATTCAATGCACAGAAATCAGTGGCATTCCTATACACCAACAACAAGACAGAAGAAAGAGAAATTAAGGAGTCGATCCCATTTACAATTGCACCCAAAACCATAAGATACCTAGGAATAAATCCAACCAAAGAGGCAAAGGATCTGTACTCAGAAAACTATAAAATACTCATGAAAGAAATTGAGGAAGACACAAAGAAATGGAAAAACGTTTCATGCTCATGGATTGGAAGAACAAATATTGTGAAGATGTCAATGCTACCTAGAGCAATCTACACATTCAATGCAATCCCTATCAAAATACCATCCACTGGGGCGCCTGGGTGGCTCAGTTGGTTGAGCAATTGCCTTCGGCTCAGGTCATGATCTTGGAGTCCCGGGATCGAGTCCCGCATCGGGCTCCCTGCTCAGCGGGGTGTCTGCTTCTCCCTCTGACCCTCCCCCCTCTCATGTGCTCTCTCTCTCCTCTCATCCTCTCTCTCAAATAAATAAAATTAAAAAAAAAATACCATCCACTTTTTTCAAGGAAATGGAACAAATAATCCTACAATTTGTGTGGAACCAGAAAAGACCCCGCATAGCCAGAGGAAGGTTGAAAAAGAAAAGCACAGCTGGTGGCATCACAATTCCAGAATCCAAGCTCTATTACAAAGCTGTAATCATCAAGACAGTATGGTACTGACATAAAAACAGACCCAGAGATCAATGGAACAGAATAAGAGAGCCCAGAAATGGACCCTCAACTCTATGGTCAACTAATCTTTGACAAAGCAGGAAAGAATCTCCAATGGAAAAAAGACAGTCTCTTCAACAAATGGTGTTGGGAAAATGGGACAGCCACATGCAGAAGAATGAAACTGGACCATTTCCTTACACCACACACAAAAATAGACTCCAAATGGTTGAAAGACCTCAATGTGAGACAGGAGTCCATCAAAATCCTAAAGGAGAACACAGGCAGCAACCTCTTCAACCTCAGCCCCAGCAACTTCTTCCTAGACACATCGCCAAAGGCAAGGGAAGCAAGGGCAAAAATGAACTATTGGGACTTCATCAAGGTGAAATGTCCTTTGCACATCAAAGGAAACAGTCAACAAAACCAAAAGACAACCTACAGAATGGGAGAAGATATTTGCAAATGACATATCAGATAAAGGGCTAGTATCCAAAATCTATAAAGAACTTATCAAACTCAACACCCAAAGAACAAAGAATCCAATCAAGAAATGGGCAGAAGACATGAACAGACATTTTTCCAAAGAAGACATCCAAATGGCCAACAGACCCATGAAAAAGTGCTCAACATCGCTCGGCATCAGGGAAGTCCAAATCAAAACCTCAATGAGATACCACCTCACACCAGTCAGAATGGCTAAAATTAACAAGTCAGGAAATGACAGATATTGGCGGGGTTGCGGAGAAAGGGGAACCCTCCTACACTGTTGGTGGGAATGCAAGCTGGTGCAGCCACTCTGGAAAACAGTACGGCGGTTCCTCAAAAAGTTGAAAATAGAGTTACCCTATGATCCAGCAATTGAACTACTGGGTATTTACCCCAAAGATACAAATGTAGGGATCCGAAGGGCTACGTGCACCCCGATGTTTATAGCAGCAATGTCCACAAAACTATGGAAAGAGCCAAGATGTCCATTGACAGATGAATGGATAAAGAAGATGTGGCATATATATACAATGGAATATTATGCAGCCATCAAAAGGAATGAAAGCTTGCCAGTTGCAACGACATGGATGGAACTGGAGGGTGTTATGCTGAGCGAAATAAGTCAATCAGAGGACATGTATCATATGACCTCACTGTATTGAGGAATTCTTAATCTCAGGAAACAAACTGAGGGTTACTGGAATGGTGGGGGTGGGAGGGTTGGGGTGGCTGGGTGATAGACACTGGGGAGGGTATGTGCTATGGTGAGTGCTGTGAATTGTTTAAGACTGTTGAATCACAGACCAGTACCTCTGAAACAAATAACACATTAAATGTTAAAAAAAAAAAAAGAAGAAGATGGCATGAGGGGAAGAATGAAGGGGGGGAAATTGGAGGGGGAGACGAACCATGAGAGACTATGGACTCTGAGAAAAAAACTGAGGGTTCTAGAGGGGAGGGGGTTGGGGGGATGGGTTAGAGCCTGGTGATGGGTATTAAAGAGGGCACATATTGAATGGAGCACTGGGTGTTATATGGAAACTGAATCATAGAACACTACAGTAAAAACTAATGATGTAATGTATGGTCATTAACATAACATAATAATAAATAAAAATATATATAAAAAAAGAAAGTAAAAAAGAAATGTTTGGAATGTAAGCCTTTGTCTGCATTCCGGATTAGTGCCTGAAGATAAGTTTCTAGAAGTAAAATTAAGTCAATCTTAAGATATTCATTGCTATGTAACATGTTCTCAAAACTTAAAATCCAGTCACTTAAAACAGTAACAGTCCTTCATTTGTATACAGTTTTGCCACTTGGGGACAATTTGTCTCAGTCCACGTGACGTTACCTGGCTGGGGTAGCTAGACTGGGCTGGAGGATCTAGTGCCTCTGTAACTCTCACATAACGGGCAGGTTGGGCTGGCTGTTGGCTGGGGGCTTTGTTCTGCTCCAGGTGGGCTTCTCCACTGGATTCCAGAGGGAGAGGTGGAAGCTGCCAGGCCATTTATAGGCTGGACCTGAAACTGGGAGAGTCTCTTCCAGCATGCTCTCTTGGTCAGAGCAGTCACAGGCCAGTTTCCAGAGGGTGGCAAAGTAGACCTCATCTTTTTCTGAGGGAAGTGACAAAGCATTTTTGTCATATTTTTGATCAATATAAGTTTTACTTATCTAACATGTCCACAGGAACCCAGGAAATAATATGATTTATTAATTAGCTTCATCTTGGAGGGACTAAACCAAAGAAGATTTTAGATAACCTTATCAGAACAGAAATGGATTAATAAAATTGTGTCTTCATCCCTTAATTTTCTCATTATCTCTTAGCTATCTGGTGGGCAAGCCCCTTAACCTCTCTGAGCCTCAGTTTTCCTAACTGCAAAATGGGGATAATAGTAGGTATGCTGTGAGTCTTTGAGAAGTTTTTCATGAGGGGCCTAGCATAAGCAGGGCCTGGAATGTGGTGGGCACCATCATTAACCTATTATGATCTTCCTTATGAGCCAAGATAGACCTTACTGTCAGAATATCAGAGTCAGTTCTCTGAATGGCTTTCCAGGCCAGGAGTTGGGTTGCGTGAATGCTGCTATTCAGCTCACCTCAGTGTCCATTACTCACAGGTAGGTGTTTCCATATCGTGTGTTGTCCTGTTCTGCAAATCAGGTGTCTGTTCCATATGACACACCACTACAGTCAGGCCGCGGCTGGAGCGAATGTCTGTGGGATACTATGATATACTCCTTTGAGAATAACCCTTTGGGAGCTTCTCAGAGCAATCTGGTGTCCACTCTTAATACTCTCAGAGTTCCATGTTTGTATTATGACTAATAATAGTTCTCACTTGTATGGCACTTGACAGTTTCCACAAAAATTTTATGTGTTTTTTCCCACAGCTATTCACAGCTATCCTTAAAGGCCTACAGGGCAGGTCATTTTATTTCCCTTTTATGCATGAGGAAGTCAAAGCTTGGAGGGCTTATGACTTGTCCAAAGTTACAAAGCTAGTAAGTGCCAGGCCCAGTACCAGACGGCTCCTACAGGCCCCATCCAGAATTTTCCCATTAGGTAGTATGCTGCCTAATTCTCCACCAAGGACATTTTAGCAGGTGGCTCTAGGATGAGATGTATACAATGGATATTTTTTCCCCCTGTCTTCCCTTAAATGGGCGGGAGAGTGTCATAGTCAATGTGGACTCTAGAATCATTGTGTACATTTGGATCCTGGCTCCATCTCTTGTTAGTTGTATTGTGGGAAGTTATTTTACCACTCTGTGCCTCAGTTTCTCCATATATAAAATGAGAATAATATGGGTACCTAACTCATAGGAGTATTAGAGCTTTATTTATTTATTTATTTAGAAGTTTTTATATATTTTAGAGAGCATGAGAGGGGTGGGGGGAGGGCCAGAGGGAGAGGCAGACTCCCTGCTGAGCAGAAAGCCTGACACAGGGCTCCATCCCAGGGCCCAGAGATCATGACCTGAGCTGAAGACAGACGCTTATCCAACTGAGCCACCCAGGCACCCCAGGAGTATTGGAGATTTAAATGAGACCGTCTATGAAAAACACTAACACATAGCCTGGCACCCAAGTGAACATTAACTAAAGCCCCTGTTCTTACTTGGTGTGATCAGAGAAAGTGAGAGCTTACCTTCTATCCAAATGTTTGCATTGCTGGCCTTTCACTGTGTCTTGGACTCCAGGCATTGGTTTCAGGTGGGCTCTGTTGTGTGAAAGAACTCTCTTTCATAAGCATCCACACTGCACTGAGCACCCTTGACCCCATTATCACGGTTAATCAGATTTGGCCCTGAGTGGATGGAGCACAAGACAGGTAAGTATCGATTCTTTCCAAAAAAGTAAAAATAAAAAATAAAAAATCAGCCATAACCCCTGCTAACATTTTGGTGTATTCCTTGACAATCTTGTATAATCTTTAAGAAACTGGAATTGAAGGAGAGCAGAATATGCTACTCCCAAAAATGCCCCTTTGGCATATTGATTATTTTGAATTAGAGTTATTTCAAAGACAGCTGGTGCAAGAAGGACACTCTGATCCTCCTTGTCCCCCTGAAAGCAGGAAATAAATCTCCCATGTGAAAGGTACTCTCCCTTGCAGCAAAAGGGTAGAGGGCACTCTTATCTCTAAAGAGTGGGAATTTAGGGCCAAGAAGACTATATTAACAAAACTTGTTACTTCTTCACTAATTTAATACCCCAAGCCCAAACCCCTTTATTTTGTCAATTCTTTACAAAGTTACTGTTTCCTTGTCTGAAAGGTATAAAGCTGCCTGCTTTGGTCACCTCTTTGAGTCTCATATTTTTTATGGGGCTCTCATCTGTACAAAATCAAATTTGTTTTTCTCCTGTTAACTGGCCTTATGTCAATTTAATTATTAGGCCAGCCAAAGAACCTAGAAGGGAAGAAGGAAAAAGGTTTTCACCTCTGCAGTTCTGGTGCCCAGTGTGGAGCTCTCCACTGGCTGCAGCAGCTCAGAGATCCTGGGACCTCTGACAGGAGCCCACAGAAGGTAAGAATTCTTACCATGTCCCTCTCCCAGTTCTCTGCCTGCAAGGTCTGCTGGAAGCAGTGGTGAGAGTTCTTTTTCTAAATTTAGATTAGCAGGAGAGAATATTTGTGTGCACTAGTCCCTTGGGTAGAGCAACTCTGGTGAAGGTTTGTTATGAGTACTCTTGTTTTCTATTGATCGCTTTCCTCCCAGAGACCGTCATCGTTTTCTTTTGTCTCTGTCTTTTGTGTCATTTGTCATAAAAAAAGAATTACTGTAGAAAAGAACACAGGCATGGGTCCTATAAACGTATTGTTTGAGCCAGCCTCACAGACTGGTGAGTTCACGGTTCTCAACAGACCAGCATCTACTTAGAGAAACTTTGCTGTGGGTCCCCTGTGTAAAAACTGGATGAAGTTTTTCTTTTGTCTTGTTCTATGTCTTGAGAGCTTAGCTTTGTAACTAGTGAGAATATTCTCTCAGATTTCTGCCAGCCAGAAGATGTACACACCAGCTTGCATTTAGTGGCCAGTTGAATAGATGAGGGTTCTAAAAAACGCAGTTACAAACAGCACTTTCTTTGTCTGGCTATGCCAGTTCTTAGGGGAGTTTGTTGCAAAACTTTCCAGCCCATAAAGCACCTTTATTGTCTCAACCTTTATTGTCTTGATGGCGCTGGAAAAGTCCCATTCAAGAGCACCTGCCTAGGTCTGTACCTGGAGGCATCTCATGTTCTCATGGGAAACTGGAGACACCATTTTCATTACACCATTCTCACTGCCTGTGATCGTGAGTCTTTGCTTTTATAGGGTAACCGGGAGTGAACTTTCTGGCGCTGCATCTTTTGTACTCTCTTTTGGGACACCATTTACGTCTTGTGTGCCATAAAAGGGTTCTTGGCTTGAGTCATTATTGAGATTAATATAAGATCCTACTTATCAATGATGGGTCCTTTGAATTGGAAAACCTTCTGTATTTGAAAAATATTTAAGAGAGCTCTCATTCTGAACAGTTGTCATTTTGGTACCTATGGAAAGATCAAATTAAAAAGTGGATTCAAAGGCGTATAATGGCTAGCCTTTGGGACTAACAAGATGAAAGAACAGAAATTAGACTTAGAAAAAAATTAAAATCCACATTCAACATAAATTCCCCTTCTGAAAATCTAGCCCCATTTCCTCAGCAAATTCCCTTAGCTCCCCAAACTCTTCCTCCTGCCCCAGAAAATCCCTTAAACACCTAGCTGCCTGTTTTAACTTCCCTTTCCCTACAAGATTAACAGATGGCACTCCAGCCTAATCTCTAGGCCCAGGCTCTACGGGTTACTCATGTAAATGCTGAAAGCCAGGAAGTGTATTTAGCAGTAGCAACAGGAAATAAATTTAGCAGACTTGTTTTGCTATCCCTTCAAACTGCTCCTACTTTCCAGGTCTCTATAATCAGGCTCTGCCAGTCTTAGGCCTTTCTATGCAATATCGTTTGCAGATGTAATCCGGAACCCTCCAGCCCCACCTGAAGAATTCATGTCCTCTGGAAAGCAACAGATCTTTTAAACTATAAAGCCCTTTTACCTCCAATTTCAGAAGATACTACCAAATTTAGAGAGGAATTAGATTAGTGGCTAGGGGCACCTGGGTGGCTCAGTTGGTTGAGCATCAGACTCTTGGTTTTGGCTCAGGTCATGCATGATCTCAGGCTTGTAGGATGGAGTCCCACGTCTGCTCTGGCTCAGTGGGAAGACTGCCTTCCCTCTCCCTCTGCCCCTCCCCCCATCTTACACATGTGCTCACTCTCTTGCTCTCTCTCTGATATAAATAGGTAAATCTTAAAAAAAAAAAAAAAGATTAGTGGCCATTTACAACCCCACTCACAAGGACCTTGATTAGCTGCAAGGATGTTCTTCCCACCCTTGATTATACTGTGGTTAGCAGACAGATCAGATGGCCCCCTGGAGAAAACCCTCTCTCAAAGAGGAAACACATGACTAGAATTTCTCTCAGGCCCTCCTACAAATGATCAGGAAATAGAACAGCTGGAGGCTGATGTTCAGGGGCTGATAGAAGCTGCCATAGAACTTTCCCCCCTAAGGTGAACTGGTTTGAGTTTGAATTGTACATTCAGAACGAAGGAGAGCATCCAAAGGCCTTTGTTCAATGCTTTATACAGATTTTTCAAAGGCATACTGCACTGAAGCTCCAGAACATAGAAATCTTCTAGTTTCTGCCTTGGTAGGAAAATTTCTTCCTGATGTGAAAAGGCAAATTCAAAAGAGTGTGATTGGGTGGGCTAGTCAACCTCTAAGCATTATAATGGGAGAAGCTACCCAGTTCTTTGAAGAAAGCTATGAGGAATGCAGGAGAAAATAAAGGAGTTGAAATGGACAATTCTTCATTTGCAACTTGAATCTTTAAAGAAACAAAAGCATAACTCTGATAACAACTTAAAGTCCGCAGAAAGCCTTTCCTATTTGCCTCCAGACATTTTCAAATGTTGTAAAAAATCAGGCCCTTGGAAACACATTTGTCCTGCTCTTAAAAAAAAAGAGAAAAATTTAAATAGTAATTACCTTAGACTTCAGGTAAAAACTTGCATTCTTTCTCTGTCCCTTGCGGTGTAAGTCTTACCAGGTCTTTGAAATATAAACACCATAGGAGATAACTAAAATACTGTCCACAATCACGAGAAACTGAAGGAAAAAAAGTGTGTGGGGGAGGCTTTTAAAAATACAATCTGCTCTGACATCTCTCTTGCTCAAACTCTAGTCTACAGCTTTCATAAGATTATTTGTCAAAGGCAAATACAAATCTTAAAAGTCTTCTCCACAAATAGTAAAAAATTTAGCCATATGAGTGGGTAAACTTATTCCAACTGCCAGAAACACAATTTGGATCCAACTGTTACTTGTAAACTCATGAGTTTTATATTATTGTACTTGATTCATGGCTAACATTTTAGAATGAAAGCTCTAAGGTCTCAGTTTGTATCTGCCTGTGTGTTTATGTATGTTTATCTATGTATGTTATAAGTGTGTGATTTATTTTTCCTACCTCCAAATGGTATTTCCAAAATTAATTTGTAGTAAAGCCCTATTAAATTGGCTTAAAGAAAGATGAGCACTTATCAAATTAAATATTTCAAAACTCTCAGAAGTATAATAGCAGTCAACCCAAGTGCTTTCAAGTTCATGTCATCTAGGATAACCTTTAGTAAATAAAGGCTAGTTTAAGTTAGTTGGTTTAATCAAAATAGGAATGTCTTTAGAGTTATTGGCATTTAAAAACAGTTAATGGCATTCTACCTAGGTTTACTAAAAGTCAAATAAGTTCATATTATCTCTGTTATAAAATTTGTCAGCAGGAAAAATAACTTAAGATAATGGCTAGCTGCTTTAATAGCTCATGAAATTTTGAGTAATCTAATATGATTATTAAGAACAAATGAAATAGGGGCACCTGGGTGGCTCAGTCGGTTGAGTATTGGACTCTTGATTTTGGCTCAGGTCATGATCTTGGGGTCATGAGATCAAGCCCCAGGTGGGCCTCCATACTCAGTGCACAGTCTGCTTGGGATTCTCTGTCTCCCTATGCTCCTTTCCCTGCTCACATGCACGCTCTTTCAAATAAATAAATAAAATCTTTAAAAAAAAAAAAAAAGGAACAAGTGAATTAAATAAATGCAAGCAAGATAAAAATTTTTAAGTGAATTTTTCAATGATAATTATTTTTTATGATATGTCTACTTAAAGTTTCCCAAATCTCTGTGGTAACTTTTGCCTTCAGAGGTTTGCTAAGTTAAGTTAAATGATGGAAATTCCTTGAATATCTAGGTCATTTTCAAGTAAGATAAAATATAGAAACATTAATTATTGAACATAGGTTTATCAACTTTTGACTTCTTATTGCAGAGAAACTAAACATATTTGAATCTGTCAGTCAACATGTCTTGTGCCACATTAAAAAAATTGTACTGTAAGAAAACATACGTTTCTAGAGGTTATGAAGTGCATTAATGGGTTTACCAATCTATAGAATACGGGTATAACAGTTCACAATTGCATACTAGAAATTAAGGTTTTTAACAGTTAAGAATTCTAATTAATATACGAGATAGTAAAGGAAACAACACTATGCAAGCAAAGTAAGATGTGTTTGGGCTCAGAAAAAGTATGAGATATGGAGATGTATTTTTGTTAAGGGAAAAATAATATAATGCTGATCATTTGAGAGAGAGAGAGAAATAGAGAAAGAATTTTTCTTGTGTGGTCATGCTAGCTAAAATAGTATAAATTTATTATAAGCATTTTTTAAAATAAGGTATTTATGGAAACAAAAACTTAATTTTCTTTCATCTGCTAAAAGGATGGTTTTCTTGGACTATTAGTCTCCTCTTGATAAAATTGTGGAAGGTTTTTCTTGACCTTTTGAGTAATCTGCCTAGAAGGCAAAGATTTTGTGTTTTGTCAAAATAATTTCCTGTGCTTCATGTTCCCTTTATCAGGTCTTTGACTACTTAAGAAGATAGTCTTCTCTATTAAAAGAACAAATTTTTTTTTTCTACTGTGTAACTTTCTGTATTTTCCTGCAAAGTTTTTGGTTGTCACTTTCATTAAGTGGATAACTAAGTATTGTTTCACAGTAACCTGTGATTTATTAATCAAGTTTTTTTTATTTATTTTTATTTTATTCTTATGTTAATCCCCATACATTACATCATTAGTTTTAGAGGAAGTGTTCCATGATTCATTGTTTGTGCACAACACCCAGTGCTCCATGCAGAATGTGCCCTCCTCAATACCCACCACCAGGCTAACCCATCCTCCCACACCCCTCCCCTCTAGAACCCTCAGTTTGTTTTTCAGAGTCTATCGTCTCTCATGGTTCGTCTACCCCTCCGATTTCCCCTGCTTCATTCTTCCCCTCCCGCTACCTTCTTCTTCTTCTTCTTTTTTTTTTCTTAACATATATTGCATTATTTGTTTCAGAGGTATAGATCTGAGATTCAACAGTCTTGCACAATTCACAGCGCTTACCAGAGCACACACCCTCCCCAGTGTCCATCACCCAGTCACCCCATCCCTCCCACCCCCACTCCAACAACACTCAGTTTGTTTCCTGCGATTAAGAATTCCTCATATCAGTGAGATCATATGATACATGTCTTTCTCTGTTTGACTTATTTCACTCAACATAATACCCTCCAGTTCCATCCACGTCATTGCAAATGGCAAGATCTCATTCCTTTTGATGGCTGCATAATATTCCATTGTATATATATACCACATCTTCTTTATCCATTCATCTGTCGATGGACATCTTGGCTCTTTCCACAGTTTGGCTATTGTGGACATTGCTGCTATAAACATCGGGGTACACGTACCCCTTCGGATCCCTACTTTTGTATCTTTGGGGTAAATACCCAGTAGTGCAATTGCTGGATCATATGGTAGCTCTATTTTCAACTTTTTGAGGAACCTCCATACAGTTTTCCAGAGTGGCTGCACCAGCTTGCATTCCCACCAACAGTGTAGGAGGGTTCCCCTTTCTCCGCATTCCCGCCAACATCTGTCGTTTCCTGACTTGTTAATTTTAGCCATTCTGACTGGTGTGAGGTGGTATCTCATTGAGGTTTTGATTTGGACTTCCCTGATGCCGAGCGATGTTGAGCACTTTTTCATGGGTCTGTTGGCCATTTGGATGTCTTCTTTGGAAAAATGTCTGTTCATGTCTTCTGCCCATTTCTTGATTGGATTCTTTGTTCTTTGGGTGTTGAGTTTGATGAGTTCTTTATAGATTTTGGATACTAGCCCTTTATCTGATATGTCATTTGCAAATATCTTCTCCCATTCTGTCAGTTGTCTTTTGGTTTTGTTGACTGTTTCCTTTGCTTTGCAAAAGCTTTTTATCTTGATGAAGTCCCAATAGTTCATTTTTGCCCTTGCTTCCCTTGCCTTTGGCGATGTTTCTAGGAAGAAGTTGCTTCGGCTGAGGTCAAAGAGGTTGCTGCCTGTGTTCTCCTTTAGGATTTGGATGGACTCCTGTCTCACATTGAGGTCTTTCAACCATTTGGAGTCTATTTTTGTGTGTGGTGTAAGGAAATGGTCCAGTTTCATTCTTCTGCATGTGGCTATCCAATTTTCCCAACACCATTTGTTGAAGAGACTGTCTTTCTTCCATTGGACATTCTTTCCTGCTTTGTTGAAGATTAGTTGACCATAGAGTTGAGGGTCCATTTCTGGGCTCTCTATTCTGTTCCATTGATCTATGTGTCTGTTTTTGTGCCAGTACCATGCTGTCTTGATGATGACAGCTTTGTAATAGAGCTTGAAGTCCGAAATTGTGATGCCGCTGGCTTTGCTTTTCTTTTTCAATATTCCTCTGGCTATGCGGGGTCTTTTCTGGTTCCATACAAATTTTAGGATTACTTGTTCCATTTCTTTGAAAAAAGTGGATGGTATTTTGATGGGGATTGCATTGAATGTGTAGATTGCTCTAGGTAACATTGACATCTTCACAATATTTGTTCTTCCAATCCATGAGCATGAAACGTTTTTCCATTTCTTTGTGTCTTCCTCAATTTCTTTCATGAGTATTTTATAGTTTTCTGAGTACAGATCCTTTGCCTCTTTGGTTGGATTTATTCCTAGGTATCTTATGGTTTTGGGTGCAATTGTAAATGGGATCGACTCCTTAATTTCTCTTTCTTCTGTCTTGTTGTTGGTGTATAGGAATGCCACTGACTTCTGTGCATTGATTTTATATCCTGCCACTTTACTGAATTCCTGTATGAGTTCTAGCAGTTTTGGGGTGGAGTCTTTTGGGTTTTCCACATAAAGTATCATATCATCTGCAAAGAGTGAGAGTTTGACTTCTTCTTTGCCGATTCGGATGCCTTTGATTTCTTTTTGTTGTCTGATTGCTGTGGCTAGGACTTCCAATACTATGTTGAATAGCAGTGGTGATAGTGGACATCCCTGCCGCGTTCCTGACCTTAGGGGGAAAGCTCTCAGTTTTTCCCCATTGAGAATAATATTTGCTGTAGGTTTTTCATAGATGGCTTTTATGATATTGAGGTATGTACCCTCTATCCCTATACTCTGAAGAGTTTTGATCAAGAAAGGATGCTGTACTTTGTCAAAAGCTTTTTCTGCATCTATTGAGAGGATCATATGATTCTTGTTCTTTCTTTTGTTAATGTATTGTATCACATTGATTGATTTGCGGATGTTGAACCAACCTTGCAGCCCAGGGATAAATCCCACTTGGTCGTGGTGAATAATCCTTTTAATGTACTGTTGGATCCTATTGGCTAGTATTTTGGTGAGAATTTTTGCATCCATGTTCATCAGGGATATTGGTCTGTAATTCTCCTTTTTGATGGGGTCTTTGTCTGGTTTTGGGATCAAGGTAATGCTGGCCTCATAAAATGAGTTTGGAAGTTTTCCTTCCGTTTCTATTTTTTGGAACAGTTTCAGAAGAATAGTTATTAATTCTTCTTGAAAGGTTTGGTAGAATTCTCCTGGGAAGCCATCTGGCCCTGGGCTTTTGTTTTTTGGGAGATTTTTGATGACTGCTTCAATTTCCTTAGTGGTTATAGGTCTGTTCAGGTTTTCTATTTCATCCTGGTTCAGTTTTGGTAGTTGATACATCTCTAGGAATGCTTCCATTTCTTCCAGATTATCTCATTTGCTGGCATATAGTTGCTCATAATATGTTCTTATAATTGTTTGTATTTCTTTGGTGTTGGTTGTGATCTCTCCTCTTTCATTCATGATTTTGTTGATTTGGGTCATTTCTCTTCTCTTTTTGATAAGTCTGGCCAGGGGTTTATCAATCTTGTTAATTCTTTCAAAGAACCAGCTCCTAGTTTCGTTGATCTGTTCTACTGTTCTTTTAGTTTCTATTTCATTGATTTCTGCTCTGATCTTTATTATTTCTCTTCTCCTGCTGGGTTTGGGCTTTATTTGCTGTTCTTTCTCCAGCTCCTTTAGGTGTAGGGTTAGGTTGTGTACTTGAGACCTTTCTTGTTTCTTGAGAAAGGCTTGTATTGCTATATACTTTCCTCTTAGGACTACCTTTGCTGCATCCCAAAGATTTTGAATAGTTGTGTCTTCATTTTCATTGGTTTCCATGTATTTTTTTAATTCTTCTTTAATTTCCTGGTTGACCCATTCATTCTTCAGTAGGATGCTCTTTAGCCTCCATGTATTTGAGTTCTTTCCGACTTTCCTCTTGTGATTGAGTTCTAGTTTCAAAGCATTGTGGTCTGAAAATAGGCAGGGAATGATCCCAATCTTTTGGTACCGGTTGAGACCTGATTTATGACCTAGGATGTGATCTATTCTGGAGAATGTTCCATGGGCACTAGAGAAGAATGTGTATTCCGTTGCTTTGGGGTGGAATGTTCTGAATATGTCTGTGAAGTCCATTTGGTCCAGTGTGTC